>NC_065592.1:14170091-14520091 GCF_024542745.1 Macaca thibetana thibetana
TGGGGACAGATTCTGTGGGTTCCTGCTGACCCTGCGCCCCCAGGCTGGGCACCTGCTAGAAATGCTGCCCAGGAGCTGAACGAGGACTGCAAGCTGTGATAGGAACTTGGGTGACAAGAAACTGACCCAGACTCTCCCTCTCCAGGGAGGAGGAAGGCTGGTCAAGTCAGGGCAGTGAGCACTGCACCTCAGCGGCGGCTGGGATTTGAACCCACGTCTGTCTCACTCCAAAGACATTTTGCTTTCTGTCTCTTCACGGCACCTCACCTCGGGTGTGGGGGACACATCAGTTGCACTCCTCTGTTTAATCACTGGTGCACGCAGAGCCACACCCCTCCACCCCTCCCCAAAAGGAGCCCTTCCTTGATGTTTAATGCGGGTCGTCCTGTTTGCCCCTATCTTCCCACAAAGCACATCTGCTTTGTGTACAAGCTTTATTTATTTATTTATTTATTTATTTATTTATTCCTTCAGGGACAGAGTCTCCCTCTGTCGCCCAGGCTGGAATGCAGTGGTGCAATCTTGGCTCACAGCAACCTCCGCCTCCTGGGTTCACACGATTCACCAGCCTTAGCCTCCCAAGCAGCTGGGATTACAGGCACGCACCACCATGCTTGGGTAACTTTTTTGTATTTTTGGTAGAGATGGGATTTCACCATGTTGGCCAGGCTGGTCTCAAACTGACCACAAGTGATCCACTTTGGCCTCCCAAAGTGCTGGGGTGACAGGCATGAGCCTCTGCACCTGGCCAACAAGCATTTCTAGTTTATGTACATGGTTGAGCTTTATTGATCTTGTCCTGACCTCCCTCTGTGATTTTTGTTTTCCACTCAGTCCCAGGCTTTTTTTTTTTTTTGAGACGGAGTCTCACTCTGTCCCCCTTGCTGGAGTGCAGTGGCCGGATCTCAGCTCACTGCAAGCTCCGCCTCCCGGGGCCAGGCCATTCTCCTGCCTCAGCCTCCCGAGTAGCTGGGACTACAGGCGCCCGCCACCTCGCCCGGCTAGTTTTTTTTGTATTTTTTAGTAGAGATGGGGTTTCACTGTGTTAGCCAGGATGGTCTCGATCTCCTGACCTCGTGATCCACCCGTCTCGGCCTCCCAAAGTGCTGGGATTACAGGCTTGAGCCACCGCGCCCGGCCAGCCCCAGGCTTTTAAAGACATGTCCCTTTGCCCTGCGTTGTGTGGGCTTCCTGACTTCTGCCTACTGCACGCGACTCCTTGGGGTGCAGCCACCACGTGGCCATCCAGGCCACCTCCTCGCCACCACGAGCAGAGATGGCCCCTGACTCATGAGCTTTGGCTTAGGATTTTTTGACTTTATGGTCCTGCAGAAATCGAAAAACATGCAATCAGCAGAAAGCGTGCTTGGAGTACCCACATAATCCCTTCTGTTTTGCATTTTCAGCATGGTGTTCAGTAAACTCCAAGAGATGTTCAACGCTTTATTGTAAAATAGGCTTGCGTCAGATGATTCTGGCAACTCTAGGGTAATGTGGTCTGAGCACATTTAAGGCAGGCCAGGCTATGATGTGCAGCAGGTCAGGCGTAGTAAGTGCTTTTTGACTTACGATATTTTCAGCTTGCAATAGGTTAATCAGGATGTCAACCCATCTGCACTCCTGCAGTGAATGCGCATGTTCCCCCATGGCCCCATGAGAGTCCTTCCCCGGGGTACTGGATCCTCTCTATTGGTCATAGGGGAGACTAAAAGAACATGCCAGCTGTCCTCTAGAATGGGGCCACCAGTCCTCATGCGTTGCAGCATGAGATGGGATCCTCCCACCCACAGTGCACCTCTGTGGGCGTGGTGATGATGGGGTGACAGTAGTGATGGTGGCAGAGTGGGGATGCGGATGGCAATGGTCATGGAGATGAGGCATCAGTGATGATGGAGACAAGATGGCTTTGATCGTGCCAGGGGGATGGTGTTGGTTATGGCAGCAATGGTTGACCATGACAGCGGTGAGAGCAGCTCCCATTGTGATGGCATTATTGTGGCGCCAGCTAACCCGACCCACTGAGCTTCTCACATGCCAGATACTGTTCATCAGAGCACTTTGCACACAGCCGCTCCCTAAATTTTCAGGACAATGTTGTGAAGTTGGTACTGTCATCACCCCCATTTTACAGATGGGGAACCTAGAGGTTCAATAACTGCCCAGGGATCCTCCCAGGGAGGTTGGTGATGGGCTTCATGATTCTTGTTCATTGTGACCACAGTGGTGATGATGATGGCAGTGATGGTGGTGACAGGTGACTGTGACTGGGTGGTTGATGGTGGCGGTGGCCACGTTTATGAAAAACACAGGCATGTGGGTATTGGTGACGATGGTGGTGTTTGTCAACCAGGGTGACAACAATGGTGATGCCGACACGGTGACAATGGGGTGACCATGTTGCATGGTTGATGGTGGCAATGCCCGTGTCTTTGGTGGTCGTAGGGAAGGTGGTATTGGTGATGCTGGTGACGGTGTTGGCCCAGTCCTGATGGGCATGGCTGGTGGTGCGATGGTGACCGAGAGCCTACCTTTGCAGATTTGAAGTTTCTGAATAACCACACCCTGGTGAAGGAAGCTCAGGAGAAGGCCAACGCCGCCCTGCTCGACTACACCCTGTGCCACTACCCGCACTGCGGGGACAAGTTCCAGCAGCTGCTGCTGTGCCTGGTGGAGGTGCGGGCGCTGAGCATGCAGGCCAAGGAGTACCTGTACCACAAGCACCTGGGCAACGAGATGCCCCGCAACAACCTGCTCATCGAGATGCTGCAAGCCAAGCAGACTTGAGCCTGGGCCGGGGGCGGGGCCGGGACTGGGGGCGGGACTGGGGGCGGGGCCGGGGCGGGGCCGCAGCCACTGCCGCTGGCTCCACATGGTTCATTTTCTGATGCCCACGCAGGAACCCCAGCCCCGTCCCAAAGGCCGCTGCCCCTGAGTTCTGACACTGTGTTTGGGAAGGTGGGTGAGGCTGGGCAGGGCTTGGCGGAGGTGGGGTGGCCACTGGCACTTGCCTGCTACTTGGAGTGCCCCAAGGAGGTGGCTGTTAACCACCCCCTCCCCCACCCCCTGGCTCCCAGCTCTCTCCTGGAGTCTGAAGCCTGCAGGTCCGGGGAGGAGGTTCGGGATTCCCTGGTGGGCCTCGATGTCCCTTGGATCAGAGGTCATCCCTTCCTCCTCTCCTGAAAACAGAGACAGGGAGAAGTTGAGCAGGTATCAACTGGGGGAGGAGAGAGGGTCTCCAGTGTTCCCCCCCATAGAGACCAGGAAGGAGATCCTCTGTTTTGTAAACTAAGGATAACCGAGTTTGCTAAATTGAGAGGGGCTATTGGGCCCTAGAGGACACCAGGAGACTGGTTAGGACAACAGGACCTCCCTAGCCCTTCTACCCCAGCTGACCTCTGCAAGAGGGAGCGTTGATACATCATCAGGGAAAAAACTTTGCTCCAGGCATCCCTGATTCCCTCTCCCACCTGGAGAACGTTTGGTACAATCGACATCCTAGCCCCACCCAGAGGTGGCCCTCCCAGGCTGGTATTTATCTGCAAGGTTGTAGTCAAGAGGTTTTTTTCCCCCCTTTTTTTTGTTTTTAAGCTTCTAGACACTCCTTGAAAGGTGTGTGTGTGATGGAGGGAAGGGGACAGAGTTGAGGACTGAAGCTGGGGCTTGGGGATTGCCACTAAGTACAGCTGATGGTTTCTCCCCAGACACTCGCCTACCAAGTACCCTTGGGGTGGTGCTGGGTCATTACTTCTGAGCCCCAGCCCCAATCCAGAGAAGCGCTGTTGCCCGCCCTCCACCCACCAGGTGAAGAGCAGGACGCCCTGTTGGGGGCTTCAAGTCTCTGTGGGTGGGAATGCAAGTGAACTTGGGAGGGGGCATGGGCCTGTAGATCAGGGAAAGCGCTGTTGATCCCCTTTCTGTGGCTCCAACCCGTTGCTGCAAACCCATGAAGCTGGCCCTCAGCTCCCTGGCCTCCTGCCCTAGGTCATGAAAGACACTCCCCAGGGCAAAGCACCAGGGAGAGGCCTCAGTTGTCTCCTGTCCCCGGCTGGGTGCCTGCTGTCCATCCCGCTTTCATGTTACTGTTGCAGCTTGTGCTGAGCCTGCCCAGTTGGAGGAGACTGGACACCCCTGCCTCCTGCCTCCTGCCTCCCACCACCCTGTCTCAGTCCCCACCTCTGCCCCCTGAAATGTGTGCCCTTGCCAAGGCCGGAGACCCACAGCCCTGAAACGAGAAGTGCCCTTAAGAATCACCCCAGCCCCCGCAGCCCTGGAATAAATTTTGCAATTAGTTTCCAGCTACTTTTGCCTGTTTACCTTCTGGGGCCAGAGCAGAATGGCTCGGGTGGTTCTGGGTGGTCTAGGGTGGGGCAGCACTCTGACTCCGATGGAGGTGGCACGCAGACCCTCTTTGGTTCAAAACTCTGAGGAGGCAGGTGGGCTGCGGGGCTGGGTGGGGGGACACGAGGCACTGTTGGGGTTTGGGCCCCACCTCATCCCTGGCACCCTGAGGCACTGGGAGACCCAGGGGGTGCTGTGGCTTCTCTACCTGTTGTACCCTGGCCATGCAGGCTCAGCCCCCATCTTGGGGCAGAAGGAGCAGTCATTTAAGGGGCACCTGCTGTGTGTCACCCTCATCTCACTGTCCCTGTTGCATCCCTGTGAGGCAGGGGTTATACTCTAGGAG
Organism: Macaca thibetana thibetana; assembly: GCF_024542745.1. NCBI lineage: Eukaryota > Metazoa > Chordata > Mammalia > Primates > Cercopithecidae > Macaca > Macaca thibetana. Next base: position 14,174,776 of record NC_065592.1, read on the forward strand.
GGGAAGGCACTTGCCAAGGGCCCATGAGCCACAGACTTGGGAGACCAGACCCCTCAGAGCCCTGCCCTTTCCTGTCTGCCCCACCACGTCCCTCACAGATTCTTCCCTGGCCCCACGTGGTGGCGGCAGTGAGCACCGCCACCATCTGAGGCTTCCTCCTCTCCAGGACCCCTGCCCAGCGCTTCCCGCCTCATCTGGTCACACTGACTGCTCTTTGAAACCACTTCTGTAGGTTACAGATGAGGAAACTGAGGCACAGAGGGCCGAAGCAGCTTGCCCAAGGTCACACAGCTAAGAGGGGCACAGCCACAGTACAAAGCTCCATTGTCCTGATCCACTTTGATCAACTTGACTAGTTCATATCCAGGGTCACCCTCAGCCTCCCGATGCTTCATGCAAATTAGAAAAGCATGTCCCCTCTAGGGTGATGTAGCCCTAGGCACACAGCTTGGCAGTGGCTTTTATGCAAACAAAAAGGTGTCCCTCTTCTTCTTGGCACCTGCAGATGCCCTAGTTCCTGCCCTGGGCAATGTCCAGTCTTGTAGGCAGAGACTATCTTAAACTAGACTGCAGTCTGATGTGATACTTCATATGACTGAGACAGACAAGATGAGGAAGTGACTGACCCCGCTCCTGGGAGAGATGGGGGCTCTTCGGAACAGGAAGACTTTGTAGTAGAGGTGTCATCCAAATTGGGTTTTGAAGGATGCCCAGGAGTTCACCAGCTAGATGGGAGCTGGGGACAGTTCAGGCAGAAGGAACAGTGTGAGCAGAAGGATGGAGGGGTATCAGCGGCTGTGTTTGGGGACCTAGGAGAAGTTACTCTGACTGGAGAGTAAAGAGAGGCTGTGTGTAGGGGACAAGGGGGATATGGAATGGAGGAAGGTGGGGGATGGGAAGGGACCCCTTGGTCCCACATTTGTCCCCTCCCCCACAGCCCATATGATGGGTTTTTGAGGTGACAGGAGCCCATTGAAGATGAGGGTGCTGAGATGCAGGTGGTTGGGGGGCCACCAAGTGCCCTGCCTGCCTCCTTGCTGCCCCTTCAGGGTCCCGCCCCTTTTGTCCCCGTTGAGGATAGAGTGCCGCACTTGGCCCAGTGTTCCCAGCACACGGCAGGGGCTCTGCTGGCCCCACGGAGCCATGCTGTCTTCTCTCTGGACTGCCTCCCCAGTCTGGCGCCTTCAAGGCCTTGAACCTCCTCTGGGCCACAGGCTCTGGCCCCCACAGCCCAGGCCACAGCTGACTCGGGCCACAGCTGACACTTTCTGAGTGCTTGCTGAGGGCTGTGCCAGGAACCAAGTGCAGGACTGTGCGGACGCCTCACATGGCCCGTTGGGTGGGTATGATGTCCCCCATTCGACAGAGGACGGATGGGCATGGAGAGGCTATACAACCATCCTCAGCAAGAAGCACCTGGGCCCTGTACCTGTGTGGGTGGGGCCAACACCCTGGACAGATTTTGTCCCAGACTCAACCCAGGCAGGGTCCAGCATGGAAGCTGGAGGCCCCTGGGAGCTATGCATGCCTCACTGGGTCCCATCTGCTTCTCATCCAGCCCTGCCCCACCTCCCGGGAGCTGCTTGGAGGTCCTGGCTATGCCGTGTCACCTGTCACCTGGCCCCAGCAGGATGTGAGCCAGGCTGGCGTCAGCAGGACAGTGTTGGCTGCCTGTGTGCCTCCACTCCCAGAGCCTGGGCCCTCATTTCCCTGCCGCCAGCCTTGGGGTCCACCCTGGAACCAGGCCTGGTGCAGAGCCCTCACATCCCTGCTCCCCTCCCTGCCCTGAAACGCATTCTACCGAGAAGAGACCAAGATTCAGAATGACCTTACCCACAGCCACACAACTGTGGCGGCAGGTCCTGGTCCCAATGTGTGACTTGGAGGTGTCCAGACTAGCAACTTACCTGCGAGCTGTCTGCCTGGGTGGCTCCCACTCATACCAACTGTCACCCCTGCCACCTCTGCTACAGGGCCTGGGAGACCCCAGGCCTGAGTGGTCTGAGCCTGTGTCCTCCTCTGCACAGCAGGAGTGACGGTGGCTCAGCACCGCAGTGAGGACCCGTGACTCTGAGGTGGTAAAGGGCTCAGCACCGTCCAGTGATACAGCAAGCGCTCATAAATGCTGGCTGCGCCTACCCTGATGATGAGGCTGACGCCCTGGAGTCCCAAAGCCAAGTGGCAGCTTCTCTGGCTTCCTCCCTCCTCCCAGAGGGCCCGGCGTCCTCTCCCTCTGCCCAGGCCAGGACGACTCCCAGAGGACAGGAGAACCCAACAATTCTATTTATTACCAGACACCGCAGCGCCCGTTGGAACTTCGGGGCAGGTGGGAAGGAGCAGATCACACATAGGCAAAGACTGGGGGAAAGAGCCTGGGGACCTGGTGGGTTAGGGGAGCAGGGGGCTGAGGCCCACACTCCTTTAGGAAAAGTCAGAGGCTGAGGCCGCCGGAGCAGGGGCCGCTGTTGGCTCTCAGGGATTCCCGCTGCGCCCTTCTGGGGTCTGGGGTCCCAGCAGAGATGAGCTGGGCAGGGTCTGGCGACGAGTTTCCCAGACACTCCCTAGAAACCTGGTGGGAAAGTGCGCCCTTGGGCTGGCAGAGGATCCTGGTGGAGAACCCGGGGATGGATGGGCTCTGGGAACTGAGGCTGGGGGAGATCCTGGCCAGTCCTCGCTGGCTGTGAGTCAGTTTCTCCATCCTCGGAAAACCCGTATGCCCCGAGGGCTCCGCGGCCTTTCAGGAGGGGTTGGTGGCGGCCCTGCGTGGGACACAGCCCGGCAGCCCCCGCTGCCCCGCGCCTTCACAACTCCGGCCGCTGAGTGGCCTGCGGGGTGGGGTCGGGACTGGAAGTGGAGGCGTCCAGAGAGCCGGGCCGGGTGGGGGGTCCGGAGGGTGGGGCCCAGGTGGAAGCGGCTCCGTTGCTACGAGCGGCCCTAGCAACGCACCCATTCAGCGGAGACAAAGGCGCTGTCACTTGAGCGCAGAGGCGCCGCCGCTCTCTTGTTCCTGCAGCCGCGGCGCCCGCGGGTGGGGGTGGGGCGGGTGGGGGAGGGGCGCTGGCCCCGGGGGACGTCTGGGCGGGCCTATGGGGGGCGCCTTCAGCCCATTCTGCAGAAGGGGAAGCTGAGACTCTCCGGGACTGAGATGCCAGCCGGGGATGGGGGCCGGTCGGGGCCTGGGATCCCACGGACCCGGGTTCACGTGGCCCTACGTTTACACCCGTATGGCTACTGCTGTGCCTGGAGTCCCCCATCCGCGCCAGTGGGGACCTGGCCCTGGCTCTGTTCGGGCTCTGGCTAGCGGCTGCGCCTTTCTGTGCCTCAACTTCCTCATCCGCGCAATGGGTGGAGAAAGGCACCTCCACTTCCCCCTCACTGGCTCAGAATCAGCAGGTGCCTGGGCTGAGCACTGAGCCTGCCCCTGGGAGGAGCCTGGTAAACAGGGCTCTTGCCTTGACTGGAAACAGTCGCCTGGCTGAGGCTGGGGCTGTGTGGGTTTCAGATGGAAGGAGTGTTCCCCGAGGGAAGCGACCAGCGGGCAGGGTCCCCATGGCTCCCCTGGGCTGGGCTGAGCTCCCCAGGCTTCAGTCCTCTCCCTGAGCCGGACCTGGGGTGTCCTCACCCTCCCACAGTACCCCCTGCCACTGCCCAACCCCTGTCATGCCCCCATCAGCTGGTGACCTGCAGCCTTGGAGGAAAGCACTTGTGCCTCAGCTGGTTTGGAAGGCTCTGGGTCCTAGGGCATCAGGCTGGAGCCCTCAGAGGGTGAGGGGGGGTGCTGGACTTGGGGGGCAGAGAGAGGGGAGGACAGAGGGAGGCAGGCTGTGCTCCTTGGCAGCACCTGCTCAGACTAGGGTTCCATGACCTACTCTCTAACGAAGCTCTCCCAAGGGGTACTGCCTGGTCCCTGACAGGCCCCCAGTGCTCCCAGGGGACCTGTGGAGTGAGGGGAGGGCCTCTGCAATTGTGAGAGGTTGGGTATATTGATTTCAAATCACTTCCATCCTGGTACAGGGGGGCTTAGCGGGTGTCCTGGCCCAAAAAGAAAAGAGGGGACCCGCTGAGGTGGGGACTGTACCTGAAGCTTTGAATGCTGTCAGTTCCACAGCCTGAGGACAGAGGGGCTGTCACAGGGGTGGCTCCCACTCCTTCTGCTGCCCCTTGCCCTGGGGATCCTTGGCTATAGGGGCCTCTGCCAGCTTGCGGCCAGCAGCTCCCCCTCCCTGGGCCCTTCAGCCCAGGAACAGAGAAACAGATCCCGGGGAAGCCCCCATCCCGGCCCTACCCAGGCCCTGTGGCTTCCTGACCCTGCCTGCTGGCCTTGCCAGCCCCCTAGCAGAGCCCTGTGTGACCCACGCTGTCCCCGCCTCACCTGTCTCTCCGGGTTTGCAATGGAGGAGAAGGCTGAGGGGGTTCTAGGGCCATAGGTCCCTAGTGAGGAAAATGCAAACTTTTCAGAGACGAAGGCAGGGAGAGCTCTCTCTGCTCCCCCATCCTGGGAGTGGGGCCCTCAGGATCCAATACTCTAAGAATCCACTCCAAGGTTTACCTCACAGATTAGTAATGAGGCCCAGAGAGGGGAAGGAACTTGCCCAGGGGCACACAGGAGGTGACTGGGAGCTAGGATTGGAACCTCTGGCCTGGCCTCGAAGTCATTCAACCCATGCCCTGCCTCAGAGCCCCGACCTCATTTACTCACCATCTCCAGGAATCCCCCAAACCCTTCTGCATGGAGCCCCAGGGAAGGTCACCCTGGACAAGCCTATGCCTGGGCCAGGCCCCAGGAGCCCGGGTTTCCTGGCAGTGGGGAATGAGTGACAGGACATTGCTCAAGCCACAGGGTTTCAGGGTTTCCTGGGCCCTGGTTTCCTTTTTTCAGATGGACTAAAAGGATCTGCCCTTGTCCTCCCAGCTCTGCCTGAGTGCTGGGGAAACTGAGGCACTGGGCGGCACTCCCACCTGGGTGCTGAGAGTACCTCTGAGAGCCGCGTGTCTCCGGGGTGGAGCCAAGGCTATAGGGCTCCCTCGGGTTGCCTCCCAGGGACCTGGGGGCCTCAGGCTGGTCCCCCAGCTGGCAGGGCTGGCACAGGACTGAAAGGAGAGGATGTGGGGGCTGGGACCTGGCTCTGGGGGCCTCCCGCCCCCACCCACATCCCCAGTGTCCTGAGCACCTCGGCCACCTTCTTCTCAGCCATCCTCTGCAGGGCGCTCCGCACCTGGTGGAACGCTTGGAGGTCAGGTCGGGGACCCTCCGTACCCCTCAGACCCCCCTCCCCGCAGCCGGCGCCCCCAGACTCACCTCCTCATTGCAGGCAGCATAAACCAGGAAGATGTACAGCCCCTGAAGACAGACCCAGCGAGTGGGCGATGCCTCAGGCCTGAGCCCCCGACCCCATCCCCCACAGCCTGGCCTTGCCTGGGGTCCTGGCGCCCCGCAGGGGCAGAGACACTCGCAGAGATACCCAGAGACAGGCTGATGGGCAGTAAGTCGGCCCTGCCCTCGTGCCTGCCTGCGGAGGGGTAGCTGTGGCATTTAGCAGGACGGGGGACCAGAAGGGGTTTTGTCCCATGCAACCCCAACCTTCAGCCTCTGCTCACCAGGCAGCCTCTCTGACTCCAGTCCTCTGTGCCCCACCCTGGGCCTGCCCCATCCTCACCGCCTCGCTATGCTGTGCGGTAGGGGTTAGGAGGGGACACCTTCCTGAGGCTCCAAGGTCAAGTCAGGTCCTGGGACAACAGCCCTGGGAGTGCCTTCTCCCTGTGCCTCTAGCTGAGTGGCCTTCACCTCCCTGAGTCTCCGTCTTTTCATCTGGAAAGGGGAGATGAGGCCGGGACTTGGCTCCTGAGGGGATGGGAGGTGCTGCCTGTGAGGGACTCACACAGTGGCTGGGGCGGAGCTGGCTCCCTCTTCCCACACCGTGGGACCAAGAGGCCCTCACCACCTTCCCTGCACCATCACATCTGGGCCCTCACTTGACCCTCGCAGCAAGTCTGTGGCGGGGGTGGATTCATTCTCCGCATTTGATGGAGAGGGACCAGGAGCTGGGGGTGGGGGACAGAGGAATGGGTCCTAAGCTCCAGTGTGGTCCAGCCCTGAGGCTGTCCTGGGATCCCCCCGGGCAGTGTCACAGGCAGCTTCTTCTGTGCTGCGGCCCAGGCAGGAGGGCACAGGTGGGGGCCTGGAATTCCTTGGGGCCTTCCAGCCTCCCAGGGCTGAAAGCTGGAGCCCAAGAGCCTGGCTGGTCTCCCTGGTGCCCAGGCACCAACTGAGGTGATACCATCACCCCCATTCTCCAAGACAGACCCCAAAGACTCCGAGGTCCCCACGCCCAGCCTGTTCTTTCTCTGTAGCCTCTGCACTGCCTTCTCCATCCCATTTCCTTCTACCCACTCCTCACCACCCAAAGGCATCTTTCCAAATGCTGACCCAAGAACACCAGCACCTGCCTGACGCCCTGCATGGCTCCCAACTAGCCCGGGACAAAATTTGAGCTTTTCTTTCTTTCTTTTCTTTTCTTTTTTTTTTTTTTTTTTTTTTTTGGACAGAGTTTTCACTCTTCTTGCCCAGGCTGGAATGCAATGGCACAATTTTGGCTCACTGCAACCTCTGCCCTCTTGGTTCAAGCGATTCTCCTGCCTCAGCCTCCCGAGTAGCTGGCACTACAGGCACCTGCCACCACACCCAGCTGATTTTTTTGTATGTAGTAGAGACGGGGTTTCACCATATTGGTCAGGCTGGTCTTGAACTCCTGACCTCAGGTGATCCACCTGCCTCAGTCTCCCAAAGTGGTGGGATTACAGGCATGAGCCACTGTGCCCGGCCAAGTCTGAACTCTTTACGACAGCTTTGAGGACCCTATGCTCTCTGCCCCCCACACTCCCTCCTGCCCCATTTCTCACCAGCCTTACCCCTCATGTCTCCCCGCCATTTGACCCCACCATGCCCCTCCCCCGGCTTAAAACATTCTTTTCCCCCTCTCCATACAGCTGTCAGGTCTTGGCTGAGAGTGACCCCCTCCAGGTGGCCCATTCTGCCTCTGATGAGCTGTTCCTCTGTCCCCACACTGCCTTGACCAAGGCTCGTTTTCTCTCGGCCTCAGTCACGACACACTGTGGTTGTGTGGTTTTAATGTCTGCCTCTCCCTCAGGCTGAGAATGTCACAGAATTCTTTGGCCCTGGGCATCTCCACGTCCCCCAGCGTGCAGGCCAGCCAGGGCACGGGGAGGTGCTAGGGGAGTGCGTGTTGAACAACTGAACAAAACAATGAGCTCACACTCGTGGGATTCCTAGCACGCGCCAGGTATCGTGCGTAGCCTTGGCAAATGTTATGTCAGCCAAACTCCACGATGATCCCATAAGGCAGGTGGGAATCTGATCCCCTTCAGTTAGATGTTGAAACGGAGGCCTGGTGCCACTTCTCCAGGCCTCACAACAAGGCTCTGTCCACCAGGGCAAGTGTGAGCTATGGCTGGTTATAGAAGTGAGGCTTTGCTCTCCCTCGACACAACCCGGCACTGGGGCCAGAAAGATACAAATTACTTACAGAGAGTGAATGAGGTTGGGCAGAGTTTCATCCCTGAGTCCCAGGCCTCCTCCCTGGTCACTTGGTCACCCTCCTAAGAGTGGGATGTACCCAACTTATGCCCAAGACTGACGGAGAGTGAGAGGGGGTTAGGGATGGAGGTGGAGTGCGAGGGGAAGACACAGAGAGACCTCGGTGGACACAGAGAGAGAGAGACCAAAGGAGAGGTGAATGGAAAGGCTGTGCCTGGGGAGAGGGACTGAGAGAACAGGGCCCTGAGCCCAAGAGGGTCATGTGACTGTCGGCGGCAGGGCCCAGACCCCACTCCTGCCTTCTGAGCTCCTGCCTAAGGCAGCCTCTCCTTGCCTTCACCAGGTGAGCATCTCAAGGGTGATCTGAGGCTGCCTTAGGCAGGGGCAAGAGAAGGTCATGCACATGGAGATGGAGAGGCAGAGATAAAAAGACCAGTGTCAGAGGGCTGGGCAAGGTGGCTCATGCCTGTTATCCTAGCACTTTGGGAGGCCGAGGCGGGAGGATCATTTGAGGTTAGGAGTTCAAGACCAGCCTGGGTAACATGGTGAGACCCCCCGTCTCCACTAAAAATACAAAAATTATCCAGGTGTGTAATCCCAGCTACTCAGGAGGCTGAGGCAGGATAATCGCTTGAATCTGGGAGTCAGAGGTTGCAGTGAGCCGAGATTGTGCCACTGCACTCGGAATGAGACTCCATCTCCAAAAAAAAAAAAAAAAAAAAAAAAAAAAAGCTAACAAACCAACCAACAAAAAACAATCCGGTGTCAGAGAGACAGAGGAGAGAAGTGGAGAAACATGAAGACAGACCCAGAAAGAGCCAGGTGGGGTCAGTGCCAGAAAAAACATCCATGGCCAGAGGGTGAGAGGGGCACAGGGAGAGGGGGACGGTGACAGAGGGGGAGCCTGAGAGACAGAACCAGAGAAGATTCAGAGACCAAGATTGGGACAGAGAGAGAGGAAAGAATGAGAAGTGACGGGAGGGAGCTGAGACGGTGCGACGGTGGCATTGCCCCATGGCTGTGTCTCTGCCCACCTGAGGGGCACAGGTGAGGACGGAGAGCATCAGGGATCCAACGCCCCATGATGTGAAGAGGGGCACCTGGGAAAGAGCTGGAGGAATCGCCATGGCAACAAGATGCCACCACCTGCCCCACCATGTGACAGGTGGAGAAGCCTCGCCAGGGGCCAGCCAGACTGAACCCAGCCATGAAGCCCTGGGGGGCGTGGGGCTTGGAAGAGGGCTCCCCTGCCTCGTCCCCTCACTGAACACTTCATTTCTTCATCGTGGCCATGGTTTTTCTGCTCTACCAAGGGCAGCTCCACAAATACAGGGGCTTTTTGCTACCTCGTTCCCTGCTGTGGCCTGGCACCCAGCACAGTGCCTGGTACGCACCAGGCGAGCTGTGAATAGCACACGGATGAATGAGTAACTGGGTCCAAGCATGCTCCCAGGGAGCAGCCAGGACCCATCTGCAGTCAGCTGGACGCCCTGTGGCTGAGAACACAGTCTCTGGAGTGGTGTCCCAGCACTGATGCTGCCTCCTGGGGGGCCTTGGGCAGGTGACCCCATGAGGTCTCAGTTTCCCCACTTACAAGGCTTGTTGAGAGATAAAAATAGGAGCCTGGCTTGGGGCTCAGAGGGAGCACCCAGGCACTGTGAGTGGCTGTTACCGCCTTGGCTCCCATTCTTCAAGGAAAAGATGGAGGATCCCCAGCTCGGAGGGCACACGGACCCTGGGTGGAGTTTGCACCTGACTTCCTGAGCCTGGCACAGTCCAGCCTGGGCCCTCGCCCACCCACCTTTTGGCCCTGAGAGGGACCCGGGCCGGGAAAGCGGGGAGCAAGAGGTGCAGATGACAGGGAGAGGTGCCTGGCGGAATGGTCCAGGGAGGTCAAGGGAAAGGGAGGGGCCAGGAAGGGCCTCGGTGGGCCTGCCTGACTCCCAGCACCCACCCCCTGGCTGTCACTGCGGTTAATGTTCTGGTCCTCCACAGACCTGCCAATCCCCCAAGAGGGACCTAGTTGGCCCCCTCCCTGACACAGGCCCTGAGAGACCCGGGGAGCCCGGGCCCTTTCCCGAAGCCTCATGAACAGGCCTCCTCACCAAACCTCTTCTAAACGGCTATCCCAGCAGGCCGCAGACCCCAAGCGGGAGGTGACTGATGCTCTGCATCCCCTCCCCAGCTTCCTGGCAAGAACTAAGTGGCTCTGGCACCAGCTAAGGGGCTGGAATTTCTGCCAGACCCTGAGTGTCCAAGCACAGTGAGCCTTAACACCCTCTTTCTGGGCCTAAGCCTCCGCAGCGGGCAGAGGGGCCCCAGGAGCCTCCTGCATGAACTGCTGGTTGATTGGAGGTTGCCTGTTCCCCCCCACACTCAAAACTCCTTCTTAGAGAGAATGTCCCAGTTGCTGTTGAATGTCTCCTATGATGGAGGGCTCACCCGCCGCCCCAGTCCCTGACACCTCGGTTGTCCCCTCCAAGCTTTCATGCATATCAGGGCCTAGTCCCAGAAGATTGGGGCTGGAGGTACCTGAATGGAGTTGAGGCCCACGGCAGCGTAGGCCCAGGCGGGGCTCAGGTGCACCAGGATGCCCACCAGCCAGGTCAGGCCCAGGACGGGCAGCAGGACCAGCACAGGCTTCACCGTGGCCCTGTAGGAGGGCAGGCAGGGCTGACGGGGGTTGGAGGCCTGGGGAGCTCCCCGCAGGGTTCCAGGGAGAGCAGCACCTGTAAGTGCCTGGAGTGGGGTGGCAGCTGAGGGCTAGGGCCATGGCTCAGCAGGACTTAGAGAGAGCCAGAACCTTTGACTGGACTTTGTTGCCCCCTCCTCAGAGACAGAGGTGGCATGAAGTAGGGTAGTGGCACTTGGGAGATGGGGTCCCAGCCCCCAGCCTGGCTGGAAGGAACGGGCTGGTAGCTGTTCAGAGCAGGGGCTGAGGCCTGAGCAGTGGGAGCAGCAGGGATGGGGTCAGGACTCCCTTCTCCCTCTCTAAGGGCCCTGGGGTTCCCTGGCTTTTCGGGGATCCCCCCCAGCTTGGGCTGCCCTGTGCTTGGTGGAGGATGGGTGGGGAAGGAGAAAGCCAGCAAGGAGGCAGGGCTGGGAAAGGAGGCCGGCGGGGTCCCCCTCTTGCAGAGCGTGACCCCGGAGGGCGATGGGGGTCTTTGGCAGGAACAGGGACCCAGGTCCTCACCCTGAACTTGAACTTCTGGAGCTAACCCTGAACGTCTGGGGCTAGCCCTGATTTGAGGGTCTCCCCTACTTTGTCTCCTGTAGGCTATCAGTACCTTCCGTAGGCAGTGCACCCCTCGAACAGTGGCTGATGTCCACAGCTCCCTCACACGGATCAGTGACCATCCCCACATGTGACACGCATGGGTGCATGGGTGCATAGGTGCATGCTGACACAAGTTGACATGCCCGAGCATGTGTGACACAGATGCAGGGACACATATGCACCCACATACTCAACACAGACTCGGGCATGGCCACACGGCCACGCTCTGGACACAGACTTGCACGTGCTCTCGCCCGGTGAGCCTCATGCCTGGTGCCGGCTGACCCTGCACTTCCCGCTTCCTCTTGGCCCCCCTGTTCTGGGGCCTCACCATATCTGGGTCCAGATCTGCTCCTGCAGGCAGGGCTGTGGGCTCAACATGCGGGCACGGCGGCGGGCGCTGGACACGGTGACCATCACCACACGGGCCAGGATGCAGGTGTTGGCCTGGAGACCTGGGGTCAGTGGGTGAGAGGCCTTCCCCGTCCCCAACACGCCCCTCCCCTGCAGGTCCCCAGCTCACAGTCAGCACGAAGAGCACAGGCCCCACGAAGGCCCAGATGGCATATGTGTGCACATTGAGCCAGCAATGTCCGGGGGCCACGTAGTCACGGGGGAGCATGGCCAGGGTGACTGCCACAATGCCCACAGGCACGCCTAGGGGAGGGAGAAGGGGGTCCAAGGCCGGGTCACCTGCTCTTTCTTCTCCAGGACCCAGAACCGCGCCCGCCAAGCTGCAGCTGTCCCCTACTGGAGGTTGTACTTGGGCCACTGGGGAGGTCCAAGGAGCAGGGCTGGGGGCTCTGATACTGTTGGGGTGGCATTGGAGCCACAGTAGTTTGGGAGTGGGGAGAGCTGAGGCTGCTTTGGAAGCTACAGCTGGGCGTCTCCAGAGATGGAGGCTGGGCAACTGGCTGGCTTCAGATTTGGAGAGATAGCACTGTGGATGGAGAGGGGAGGCTGGGAAGTGGAGACGGATTATGAGGAAGGGGCTTGGGTAAATTGGAGGTTAATAGGACTGAGGAAATTGAGGTCATGTCAGAGATGGGTGCTGGGTGATGCTGGGTGCTGGGTGATGCTAAATGCCGGATGCTGAGTGGTGCTGGGTGCTGAGTGCTGAGCGTGGGGCCGTGTTAGATGGCAGGGTCGGCCATGCAAGGTACAGCTGGGGAGAAGAGAGTGCGGGCGCAGAGCAGGCCTCACCCCAGCCTGTGGCGTGGTAGAGCCGCATGCCTGGTCCCGGGTGCATGCTCACAGCTACCACTTTCCTCCACAGCAACAGCCCCTCCACCAGCATCCAGGAGAATGCCGCCAGAAAGAGGAAGTGCATTGCGACTGTGACAGCCACACATGCCACCTGTGGGAGCGGGGGAGAGTGGGGATCCCCACCTAGGTCCGAGGTCAGACGCAGGTGCAGGCCGGCCCCGCAGCCCTGTGCCCAGCCTGGCCTTGCCAACCCAAAGAAGTGTCAGCGGGTGAGGCCTCTGGGCAGCAGCCTGGGCCCCGCTCCACCATTTGGAGCCTTTCCTCCCTGGGCCCTGCTCCTCCCCAGGGAGGTGGAGACAAGTGAAAACGGTGGGGGGCAGGGGGTCACCCTAGAAAAACCCACAGGCACTTTCCCAGGCTGCCCTGGGCTTCCGGCCCACCCACTGACCGCCCACCTCATTGGCCTTGGCCCACTCGCTGGTCATGAGGAAGCCCTCTGCACAGGCCAGGGAGAAGGTGAGGTTCTTGTGGACTGTGGTTCGCTCCGACTTGGGGACCCTGGAGAGGACAGAGGAGTCCGTTAACAAGACCACTGCCGGTCCCCACACTCCGCAGGCCCCTGTCCTGCCCGGTCCCCTGTGCCTGGGCAGGTGGAGGGAAAGAAAGCAGCTCCACAGGGGACCCTGCACATTCTAAGGAGAGGCTCAGACCGAGGTTCTGCCGGGACCAAGGATGGACACCCGACCGATGGGGACATGGAGGCCTGAGCGAGGCGGGGAGGGCCCAGGCCGCCAGGCTACGGTGGTGAGCTCTCCTCACCCGGCCGCCAGGAAGAGCAAGAAGGTGGTGGTGAGGGCGCAGAAGGACACACCACAGCCGACAAATGAGAGAGTCCTCAGCAGCGACTCCTCCTCAGGGCCTCTCTGTGTGGAGGGACAGAGAAACCCCCTGGCACCACCCAGACCCGACCCAGGCCAGACCTCGCCCTGCCTGGTGACTGTAAGGCCCCCCATGCCATATTCACGTCTGCAGTGCAGCAGCAGCCAGCAGGGCCCAGGCCTGCACACAGTAGGCATTTAACAAGCAGGTGTGAGCATGTCCTTCTCTCCTGCTGGCTCTCCCTAGACTGACCCCAACTGGCCCAGATTCCACCGACTGGACAGCTACTAAGAGCGCTGACCGATGTGCTCACGGGGAGGGATCCTAGGGACCATGGAGTGTCGTCAGAATGGGGCTGTGGGTGGATCGTTCGTGATGTGGAAAAGCATCCACGCTCTGACTTTTCTTTTCTTTTTTTTTTTTTTTTTTGAGACAGAGTCTCACTCTGTCCCCCAGGCTGGAGTGCAAGTGGCACAGTCTCAGCTCACTGCAACCTCTGCCTCCTGGGTTCAAGTGATTCTTGTGCCTCAGCCTCCCGAATAGCTGGGACCACAGGCACGGGCCACCATGCCCAGCTAATTTTTGTATTTTTAGTAGAGATGGGGTTTCACCATGTTGGCCAGGCTGGTCTCCAACTCCTGACCTCAAATGATCCGCCTGCCTTGGCCTCCCAAAGTGGTCGGATTATAGGTGGGAGACACCATGTCTGGCCTTGACTTTACAGGAAAAATGCATTTGGTAACCTGTTTTTCTAACGTGCCCCTCAACATGCCAGGTGACCCCAGCATTCCTGAGGCTCAGGTCCCATCTCACCTGACTTCTCAGCAAGTGACCACTCAGGGCCCCTTTCCAGCTCCAGTGAGTCCAGCCCCTCCTGATGTCCCCTTAGAGTTTCCCCTCAACAAGCTGTTTACAATTTATTATTTACACATTTATTTTTAGACAGGGTTTTGCTCTATCACCCAGACTGGAATGCAGTGTGGCATGATCTTGGCTCACTGCAGCTTTGACTTCCTGAGCTCAAGCAATCCTCCTGCCTCAGCCCCCTGAGTAGTTGGGACTATAGGTGCGAGTTGCCATGCCTGGCTAATGTTTGCATTTTTTGTAGAGATGGGGTTTCGCCATGTTGCCCAGGCTGGTCTTGAACTCCTGGGCTCAAGTGATCAGCCGCCCCAAGTTCTGGGACAACAGGTATGAACTATTGCGCTCAGCCCTGTCCCCCACAATCTATGACAGCTGGCATCCCTCAGAGGCTTCTTCTTACTACCTATTGGCTCTTCTCTTCACCTCCAGCTAAGGACCCCCCTCCTGACACCCGCTTCCCACCAGGCACTCACCTGTACTTCATAGACTTGCAGCAGGACGGCAAAGCTGGTGCTGTGGTTGCAGAAGCAGGCGGTGGAGTCCGGGTACAGGGCAGCCACGGAGCAGCCCGTGGTGGCCCAGGCACCCCCTGTATATGGGCTTGGGGGATGGGGAGGGAACAGAGGGCTCTTGAGATAAGGTGGACAAGGGGGTGAGGGGCCAGGAGCAAGCAGGGGAAAGGCTCTCCGCAAAGCCTGGGGCCCATCACCGCCCTGCCTCTAACCAGCTACGTGACCTTGGGGAGTCACCGCCCCTTCCTGGGTCTCAGTTTTTCACCTATAAAATATGCTTGAAATTCTTAGGATGGTAGGAGGGCGGGGCTGATACCAGTGATCGCTGTTTATCAACATCATTAATTACTGAGCCACTGGGACCAAGGTTCCCTACCTCAGCTAAAGATCCAGGGCAGGGAGCCGGGCTAATCCCTGGAGCCTGCTCTGCTCCTTCAAGAGCCCTAGGGCCCTGGCCTCAGATAGATCAAGTTCAACACCCATTTGACAGATGAGTCCCTTCCTAGGCATCTCACAGAGTGAGTGCTTCCTCCTGCACATACTCTCATGACAGGGAGCTCACTACCTGCTGGGTAACACATCCTCCTGCCCCAGCTTGTCCTAGAGCTGGGAGGAGCCTGGAGTCACCCTGAAAGGCAGATGGTGAACGGAGGTCAAAACCATGTGTAAGTCTTGCCTCAGCCCCAAGCAGAGTGGACATCTTTTTAAAAAATCATCTTAAAGGCTGGGTTCGGTGGCTCACTGTAATCCTAGCACTTTGGGAGGCCAAGGCGGGTGGATCACCTGAGGTCAGGAGTTCGAGACCAGCCTGGCCATCGTGGCAAAACCCTGTCTCTACTAAAAATACAAAAATTAGTTGGGAGTGATGGCGGGCGCCTGTAATCCCAGCTACTTGAGAGGCTGAGGCAGGAGAATTGCTTGAGGGACATGGAGGTTGTATTGAGCCAAGACTGCACTACTGCACTCCAGCCTGGGCGACAGAGCAAGATTCCATCTCAAACAAAACAAAACAAAAACAAAAAAAACCTGGAAATGGAAACTAACCTGATACTGTAGTTCCAGAAAGCACAGACAGGCTCCACCAGCTTGTGACGGAAGGTCTGGAGGCAGGAGACAGGGAAAGGGCAGGTGCATGAGCGTGGATTGAGCAGCACGGTGCAGGTGTGAGTGTGGATGGGAAAGGAGAGAGACCAGGAGAATGGAGGGACGCCAAGGACTCCGCATTTTAGGGACCGGGGGGTTGCCCACCATGCGTTGTGGATGAAGGGGCAGAGGGGAGGCAGAGGGAGGAGAGTGCAGACTCTCTGGTGTGGAAGGTGGAAAAACTGGGAACGAGCTAAGCAGCCATCACTGTGGAGTGGTTAAGCAACTGTGCCTCTCCTCTCCTTGGGATACTGCCTCTGGTAAGATGAACACACAGACCTCTGGCTACTGATGTGGAAAGATCTCTGTGATACGTTGTTCAGTAAAGGAAGAATTCACAACATTGGGCATGATATAAGCCCATTTATGTGAAAAATTAAGGTCTGCATACTTGTGAAAACACACACACACACGTACACACATAGCATGTGTGGGAGCAAACACACAGTGAACTTAACAGTGGTTAGGTCTGGGTTTGAATGTGTTACGATGCATGTGTTAGTTCTTTTGTAATTAAACAATGACAAAAATATAGATTTTATAACATGTCATTAAGCAGTGAAGACACATCAAGCGGCTAGTGGTACCAGCCCCAGTCTAGGTAGTGAAGGTAGCCTGAGCTTGGGACTTGGGCCATCTGTCCTGACTGGCGAGGGTGATGGTAATCACACCTCACTTTGTGTCTTGCCAAGCACTTTCATGTCCTTTATTGTAGCTGATCTTCATAGCAACCTAAGAGATAGCTATAAATTCATGCAATTTCAGATGAGGAAACTGAGGCTCAGAGAGGAGGGTTAACCTGCTCAAGATTTACACAGCGCCATGCTTTGCATGGCTCCACTGAAAGAGCAATGGCTTTCATTTTGCAAAAGGAAATAAATATATACAGTGTTATGTGCCCAGAAAACAGCTTAAGTAAAATGCACCAAAATGTTCATAGCGGTTATCTCTGGGTAATAACATTTTGTCTTTATCCTTTTCTATATTTTCTGAATTTGTCACAATGAGTAACACATTGCTTTTATTTATTTTTATTTTAACATATTTTAAATTATTAATATATAAAAACAATATCTCAAAAATTTATCCTTTAGAATATTAAACAAGGCTGGGCATGGTGGCTCACTTTGGGAGGCTGAGGCAGGGGGATCACTTGGGCCCAGGAGTTTGAGATCAGCTTGGACAACAAAGTTATATCCTGTCTCTGTGAAAAATACAAAATAAAATTAGCCAGACGTGGTGGTACGGACCTGTAGTACCACCTACTTGGGAGGGTGAGCTGGAAGGATCGCTTGATCCCAGGAGGTCGAGGCCGCAGTGAGCTGTGGTGGTGCCACCGCACTCCAGCCCGGGCGACAGAGGGAGAGACTGCCTCAAAAATAAATAAATAATAAAAATAAAAATATAAGCGAAATTGACAAAGTTCTAGCTAGACTGTCCAAGAATGAAAAAGAAAACTTCACTGTAGAGTCTACAGATGTGAAAAGGATCATAAGGAAATAGTATAAACAACTCTGTGCTGGAAATTTGACAACCTGGATGAAATGGACACATTCTTTGAAAGGCACAAATTACCAAACCATCTCAAGAAGAAATAAAACACCCAAATAACCTGTATCAATCAAAGAAACAGAACACACAATTAAAAATCTTTCCACAAAGAACACACGAAGTCCAGAGGAATTCATTGGTGAAGCTGATCAAACATTCACAGAGGACAGAACTCTTCCCAACTCATTTTATGAGGCCAGCATTAATCTGACACCCAAACCAGAGGAAGACAGTACAGGAAACTATAGAACACATTATTCATTAACATAAACACAAAAATCATCAACAAAATACTAGCTAACTGAATCTAGCAATATATGTAAAAGATATATATAACCATAACCAAATTACACTGATCTCAGGAATCCAAGGTTGGTTTAACACTTGAAAATCAGTCAGTGCAATTTACTAGATTAATGAAATAAATGAGAAAACCATATGATCATATCAATGTGCAAGAAACATTTGACAAAATTCAAAGGCCATTCATGATAAAAAATCTCAGCAAATCACGAAGAGAAGGGAACGTGATTTGATGGACATCTACAAAAAGCCCAAACATCACACTTAATGGTGAAAGTCTAGATGCTTTCCTTCTAAGATAACAAATGAGACAAGGATGGCTGGCCTCACTACCCAATTCAACATTGATCCAGAGATCCTAGCTGGTGCAACAAGGGAAGAAAAACAAAGAAAGGAAAGGAAGAAAAGGGAGGAAAGGAAGGAAGGAAGAAGGAAGGCAGGAAGGAAGGAGAGAGAGAGAGAGAAAGAAAGAAAAAAGAAAGAAAGAAGAGAAAGAAAAAGAAAGAAAGAAAAAGAAAGGAAGGAAGGGAGGAAGGGAGAGAGAGAAAGGAAGGAAGGATGGAAGAAAGAAAGGAATAAAGAAGGAAAGAAAGAAAAAAAGAAAGGAAGGAAGGGAGAGAGAGAGAAAGGAAGGAAGGAAGGAAGAAAGGAAGAAAGAAAGACATGGATTGGAAAGGAGAAACAAAAACTGCCTTTACTTGCAGACAACATGAGCACGTATGTAGAAAATCCTAGAGATTCAGGAAAAGAGCTACTATAAGTACTAAGTGAGTTTGGCAAGGTTGCAGAATATAATATCATTGTACAAAAATCAATTATATTACTATATACCAGCAACGAACAGTTTAAAATTAAGAAAACAATACCATTTCTGGTAATATCCAAAACTTTGTAATACTTAGGAATATATTTAACAAAATATCTCTAAGATCTGTTCACTGAAAGGTATACATCACTGAGAAAAAAATGTAAAAACCCTAAATAAATGGAAAGCTATGTCTTGATAATGAATTGAAAGATGCCAGTTCTCCCAAATTGATATACAGAGTCAATGCAATGCTAATAAAAATACTAGTAGGTTTTCTATAGACATTTATGAGCTGATTCTAAAATATATATGGAAATGCAAAGAATCTAGAATAGCCAAAGTAACTTTGAAAAAGAACAAGGCTGGGTGTGGTAGCTCGTGCCTGTAATCCCAGCACTTTGGGAGGCCAAGGCAGGTGGACTGCTTGAGCTCAGGAATTTGAGACCAGCCTGGGCAACATGGAAAAATCCTGTCTCTACAAAAAGAAAGAAAAAAAAAAAATTAGCCAGGCATGGTAGATTGCCTGTAGTCCCAGCCACTTGAAGGGCTGGGGCTGAGGTGGGAGGAGGATCCCTTGAGCCAGGGAGGTTGAATCTACAGTGAGCTGTGTTCATACCACTGTACTCCAGCCTGGGCAACAAAATGAGACCCTGTCTTAAAAAAAAAAAAAAAAAAAAAAAAAAAAAGAAAAAGAACAAAGTTAGGCCAGGCACAGTGGCTCACACCTATAATCCCGCACTTTGGGAGGCTGAGGCGGATGGAGCGTGTGAGGTCAGGAGTTCAAGACCAGTCTGGCCAACATGGTGAAACCCTGTCTCTACTAAAAATACAAAAAATTGACGGAGCGTGGTGGCATGTGCCTGTAATCTCAGCTACTGGAGGCTGGGGCAGGAAAATCACTTGAACCTGGGAGGCAGAAGCTGCAGTGAGCCGAGATTGCACCACTGCACTCTAGCCTGGGTGACACCCAGAGATCACACCCATCTCAAAAAACGAACAAACAAACAAAAAGCCCAAAAAACAAAGTTGAAGGATACACTACCTGATTTCAAGGCTTACTATACAGACACATTAATCAGGACAGTATGAAATTAACATAGGGATAGGCATATAGATCACTAGAACAGAACACACAGCCCAGAAATAGATCTACACATATACAGACAATTGATTTCAACAAAGGTGACAAGAAAATTCAACGGGAGCAAAGAATAATCTTTTCAACAGTGTTGGAACTGGTTGTCTATATGGAAAAAAATGAACTTCAACCTTTTTACCTTCATAATATATGGAACTTAAGTTGAAATAAATTATACACCTACATGTAAAAGCTAAAGTGATAAACTTCCTTGAGAATATCTTTGTGACCTTTGGATTGCCAAAGCTTTCTTAGATAGGATACAAAAGGCATGAGCTATGCAAGACAAAAATTGATAAATTGGACTTCATCACAATTAAAAACTTATCTTCCAAAGATACTATTAAGAAAACGAAAAGCAAGCCACAGACTAGAAGAAATTATTCACAAGACATATCTCTAACAAAGGACTTGTATCCAAAATATATAAAGAATTCTTACAACTCAATAATAAACAAATAATTTAAAAATTGGGGAAAATATTTGAAGATGCATTTAACAAAGGAAGATATATGACAGCTTAATAAGTGTATAAAGAGATGCCCAGAATCATTGGTTTTCAAGGAATTGCAGCTTAAATCCACAATGAGATATGAATACATGACTATTATAATGAATGACATTAAAAACACTGACAAGGATGTTGGCAGAGGTATGGAGCAACTGGAACTCTCCAACGCTGCTAGTGGGAATGTAAAAATGGTTCAACCACTTTAGAAAACAGTTTGACAGTCTCTTAGGAAGTTAAAATACACTTATGCAACAATTCAGCAAGTCTACTTCAGGAATCTACCTAGTAAAGAGAAATCATGTATCCACAAAAAGACTTGTATATGAGTGTTCATACCAGACTTATTCATAGTAGCCCAAACTGAAAACAAATCAAATCTCTGTCAACAGGTAAATGGAAAAACAAATCATGGTACATCCATATACCTGAATACTACTCAGCAGTGAAAAAGGAATGAGCTACTGAAACGTGCAACAACATGAATGATTCTCAACAATGGGACCTGAGCAAAAGCCAGGCCTCAACACATACTAGATGATTCCATTTACATGAAACGCTAGAAAAGACAGATGCAGGGCTGGGCACAGTGGCTCACACCTGCAAATCCCAGCACTTTGGGAGGCCAAGGTAGGCAGATCACCTGAGGTCGGGAGTTCGAGACCAGCCTGACCAACATGGAGAAATCCCATCTCTACTAAAAAAAAAAAAAAAAAAAAATACAAAATTAGCCAGACGTGGTAGCGCATGCCTGTAGTCCCAGCTACTCAGGAGGCTGAGGCAGGAGAATCGCTTGAACCTAGGGGGCGGAGGTTGCAGTGAGCCGAGATCGACCATTGCACTCCAGCCTGGGCAACAATGGCGAAACTCCGTCTCAAAAAAGAAAAAAAAAGGAAAAGAAAAGACAATCTACAGTTACAGAAAGCAGGTCAGTGATTTCCTGGGGTAGCAGCATGGAACACTGACTGGGAAGGGGCACAAAGAAGCTTTTTGGGAAGGTAGAAATGTTCTAGACCTTGAGTGGGGCAGTGGTACACACGTATATACACTGGTCCAAACTTGTCAAATTGTATGCTTAACATGGATGCATTTTAGCATACGTAGATTTAGACATTTCAATCAATTTGATTTTTTTTTTTTTTTTTGAGACGGAGTCTTGCTCTGTTGCCCAGGCTGGAGTGCAGTGGTGTGATCATGGCTCACTGCAGCCTTGAACTCCCAGGCTCAAGCCATCCTCCTGCCTCAGCCTCCTGAGTAGCTGAAACTGCAGATGTTGTGCCACCTTGCCTGGCCAATTTTTCTATTCTTTTGTAGGGATGAGTTCTCATTATGTTACCCAGGCTAATCTCAAACTCCTGGCCTCAAGCGATCCACTTGCCTCAGCCTCTCAAAGTGCTGGGATTACAAGCATAAGCTACCATGCCTGGCCTCAATCAATTTGACTTTTTTTTTTTTTTTTTTTGTCTTGGGAGGATATATACAAGAGACTGATAAGCAGTGGTGTGTGTGTGTGTGTGTGTGTGTGTGTCCAAGATTAGTGGTTGTGAGCAAAGAAGATAGCTTTCTCTGAAACATTCCAGTGTTTCAGAAGGGAGAATAAATTTGTGTATTAAACGTGAAATGAAATTTAACATATCTTGGAGATCTTTCCATGTCAGTTTATACAGAAATATCCCAATCCCTATACAACTTTCAGTTGACTATTCCATTGCACACTTGGTCCCTATTACCTGCAGGAGATGGGTTCCAGGACCCCTAAGGATACCAAAACCTGCCAAGGCTCAAGTTTGTTATATAAAATGGCATGCTATTTGCATATAACCTACACACATGCTCCTGTATACTTTAAGTCATCTCTAGATTACTTGTAATACCTAATACAACTTAAATGCTATATAAATAGCTGTTATGCTATCTTGCTTAGGAAATAAAATATAAATATATAAATAGCTGTTATACTGTCTTATTTATGACCCCCAAAATAAAAGTCTATAGATGTTCAGTACAGATGCTATTTTTTCTGAATATTTTCCATCCATGGTTGCTTGAATCCTTGGTGGTGAAACCCTCCCATATGGAGGGCTGACCATATATATCTACAAAACTTGGTTTTTTGTTTTTTGAGACAGAATCTTGTTCTGTCGCCCAGGCTGGAGTGCAGTGGTGTGATTTTGGCTCACTACAACCTCCGCCTCCTGGGTTCAAGCGATTCTCTTACCTCAGCCTTCCCAGTAGCTGGGACTACAGGCGTGTACCACCATGCCTGGCTAACTTTTATGTATTTTTAGTAGAGATGGGGTTTCACCATGTTGGCCAGGCTGGTTTCGAACTGCTGACCTCAAGTGATCCGCCCTCCTCGGCCTCCCAAAGTGCTGGGATTACAGTCATGAGGCACCGTGCCCAGACCTACAAAACTTTTAAAGGAGTCCCCTACTGATGGACATTTAGGTTATTTTTATTTGTATGAAGCACATTCATATGTGAAGGCTCCTGCACACACACTGCAGAGAGTGAATGAATGAATTCACTGCACACACCGCAGTGAATGACTCCATGAGAACTAACAGGTTTTTTTTTTTTTTGAGACGGAGTCTCGCTCTGTCGCCCAGGCTGGAGTGCAGTGGCGCTATCTCGGCTCACTGCAAGCTCCGCCTCCCGGGTTTACGCCATTCTCCTGCCTCAGCCTCCCGAGTAGCTGGGACTACAGGCGCCCGCCACCACGCCCGGCTAATTTTTTTTTTGTATTTTTAGTAGAGACGGGGTTTCATTGTGTTAGCCAGGATGGTCTCGATTTCCTGACCTCGTGATCCGCCCGCCTCGGCCTCCCAAAGTGCTGGGATTACAGGCTTGAGCCACCGCGCCCGGCCGAGAACTAACAGGTTTTCAAGTTACGCAGACCTAGAATGAAATCCCAGCTCTGCCACTTACAAGCTGGGGCCAATAATCAAGCTGTGGATAAAGTACACAGTTGGAGGAGTAATGAATGCGCCATTCATTAATGCCACCTGCCATAAGGTGCCCCTGCAGTCAATCGCTTCCCTTCCCATTCCCTTGAGGACAATGGAGGTGACTTGCAGGTACATTTTGTGTGCATTAGTAGGCCTTGGTTGTCCAATGAATAAATATTGGGGGTTGGGGGAACTGAGCCAGGACACATGCACCAGGATGGCTGCTTCCCAGAAGCGCCACCCAGTACCTGGGCCTGGTGCTGCAGATGAAATGTCACGGCCATGCTGACCTCTCCAGTGATGTCCCACACTTCAGAGGAGATGATGGCTGACCCCACCTGGGTGCCTAGGAACCTGTGGGCAGAATGGGAGCTTTCAAGGGTGGCTGTGGAGGAGGGATGGTGCCTGGCTGGGGCATGTCACTCAGGCCCCTGAGGTGGAGGTGGCAGCCTCTGTGGCCAAAGAGGTATCAGGAATTATGGCACCTGGTTCAGTCTTGCCTTAAGGACTTGCTGGTAACTTGGGTAAGTCCCAACACAGAAGCCAGAACCCCAGACAGGAGTTGAGCCGTGTTCACCTCCGGCAGGTGCGGAAGTGTGTGTGTGTTGGGCAGAGGTGGGAAACGGCGGGCCCTGGGCTGCTAAGGACACATGCACCCACCAGAACGCGGGCTCTGGCCTTCCTGGGGAGGGGACACAGGCCCTCACAACCTTCCAGGTGGCGCCTACTCACCTCTGCACCCTGTTTGCTTCCTCTGAGCTGGCAGGGGCCTGGGGCTGTAGGTCCAGCCCCTCTAGGGTATGCTGGAAGACTCTGGAGGTGAACCAGCTGTGGATCACGGTGACTCCAGAGAGGCCTGGCTGAGTGGAAGGGGCACTAAGGCACCACCCGGTGGCTGAGCAAGCACCACCAGCTGGCCCTAAGGGTGATGCTCTCCCCACTCTACAGATAGGGAAACTGAGGCTCAGAGAGGTTAAATGACTTCCCTAATATCACACAGCTAAGAAGTGGAACAGGCAAAATTCCAAGCAGCCACAGTCTATGTGCTTAACCTCACATCTCCAAGGCCCTTTGCCCCTTCCCCTAATCCCCCACCACTGCATGGCATCAAGCATAGGGGGTCTCCCTCCACTACCCACTCCCAAGGGAAGATGTGCGTGGTTCCGTGGAGGAGACTAAGTGAACACCACTATGTGGTGGGTGCTTTTAACCTCATAAACCACAAGGCAAGTAGTAATGTGCCCATTTTACAGATGAGCAAACTGAGACTCTGAAAGATGAGCAGCACAGCTAGCAATGGTTAGAGCTGAGGTTTGACCCAGAACCCAACAGGGCTCTCGACACCCCCTCATCCTCACCCACCTTTTCTGAGGAGTCGCCTCGCTTCACCTGCAGGAATGTGGATATGGCCGGCCCCCTCTGGACGCCCACCGGGCATTGTGAAGAACGAGCCCCTCGTGCTGGCCTCCCTCAAGCGTAAGCTGCGCACCTCCAGGCCTGGGGGTAAACGGGGCTGGGTGGCTGGACCTCGGAGTGAGGTCTTTCTGCTGAGCCAGCCCAGCTAGCAGGGTCTGGATCTCTCTCTTCCTGCCATAGGCCTCAGAGTCCACCATTCCTGCTCAGAGAGGTTCAGCAACTTGCCCAAGGCAAATCTGACTTTTCCAATTCCAGGGGAAGGGCTCACTGAGAAGGGGGGGTGGTGGTCACCGCGAGGCAGGACCTGAATATTGATGAGTCACCAGAAACTGATGGGAGCCCAAAGGACACGTGTTTGTACCTGAAGCTTCACCACAGGTGCATCCCCATTCAGGCTACAAACATTCACCGAGTATGTACTTGGGCTTGGCCCTGAGATGCAGAGACGGCTTACCACTTAGGGAGTGTCCCGTGGAGGGAGATAATCCCATTATGTAATTGCCAGAAATGCAATGAGAGACACGTTCAAGGTTCTGGGGTAATAGAGGCGGGAGGAACTGTCTCTTGGTGGAGGATAGAGCTAAAACGGGAAGGCTTCCTAAAGGGAGTGATGCCCACGCGGGGTTCTGAAGGATGTATAGGCATTTGCTAGGAGATCAAGGGAGAGAGGGCATTCTGGATTCAGGGCACAGCATGGGCAAAGGCAGGAAACAGAATGGAGTGCCTGTGGAAGTGCAGACAGCTCCTAGTCACCAGGGCGAGGAGGGAGGTCTGAGTCCAGCCATGTGGGCAGGTGGGTGCAGGCTCACCAGCATGGCGGTGCTGGATGCGCATTCGGGGCTGTTCTGAGGTCATTGTGGTGCTCAGCAGGGCTGCCAGGTGCTGCACACTCGCCACCAGGGTCATAGGCCCACCAACCACCTGGGAGGATGCTGCATCTCAGCTTCCTGTCACACTCTGCACCCCACTGCTGCCTGCCCTGAGTGCTGGAATGAACGCTCCATGATCTGGGAGGTGGTCCTACCCTCTCCAGACCCTCCGTGGCTCTTTAAGGACTCCAGGATCAAGTCCTGGGTCCTCAGGTTGACACTCGAAGCCCTGCATGCCCCAGCCTCCTTCGACCTATCCAATTCTATCTCCCAAGCCACCCCATCCTCCTGTTTGCGAGCCAGGGCACACTCGGAAGGCTGGGCCATGCCTACCCCTTCGCTGTGGCTCAGTGCTAGACCTGTAATGGTTGCTCAACACTGAGATTGCAAAAGGAAAGCCATGGGTGGGAGTGGTGAGAGCAGGGGAGGGAGGAGAGGAATCTGCATTCATGGGGCACCTACTCTGTGCTGGGCAAGTCACACTGTTCATCCCTAATGCCTCTCCATTGCCTTAGCAAGGCTGGTGTGATCATCCCCATTCCCCAGGGAAGAAAACTGAGCTTCAATCTGGCTCTCCCCAGTCTACTGCAGTGCCTCGGATCCCTAATCAACTATGGGCTTGCACACTTCCCAGGATGGGGAGCTCACTACCCATAGCGAATCATTCCATAGAACCAGCCTCCTGTGTTACGCCGTCTTCCCCTACCCCCATGTCCTAGTCCCAAATCTGTCCTCTGAGGCCCACCAGGGGTACCAGGTTTGCTTCTTCAACCCCAGATAATTTGCAGGCACTGTTCATGATTCTTGTTCCTCCCCTGCTCTGGACTGATCACTCCCAGGCCGACAGCTACTTCTGCCAGTACAAGATTTCCAACAGCCTCTCCATCTGGACAGCACCTCTCATGCTGTCCAGAGTGTCTGGGCTGTTTAGGCAGACAAGGTGGACTGTCCACGCCGTATAGATCCCCCACTTAAGGTGGTCAGCAGGTTCTTGGAGATAGGGGAGGCTCTTACTGACTGGTGGCTCTTAATCATTTCATTTAACTACAGAAGCTATTGGCCAAGTGCAATTTTTTTTTTTTTTTTTTTGAGACAGAGTCTCACTCTGTTACCCAGGCTGGAGTGCAGTGGTGTGATCTCGGCTTACTGCAACCTCCACCCGCTGGGTTTAAGTGATTCTCCTGCCTCAGCCTCCCGAGTAGCTGGGATTACAGGCTCCCACTACCAGGCCTGGCTAATTTTGTATTTTTAATGGAGACAGGGTTTCACCATGTTGGCCAGGCTGGTCTCAAACTCCTGACCTCATGTGATACACCCGCCTCAACCTCCCAAAGTGCTGGGATTACAGGCATGAGCCACTGCGCCCAGCCTCAAGTGCAGTTGTTTATGGAAATTAAACTTATCAAATAGACAAAAGAGAAGCTTCTCCCGATAGATGCAGAGATGGAGCCCAGAGCTAGGTGCTGACTCCGCCACAGCTACACAACCAGCTGGTGGCTAGGCTGGAACCACAGCCCAGGCCTCTGCCCACCCAGCCCTGCCAGCCTCACCTCACGGATGGACAGCCATGCGTCAGCCACCTGCTCCTCCAGGACCAGACTGGCCACAGATACAACGCGTTGGCTCAGCTGCTCCCAGGGGCCTGTCAACAACAGCTCAGGGTCCCCAGCCCCGAGGGCCACTACCCTCTTCAGGAAGCGCACAACAGCCAGAAGTGTGGCCGGCCCCAGTGGAGCCATCTCCATCGCCAGGACATGCTCCAGAAGGCCCAGGAAGCTGGAGGCCTCCGCTGGGGACAGGGTCCCATGGGCTTCGGAGAGGGGGTCCGGGAGGAGCTGTGGGCAGAGGAGCCACTGACTCTGGGTCTGGTTGTTATGCGGGGATCCCCCCAGGAGCCACACCATTACAGGGGAGGAAACTGAGGTGCAGCGAGGTGACCCACAGAGCCCCCAGGCTCGCCAGCCCCTGAAAGGGAGCTCACCACAATGTCATTGGCCAAGGCATTGACTCGGCTGATAACATCCTGGCCAGGCCACGACTGAGCATCCTGCAGCCGATGATAGGTCTCTGCAAAGGAGTGGATGCCAGGCTGGGCCCCGGGCAATACCCCTGCCCAGAGGTGCCAGCCTGTTCAGCGACCTCTACCCACCACGTGCTGCCCAGGGAAGGAAGAGCACCTTGCTGGCTGTGTGTCCAGAGTCTTACACACAGTGTTCTAGATGGGAAAACTGAGGCACAGAATGGCAAAAGAGCTTGCCCAACGTCACACAATTTGGATTCACCCTCAGGTCCGTCTGAACCCACTGCTCTGTGGCTTAGACTCCATGGAGACCTTGAAGCTCTGAGATGATTCTGAATTCCCAGACTTTGCCAATAGCTCACCCCTTCTCAATCTACTCTGATCCACATCGGCTTTCCCTTCAGCAGAGCCCAGGGGCACAGCCAGGGCGCACCTGTCCGGTAGCAGCAGAGGAAGAGCTGCGGCTCCAGGCAGAGTTCAGAGCCCTCACTGCGAGGTGCCGGGTTCCACGTAGGGCACTCCTCGGAGGGCACTGGCAGGCGCGGGGCAGCTGTTAGGGCTCCCTAGGGGTCCTGCGCACCCTGGCGAGCCAGGATGCACGGCCCCGGGGTGAGGGGGCAATGTGAAACCTGAGAGAGGGACACTGTGGCCAGCTCGGGGTAGGGGTAAGGTGGAGGCTTATGCTGGGACCAGGCTTATGCTGGAGCTCGCAGGCACGACAGCCTGGAGAGGGCGTGGCCAGAGCTAGGCGTGGCTTGGTTGGCAAGGGGTGGATCGAGTTCCAGGTTCGGAAGGGAAGGATTCGGGGCCACGGGGTGGGGCCGGGGCGGGGCGGGGCGGGTCGTACCGGGACAGAGAAGGCGCACCCACACCATGGGCAGCAGCGAGGGTGCTATGTCCAGGGCGCCCGGGTCCCAGCGGAAGAGCAGGCCCTCTGGGGGGGGCGCGCAGGCCTGTGCCTGGTGCAACTGCGTGGGACTCAACGCCCGCGCCCACAGGTGGAAGTCGGTGAGGTTGCCGCTGAAGGCGTCACGCGCCGAGAAGCCACCGCCCAGGGAGTCCTGATCCTGGCCCAGCACCAGGATGCTGCCGGACGGCACCGGGTGGCCGGCGCCCAGTCCCCGCGCCCCAGCGCGCCGCCTCCCGTCGGAGAACAGCGCCCAGCGCCCGCCCCTCTGCTCCCATGTGGCGCACACATGGTGCCAGCGGCCGTCGGCGCGGAAGGCTGCGAGGAAGGGCGCGTGGTGCCCACGCACCACCAGCGCAGCGCGCACTACGCCCCCTGGCTCGGCGAAGGCGCGCAGCTGCAACGCGTTGGGCAGCGCGGGCGCGGCAACGGAGAAGAGCGCGGCGGGGTCGGACGAGGCACAGTCCCACTGCACGTGAGCACACGCGGTCAGCGCCGCCAGCTCAGGCAGGGGGCTCCGTAGCCGCGCCGCGCGGTCAGCCGTCTTCTCGCCAAACACCAGCACTGCAGTGGTGCGCGCACCTGCGGGGACACGTGGGCCGCGACCTCAGTTTCCTCCCCTGTGAACACGGTCCTGCTCCTGCCCTTTGGCTTAGCGGCGGGGTCTTTCCAGGCTTTGGGGTACCTCCCCACCTCAGGAAGGAGGAAATGCGGGCTAGCGTTCCCCTGCCCAAGAGTCAAACCCCGATGTCCAGTCCAGGGCAAGGGAACCTGGAGATGCAATGGGATCTTACTCCCAGCTCATTCTGCAAGTATTGTCACTGTGGGCTCCTATCTCTTAAGGTCCCCCGAGCCTCTGCCCCTTGCTCCCATTTCCCAGGGGCCCACACTCACGCCTCTGAGGGGGTCTCCGCAGAGGCACCTCTCTTTGGCCCACCCAGACCAGATCGCGCAGCCGTGAAGCAAGAACCCCATCAGGGGGCTGCAGTGCCAAGTGGCCAAACTGCTGCTCGCAGGACTCTTGGGCCTGCCACCAGCTCAGTCGCTGTCCAGAGAACTTGCACACCCCACCTGC
The DNA here is from genome assembly GCF_024542745.1 of Macaca thibetana thibetana. NCBI lineage: Eukaryota > Metazoa > Chordata > Mammalia > Primates > Cercopithecidae > Macaca > Macaca thibetana. The sequence continues at coordinate 14,203,755 of NC_065592.1, forward strand.
AGTCTCCACCACCTCGCCGGGGGCCACGGGGGCTAAAAACGATAGGAGAGACGGGTGGGGGTGCATTTTGTGCCTCTTCCAGGGCTGGGCGGAGCTAAGGACACCGGGCTTGGAGTCATTCGGGCTGGATGGGGCTGAACCCCGCCATGTCTATGGCCCCCTGAGTCCTGTCCTGTTGCCGAGCTCGTTTCGTCATCTGCACAATGGCAGGAATGAGATGGAAACCAGTGAAGCTTTCCTCGCAGGGCCTGGTGTGGTGGGGGTGAAACTAAATGTCATTCTTCCCCTCCTTTGCATTCTAAGCCAATGCATCCCTTGGATCACAGACTTGCTTAGCTGGGGGATGGGGACCCTCCCTGGGGGGATCCCTCATACCAACCTGGGGCCCAAGGATTCCTTGATTCACCTGAGGAATTGGAGGGGGTCCCAGAGAGATTTCTGATCTGGGAGAGAAGAAGACAGGTGGCAGTGGGGCAGCCCTCCCCGCACACTAGCTGTTATTGAATGCCTACTCTGGGGGTGGGTGGGAGGGGGCATTCAGTGGAAGCTGCAGGCTCTGCTCTGCAGTCAGACCTGAATTCAAATCCCACCACTCAGAGTGGGATCTTGGGAGGGCCCTTCACTGCCCTGAACCTTTTCCCTGCGTGAGGAGTAAACGGGCTGATGAGTAAGAGGGGTCGCCCTTAGTGAGTGCTTTTATTCCATCTGTGCCAGGGCTTATCTTTCGTAACCTTTGCAGTGACCTCATGAGGTGGGATGGCCACTTGGAACCCTTGAAGCTGTGAGTCCCCTTGACTTCCTCCCAGGCATCGCCCTCCCAGAGGTGAAGGTACCAAGAGGCAGAGGACACAGTAGCACCACGGTGCCATCCTGGATCCAACAGAGCAGGTGACTGACAGCAGGGGTCACAGGCAGGCCAACATGGACTGAGGAAAGAAAGTCACAGGAAAGCAGCTTGGCATCCTGCCTTGCTTCCCCCTTGGATTTCTGCAGGGTCCCTTTGCCCTTTGCTTGGCTCCCAGACCCCACTGAGCTGGGAACCAACCAGTGGGCTGGAAGCCCAGGTGGCCCTCCCACTAGGGACGACATTTACTTGCACAACAGATGGTCTCCAGGAGCCCCTTCAGGACCGAAGCAAGGAAACACTGTTGCTCTGGAGAGCTGGGAGAGGAGGAGGCAGCAGCAGTCGCTGGCCAGAGAGGGGCGAAACAGAGCTCAGGGTCCCTGCGGGGGTGGGGAAGTTCAGGACCAGGTGGCTTCTTTGTGTTGCTTGGTGTTCTCTGCCAAGGCTCTGCTTCCTCAGGCCTCTGCCGAGTTCCCTGGCCTCACCTGTCCACCGCTCCTCGGTGCCGCCACCTTTCCCCTGCTCCCCAAGGTGTGTCCATTTCTGAATTTCCCTTCTCCAGACCTGTGACCATGCCATCCCTCCTGCCTGGACTGCCTCCCAGTCTCTCAGTAGTACCTCCTCCAGGTTCAGCCTGCGGTTCCTGCTGGTGGGTGTGCCGCAGCCAGGCGCTGTGCTCAGCGGGGATACCCTAACCCTGGGTGATCTGGGGGTCACTCCCGTCAACCTGGGGGACTCCGCCGGCAGGGAAGAGCCTCCTGGGTCTCTTGGCATTACACAAATGTGCCTGAGAAAACACGGTGTCCTGACACCCGGCCTCCTGCCACCTGGTGACGGCATCTGAGCCATCACCCGTGATCATTCACCCCTTTTCCCTCTTTCAGACAGCACGAAAATCCAACATGCCCCTCACCGGAGGACTCGGAGGCTCCCGCGTTTTGGACTCTGAAAAGCACTCCCTCGTTCACGTCTGCCTGGATTCGCGCCCTCAAGCCCCCAGCCCACTTTTCTTGCTCTCCAAACACTCGTTGAGGCCAGAGAGGGAGATGCGAAGTTTGCCCACCACTGCACGTCCGTCCTCTGCGAGGCGCCAATGGGCCTGAGTCAGGGGCCTCCCCTTCACCCGCTGGTCCCTCCCCTGTTCCCAGCTCCAGTTCCTCACCCGCTCTGCTTGGCCTGGCGCCTGTGGCTGTTCACCGTCTGCGAGGCGTCTGCGGGGACTGAAGTCCCGGAGGCGACGGCTGGCTCTGGCTGGTACCAGGAGATCCCGCCCCTCGACCCAGGAGACCCCGCCCCTCGGTCACGCCCCCTTCCGCTCCCCACCCCGCCCTCTTGGGCCCCCCACCCAGCCCAGCCAGCCAGAGACCTGCCTCTAGATGGGCGGGAGGAGACCTTCAGTCCCTCGCCCCGGGCCTGTTGTCACTACCTTCCCCAAACACACTGGTTAAAGTCACCCGATTAGAAGGGGCCACCTGTGAGACTTGGATCCAGAGCAAACTAGTGGAAGCTGAAGGGTCTTTGGGCTCCCCAGGCCCCTTGGAGGCCGGGATGGTGGGGGAGGAGGGAGCGCTCAGTGTCAGGCCTACTGCCTGCCCGGGGCCGGCTCCCTACAGGACGCTTCTCCTATACTTTCCACCTGCTGCGAGGAAGGGCTGGGGGCGGGCATACCCATTTTCCAAAGGGGAACTGAGGGCTCTCACCCCGGCTTAGGCCAGTGGCCAGTGGCAGAGCTGGGCCTTGAACCTGGCTTTCTGGATCTTCATCCAGGCCATTCTAAAGGTACTGCAGGGATGGCAGAGAGGGCCTGTCTGGGGGAAGGGAATAGGGGCAGAGCCAGGGCCAGGGCTGCAGAGGGAGGCTGAGGAGTTGGGGGGATGCAGAGGCAAAGATCCCCCATGGAAATGTGGAGTAGGGACTGGGGGCATACCGTCCTGGCCTCAGTAGCAGGGATGCCTGGTTAGGAGGGAGGTTAGACTGAGTGACCCCAGGGCCCAGGCTTTGGGGGCAGATAGATCCATCCAAGTTCATCCAAGTTCATGTTGACTCTGACCTAAGGCATGACACCTGATTTCTCCAAGCCAGTTTCCTCATCTGTAATGCGTGGTTGTTAAATAGTCCATAACTCATGGAGGTGCTGTGAGATTTAAGTGACTTTGACTTAACATGTACCAAGCCCGTAGCTAATACATGGTGCCTGGCACACAGTCCACTTATCATTCTTGTCAAAACTCACTTAAAAGCTATCCTGCTAGGCTGGGTGCCATGGCTCATGCCTGCAGTCATAGCACTTTGGGAGGCTGAGATGGGAGGCTAGTGGAGGTCAGGAGTTTGAGACCAACCCGGGCAACATTGGGAGACCCTGACCTGTGTCTACAAAAATTTAAAAATTAGCTGGGTGTGGTGGTGCACACCTGGAGTCCCAGCTACTTGGGAGGCTGCAGTGTGAGGATCGCTTGAGCCTGGAAGGTTGAAGATGCAGTGAGCCATTACCATCCCACTGCATTCCAGCCTGGGTGACAGAGCGAGACTCTGTCCTCCCCCCCAAAAAAAAGCCTGCTGGCAACAATTTTTGTTTTATTTTTATTCTATATATAGAGAGAGGGTCTTGCTCTTGTGATGGTTTATTTTAAGAAGAAGGAGGGTAATCAATATATACCAAAGGAAGATATATTGGTGGGTTTCTCTGGGTTTGATAATTTTCAAATTAAAAATTGGGAGACAAGAGGCCTCTGCTTGGGGCAGAGCTCGGAGCATTTCCCAGGTTCCTGGTCCAGCAAAACGTGGGCAGGACTTAGTTCTCTCCTGTTTGCGACCCGCCCGCTTCCCACCCAGTCCCAGTTTCCAGAGCCAGTGAGAAGTGCAGGAAGGAGAGGCCCAAGATGACAAGTGCGGGAAGGACAGGCCCAAGCTTCATGAAGCCCCACTCTGCTTGGCCCTGGCTGGGCCTTCCTACACTTGCACCATCTCACTCAAGGCAGGGATTCTTAGGAGCCCATCTTATGCATGCGCAAACTGAGCCCAGAGAGGAGAATAGACTGGCCCAAGGTCACAAAGCAAGGAAGGAGTGGGCTGCAGGACAGCCTCCGGACCCCAACGCTGCCAGTCTCCCTTGTGTGGCTTCCGGCCCTCCTCACCGTGCCTTTCCTGTCCCACCCCAAATCTCTTTCTGTCTCTTAAGCAACCACCTTCCCATCTTTGGTGATGCCCCTGCCCTGGCGCCTCCAGCCCAACTCCCTCCCTTCCAGGGGATCACATTTTCCAGGAGTCACTCCTGAAGATGATCAAGCACCATGGAGGGGCAGGGCATCCATGGACCCCGATTTGTGGTCCCTGAGCGGTTGGGACTGGTTTGGGCCACGGCTGGCCTAATCTCCCCTCCGCAGAGCCTGGGCATTGTCCAGCTGGCAGCCAAGGGCCATCCATCCGCTTTACAGAGGGCAGCTTTGACAAGCTGCTTGTTTCCAAGGACAAAGCCTGCAGGCTGTGGGTAGGCGATAGCCACTGCAGACCTCGGGCTCATTGCCTGGGTACAGGGGGTGGGGAGCCTGAGGTCTGCCAGGACCCAAGGGATCCTCGAGGGTGGCCTGAGGACATTGGGTCCTCACTCTTGGCCCCTCAGCCAAACCCCCCATAGCCCAGGGCCAGGAATTTTGGAAGGAAGAGCCAGCCACTGGAATGTTTTCACTTTGGGGTCACCCTGATCCCCCCAGAATTGAGGCTTGGCCATCAACCAGCTTTTATGTGACCCAGGCATTGTCTCTTTACTCTGTTTCTTTTCTACAGAATGTTGAGAATCACCTCTTTCTCTCGGGGACATAAAGCATGGCTGTGAGAAGAGATTTGTGAGTGTTGGGGTCACTGTCGTTTTTCTCTGAGCGGGCTTGGCTCCCGCTCTGTAGACAAAGTGGGATCCCTTCCCCTCCCTCACGCCCCTACAAACTTTGGGCCTCGAGAATCCGGGATGGGCCCAGAACCAGCACTGGTACAGCCTTCTCTTTGGCCTGCTCCAACCCCTCTCCCACACAGCAGTCGGGCTGATCTTCCTAAAATTTCCGTCTATTCAGCTTACATTAAAAAAAAATAGGCTGGGCGCGGTGGCTCAAGCCTTTAATCCGAGCACTTTGGGAGGCCGAGACAGGCGGATCACGAGGTCAGGAGATCAAGACCATCCTGGCTAACATCGTGAAACCCCGTCTCTACTAAAAAAAATACAAAAAAAAAAAAAAAAAAACTAGCCGGGCATGGTAGCGGGTGCCTGTAGTCCCAGTTACTCGGGAGGCTGAGGCAGGAGAATGGCATGAACCTGGGAGGCGGAGCTTGCAGTGAGCTGAGATCCGGCCACTGCACTGTAGCCTGGGCAACAGAGCGAGACTCCGTCTCAAAATAAATAAATAAATAAAATAAAATAATAAAATAATAATAATAACATTTCTATCTGATTTTGTCTCTCCCCTGCTCAAAATCCTTCTGTGGCTCCCTAGTGCCTCCAGGAGAAAGTCCACCCTTCCTCCCATGGCTCACCCAGTCTACCCAGCTGTGGCTCCTTCACTGTGCCTCTTCCCCTTACCTTCCAGCCAGAGTGAAATCCCCAGGCCTCTGTGTGCGCCATTCCCTCCGCTTAGAACTAGGCAGAACTGGTCTTTTCTGGTTCATTTCCACTTACCCTTCAAGTTTCTAGGGTGCTTTCCCTGATCTCTGCTTAAACTGGCTCAGGAATCCCCTGATCTCCGCAAATATCACGAACTTGTCCACCCGCCTGCCCCCAGCACCCAGGTTACGTTTGACAAAGTGAGCGCTTTGGAATGCTCCAACAGACCTAGTCACACCCAGACAGATGCCTTGTGTGTGTGTTTGAGGGTGGTGGTGCTGGGGACAGTGGGAAGGGACTGCCTCATGGACCCCCAAGGCCTGACACCTGCACTGCTGCTTGTGGCCACCGGAGGGCGAAACAACGATTTTGTGCCAACCTGCGGCTGGCCCCTCCTCAGCCTGGGAGAAAAGAGAAGCCCCTCCCCCCCACCCCCACCTGTCCCCACCTGTCCCCACCTGTCACTGGGGCAGCTCCGGAAGTAAAACATGGAAGCAGCTGGTGCAGTGGCCTTGAGCTGGGAGTCAGAACCAATGCCTACCCTCAACCCCCATTCCAGGCCCCTCTCTGCCACCAACCAGTGTAGAGACCTGAATAAGTCACGTCTCTGCTGTTGGTTTCAGATAATCTGTGACGCGCCTGACCTGGAGTCTGGCACACAGCAGGTGCCCAGTAAATACCTATTTGGCGGGGCGCGATGACTCAACGTCTATAACCCCAGCACTTTGGGAGGCCGAGGAGGGTGGATCACCTGAAGTCAGGTGTTTGATACCATCCTGGCCAACATGGCGGAATCCTGTCTCTACTAAAAATACAGAAGTTAGCTGATTGTGGTGGCGCATGCCTGTAATCCCAGCTACTGGCGAGGCTGAGGCAGGAGAACCTAGGAGGCGGAGGTTGCAGTGAGCCGAGATCATGCCACCACACTCCAGCCTGAGCAACAGAGTCTCAAATAATACATACAGTCTCAAAATAATACACACATACATACATACATGCATACATACTATTTGTATTAGGAGGAGAAAACCAAGAACCAGAGAAAAGAAGGGAAGGGATCTGTGGCCACATAGCAAGGCCATGGCACAGTCTGTCTCCTTTGCTTTCCTCACACAGCCCCGTCCAACCCATCTCTTTTCTTAAACCTAAAAAATGTTTTCAGCAGGGTGTGGTGGCTCATGCCTATAATCCCAGCAATTTGGGAGGTTGAGATGGGAGGGTTGCTTGAGCTCGGAAGTTTGAGGCTGCAGTGAGCCACTGTACTCCAGCCTGGGTGACACAGTGAGACCCCATCTCTTTCTTTCTTTTTTTTTTTGTTTTGAGACGGAGTCTCGCTCTGTCGCCCAGGCTGGAGTGCAGTGGTGTGATCTCCACTCACTGCAAGCTCCACCTCCCAGGTTCACACCATTCTCCTGCCTCAGCCTCCTGTGTAGCTGGGACTACAGGCGCCCGCCACCGCGCCCGGCTAATTTTTTGTGTTTTTAGTAGAGATGGGGTTTCACAGTGTTAGCCAGGATGGCCTCGATCTCCTGACCTCGTGATCCACCCATCTCGGCCTCCCAAAGTGCTGGGAATTACATGCGTGAGCCACCGCGCCTGGCCGACCCCATCTCTTTCTGTATTTTTTCACCTCTACCTGATGTGACTGAGTAACTCCTGGGGTACATCACCTCTTTGAGGTGACGGAAATGTTCTAAAGTTGATTATGCTGATGGTTGGTTGCCCAGCTGTGAACGCAGTGAAAACGTTGAGCTGTACGCTTTAAATGGGCAAGTTATATGTGAATTATATTTCAATAAAGCTCTGTGCCCCACCCAAATCTCCTGTCAAATTGTAATTCATCATGTTGGAGGAGAGGCCTGGTGGGAGGTGACTGGATCACGGGGGCGGATCCTTCATAAATGGTGTGGCACCATCCCTTTGGTGCTGTTCTTGTGATAGAGTTCTCATGAGATCTGGTTCTTTAAAAGTGTCTAGCACTGGCCGGGTGCGGTGGCTCACGCCTGTAATCCCAGCACTTTGGGAGGCCGAGGCGGGTGGATCACCTGAGGTCAGGAGTTCAAGACCAGCCTGTCCAACATGGTGAAACTCTGTCTTTACTAAAAATACAGGTGGCGGGTGCCTGTAATCCCAGCTACTCAGGAGGCTGAGGCAGGAGAATTGCTCGAACCCGGGAGGTGGAGGTTGCAGTGAGCCGAGATCGTGCCACTACACTCCAGCCTGGGCGATAAGAGCAAAACTTTGTCTCAAAAACAAAACAAAACAAAACAAAACAAAACAAAAAAAAAAAGTATCTAGCACTTCCCCCCTCTCTCTTTCTTGGTCCTGCCTCTGCCATGTAAAACACTTGCTTCTGATTTGCCCTATGCCATCAGTAAAAGCTCCCTGAGGCCTCCCAGAAGCAGAAGCTGCCCTGCTTTTCTCTACGGCCTGCGGAACTGTGAGCCAATTAAACCTCTTTCCTTTTTTTCTTTTTCTTTTTCTTTTTTCTTTTTTCCCCACTCTGTCACCCAGCCTGGAGTGCAGTGGTACAAACATGGCTCACTGCAGCCTCGACCTCCCAGGCTCAAGCAATCCTTCCACCTCAGCCTCCCAAGTAGCTGGGACTACAGGTGCATGCCACCACACTTGTCTAATTATTTTTTTTTTTTTTTTGTAGAAATGGGGTTTTGCTATGTTGCCTAGGCTGGTCTTAAACTCCTGAGCTCAAATGATCTTTCTGCCTTGGCCTCCCAAAGCGCTAGGAATACAGGTGTGAACCAATGCACCCAGCCTAAACCTCTTTTCTTTATAATCATCCAGTCTCAGATATTTCTTTATTGTAGTGTGAGAATGAACTAATGCAAGCAATACTGTGGAAGAGAAACACTGAACTTGTTTGGGAGGCTGAGGCAGGTAGATCACCAGCCTGGCCAACATGGTGAAACTCCATCTCTACTAAAAATACAAAAATTAGCCAGGTGTGGTGGTGGGCACCTGTAATCCCAGCTACTCGGGAGACTGAGGCAGAAGAATCGCTTGAACCTGGGAGGTGAAGTTTGCAGCGAGCTGAGATCGTGCCACTGCACTCCAGCTTGGATGACAGAGCAAGACTCCGTCTCAAAAAAAAAAAAAAAAAAAAAAAAAAAAAGAAAAGAAAAGAAAAGAAAAAAGAAAAACACGAAACTTGGAATTAGAGGCCCTGCCTCTTAGAAGCTACATGAACTTCTTGAGCTCCAGTTCTGTCATCTGTGACTTGGGACCCTATTCCCTTCCCCACCTGCCTCCCAGGGAGCAATCAAATGAAGGAGTTGAGTTGTAATATGCCCAGAGTTGATACCAGTCTCAGCATGGCCATGCCTATAAGAGCGAATCTCTTACTCCAGATAACAAACAAATATTTCACCAAATAAAGAAGTGAACAAATACTTCACCAATACAAAATAAAGTTAAAAAGTTAGAAGTGAAACACAAATACAAAGTGAAAAATACATGGGGAAAAACGTTCTTCCTTAGTTTTCATCATAGGAATAAAAACAATAGCATTTTTATTAAATCAGGTCCTGCCCATGTTTTGCTGGCCCAGGAAGCTGGGAAAGGCTCCAAGCTCTGCCCTAGGCAGAGACAGACCTCTTGTCTCCCAATTTTTAATTTGAAAATTATCAAACCCAGAGAAAAGCTGCAAGAATAGCACATGGAACACCAATATATCTTCCCGATTCCTCTCCTTCTTCTTAAAATAAACCATCATAAGATGGTATCATTTTATGATATGAATTTGGTGAAAACCTTTTTAAAATCATAAAACTCTGTGCTGGCACAGTTGGGGTGAACTCAATACACTGAAGTAGAGCTACATGGAAAATAGCACAACCCTCTTGAAAATCAAGACAGTAATGTATTAAGAGCACCAACAAATGTTAAAATCCTTGACCCAGCCAGGCGTGGGGGCTCACGCCAGTAATCCCAGCACGTTGGGAGGCCAAGGCGGGCAGGTCACCTGAAGTCGGGGGTTCAAGACCAGCCTGACCGATATGGAGGAACCCTGTCTTTATTTAAAAAAAAATAATAATAATACAAAATTATCCGGGCGTGGTGGCACATACCTGTAATTCCAGCTACTCGGGAGGCTGAGGCAGGAGAATCGCTTGAACCTGGAGGCAGAGGTTGCAGTGAGCCGAGATCGCACCATTGCACTCCAGCCTGGGCAACAAGAGTGAAACCCCATCTCAATTAAACAACAACAAAAAAAATTCTTGACCCAAATAATTGTACTCCATGGAAAATACTTGCTGCATGAAGATATTCATCATAACATTATGTATAATATTTTAAAAATTGGAAGGGACATAAATGTCCAACAAATACATCAGAACTCATCCACTTGAAGAAATACTAAGCCATTAATGAGAATTATAGAAACGACCTAGTGATAAGGAAACTGCAAATGATCTAATAGTAAAAGAAAAAAGTAGAAAACAAAAATTATGTATTGTATAATTGCAACTAAGTACAACTTTATGTAGATTGGCAGATACTGTTGGTGACTGCCCAGCATTCGTTCTCACCGCCCTTCTTCTTTGTCCAGAAACGCTTGCTTTATAGCCTCCCATGCAGTTGTGGGTAGTCACGTTACCGCTGAGATGTAAACCAAAGTCTCCTGGGGGAATTTAGGGAACTATTTTGCTTTCTTGTGAAAAGGGGTTGTTGGCTGGGCACAGTGGCTCATGCCTGTAACCCTGTAATCTCAGCAATTTGGGAGGCCAAGGCAGGAGGGTCGCTTGAGCCCAGGAGTTCAAGACCAGCCTGAGCAACATAGCAAGAGCCCATCTTTACGAAAAATGTTTAAAAAATTGCAAGGTATGGTGGCGCATGCCTGTAGTCCCAGTTACTTGGGAGGCTGAGGTGGGAGGATTCCTTGAGCCTAAGAGATGCAGGCTGCAGTAAGCCGTGATGGTGCCACTGCACTCCAGTCTGCGTGACAGAGCAAGACTCTGTCTCAAAAAAAAAAAAAAAAAAAAAAAGAGAGAGAGAGAGATTGTCACAGTTTTCACTATCCCCTTCCCTCTCTTCCTTCTGCCTTGAATGCATGTGAGATGGCTGGAGCTGCAGCAGCCTTTCTGTGTCCATGAGGCACTAAGTATGTCAAAAAGGATAGTGGAGCAGCATGATTGAAAGACCCTGAGTCTGTGACATCACTGAGTTGCTCTCCAATCTGGAGACCACCTACCACCGTTTTTTTGGTATGTGAGGAAAAGAAGCCCCCATTTATTTAATGCACGGTTGTTGTTACTTGAAACTGACAGCATTCCTAACTAATGCATGCACAAAGACTTAAAAATACAGTGAACGGTGCACAAGATTTGGAGTCGGACAAACTGGGGTTCAGATCCCATTTCTCCCACTCTCTTATTGTGTGATTTAAGCCGAGTCACTTCCCCTGTGAGTCTCTGTTCCCTCAACTTTATTTTTATTTTATTTTTTGAGACAGAGTCTGGGCACTCTGTCGCCCAGGCTGGAGTGCAGTGGTGCGATCTTGGTTCACTGCAACCTCCGCCTCCCAGGCTCAAGCGATTCTCCTGCCTCAGCCTCCCAAGTAGCTAGGGATTACACGCACATGCTATGGTGCCTGGCTAATTTTTGTATTTTTAGTAGAGCCAGGGTTTTGTCATGTTGGCCAGGCTGGTCTCGAACTCCTGACCTCAAGTGATCTGCCCACCTCAGCCTCCCATCAGTTCCTCAACTTTAAAATGACGCTAATGACACTCACCTCTTGGGCTTTTCAAAGATAGAACAACATGACAGAGTTGGAAGTTCTTGGTTAACGGTAAAGGGATATTCACGTTTAATTTTATCAAACTAAAAGTCTAAACTAAAACAAAAGAAGGAATTAGCTGTTGTGTTAGAAGAGGGGAATTGGTCATTTTTTTTCTTTTTCTTTTTTTTTTTTGTCTCAAATATTCTTAAGGCTGCTCCAGGTCTCTCTCTTCTGGACAGTGAGCACGCCGCGGTGTGGAAGGGTCTGGGCCTGAGGCTGGGGCTGCTTCTGAGTCCTGAGTGGAAGTGGCGGTAGGTGGAGCTCGCAGCTTGCAGCAGAGCTGGGCCAGGGCGGTGGGCTCCTCACCTGGCCCTGGCAGGCAGGCAGGCGCAGGTGGGGCTCAGTGGCAGAGGCTGTGACTCGAGGTAAAAATAATCAGGCAAGGACAGCTGCTTCCTCGTCAGCAACCAAGAGGGAAATAAAGCCGATGTCCCCTCCAGCGAAAACCTGCTCTCCGGTCCCCTGGCTCCTGCCACCAACTGCTCGACGTCCGTGTGCCAATCCAATTTGAACGCCTGCGATTCACCCCAGAGAGGGCTTATTTTAACTTCATCAAGTGCAGAGAAAAACATCCAGGCTGGAGTCTGTGGGAGGGGGAGGAGCGGCTGCTTAGGGGCCTAGGCTGGGGATGGGGTCCCGGGGCTCCTACCCCTCCAGTGGTGGGACTTGGGGTCCCCTCCTCCGAGCCGGGTTCAATAGTCAACCAAGTCATTCCTTCAACCAAGGCTTAGTGAGCATCTACCGGGTGTTCCCTGAAATCAATGGGAAAAAGTCCCGAGGCCTTGGCCCGGCTCGTGAAGTCCTTTCCAAGTCCTCGCCCCCTCCCCTGTCCCCTCTGTTCTCCAAACAGCCTCCTCTCGGGCTGCACTGGTCATGCCGTGCGTGGAAAGCCCTGGCATGCCATGTTTTCTCCTGCCCATGCCTCACACCTTCCGCCTGAACTGTCTTTCCTCTGTTTCTCTGCCCAGTGGAGGTCCAGAAATTCTAGAGAGTTCCTAGTTGTACCTCAAGCCTCAGCTTGGTCTCTCTGGTGGCTTCCCCAGCCCCTCCTGGCAGTGGGAGCGGTTCCCTCTGGGTTCCAGCAGGATTTTGTCCATCTGTCTGCTTTAGCAAGGAAGTGGGGGGCTCCCTCTCTTCCTTCTCTACCCTTCTTTCCCTCTCTCTTTTCCTCTTTTCCAACAAACATGCTGACCTCTACTTTCCTTCCTTCCTTCCTTCCTTCCTTCCTTCCTTCCTTCCTTCCTTCCTTCCTTCCTTCCTTCCTTCCTTCCTTCTTTCTTTCTTTCTTTCTTTCTTTCTTTCTTTCTTTCTTTCTTTCTTTCTTTCTTTCTTTCTTTCTTTCTTTCTTTCTTTCTTAGACAGTGTCTCGCTCTGTGCTCAGGCTGGAGTGCAGTGGCATGATCTCAGCTCACTGCAACTTCTGCCCTCAGATTCAAGTGATTCTCTTGCCTCAGCCTCCTAAGTATCTGGGATTACAGGTGCCTGCCACCACGCCTGACTAATTTTTGTACACACACACACACACACATATATATACACACACACACACACACAAAATTTTAGTAGAGATGGGGTTTCACCATATTGGCCAGGCTGGTCTTGAACTCCTGACCTCAAGTGATCTGCCTGCCTCAGGCTTCCAAAGTGCTGGGATTACAGGCGTGAGCCACTGCACCCGGCCTCATTTGGAAAATCTGAAAGCGTAATTGTTTCCTAGGCTATGTGAAGTGCCCTGGAATCAAGGGGAGTGTTGACACATCCCAGGGCTCAGTGGGTCACTAGGCTAGGTGCCAGGCTGGGTGTGGTTGGAGCTGTGGAGGTGGGCCTTTTTGGGGAGGGTAGATGACAGGAGAAGAAGAAGAGGGAATTCCAGGTGTGTGGGGAGCTGGGAGAGAATACAGACAGACCCAGAGGCAGAAATGAGTGAACTGGCGTGCTGGCTCAGAGAGGTAAAGCAGCTCACTCAAGGCCACACAGCTGAAGTGGCTGAGGCGGGCTTTGACCCCAGGTCTATTTGACTGGCCTCCTGCAAGCAGTTGACAGTGCTGGCTTGAGACATGCTCCCTAGGGTTGACCTTGGAGCCCTCCACACCTTTGTCCTCTTGACCCCCTACATGGTGGCCTCCTGATGGACCTCCTTGGGAGAGGTGAGATGCACCCCGGGGGGCACCCGACAGGATGGCCATGGAAGCCCTCCAGGAATACTGAGACACTGTTGAGCAGGTCAGAGTTCCTGGCCTGTGAGCCCCACAAATGGGTTCACCACGTGCTGGCTCCCATGGGCACCCATCATTTCCTGTGTCCATCCCACCTGCTTCTCTTAGGGAATTCTCTTCTCCCACCATTCATGGGCTTCCACTCCAGCCGCCTCTCCTCAAAAGCAAACCTATAAGTAACATAAAATGGCCCGGGAATGGGCCTGAGCCATGGTTTGGCCGTTCCTCCAGTCATGGTCCAGCTATGCAGTTCAGAGCTTCGCCTTGGCCAACACCTTGGTGTGAAGTGAGAAGAGCAGTCCATACCCTGGGGTTTCTGAGTTGGGAATGTGAAGCTGGAGCTGCCGGTGGCCCCATGTCATGGGGTTAAGTTTAACTGCACACAACAGAAAGCTCCAAATAAAAGTGGCTTAAACAGGTAAAGATGTATTATTATTTTTAATGTAAAAGAAGTCTGATGCTGGCCATTCCAGGGCTCATGTGACTCACTGAGACATTACATCTCACCTCATAGCCCAAAATAGCTGCCAAAGCTCCAGCCATTGCACTTATGTTTTAGGCAACAGGAAGGAGAAAAGGTAGGTAAGGGCCCAGGAGCTGCTTCTTCCGGCAGAGTCAGCTCCCTTCAGGCAACCTTCCCAGATATACTACAGAATACTTCTGCTTACATATCACTGGTTGCAAAGGTATTTGAGAAATGTCATTTATCATCTGGGCATTTTGCTGCCCCAAAGAAAACCAGGTTTCTCTCTTTGCTGCGGGCTGCATTTCCTGTCATATCCATCTGCAGTGGGAGGGAATAAAGCCTGAGAGGAGGAGGAGGTAGGAGACAGAGACAGGGAGGAAAACACAGAGGCAAGGACGGAGGCAGAAGTAGAATGAAGACTTCCCCAGTGCCTGAACTAAAGGGGGCCTGAAGCCAGCCACTGAGCTCCAGGTGGCCTGAATCCACACTCCCCTCTCTGCCCTTTCCCCTTTCCCCTTTCCTTTCCTTTCTGACGGAGTTTTGCCCTTGTCGTCCAGGCTGGGGTGCAATGGCACCATCTCTCACTGCAACATCCGCCTTCCAGGTTCAAGCAATTCTCCTGCTTCAGCCTCCTACATAGCTGGGATTACAGGCGCGTGCCACCAGGCCCAGCTAATTTTTTTTTTTTTTTTTAGTAGAGACGGGGTTTCACCATGTTGGCCACGCTGGTCTCAAACTCCTGACCTCAGGTGATCCACCCGCCTCGGCCTCCCAAAGTGCTGGGTTACAGGCGTGAGCCACCGCGCCTGGCCTCCGCTTTTTCTTCAGCCAGATTGAATTGGGTTCCCGTCACTTGGAAGGGGAAGAATGAATGTGCTGACCTTGGGGAAGGACTTATCTCCTTCATGCCTTGATTTTTTTTCTTCTGAGAAATGGGGTTCCTATTGGCTGCCGACGGAGCCGTGACGAGGATGGGATGTGTGACATCAGGGAGCCCTGCCCCAAACAGCTTGGCTGACCTGCTCCTCTTCCTGCCGCCAGTTCCAGGGATTCTGCTCCGTGATTACTGAAGGTTTACATGGAACCTGCACCCTGTCAGGCCCCGGGTGCTGGCCACGTGTGGGGAGTTTTCTGGACACCTGAGTAGTGGGGTGAAAACTGAAGAAGCCAAAGAATGGAGAGAAGAGTTGGGGGAGAGCTGGAGAGATTCCTGGAGCACAGGAAACAACTGGCGCCTTGTAGGGGCATGGCCCTGGGCACAAACAAAGGGGGAATGGGTCTGATGCTTAGGCGAGAGCCTGGCTGTGTCAGGGTGCTGGGCCATGGGGAATACATTTTCAGTTTCGACACTGTCAACGCTGCCCAGTGCTTTCCTGCTCCTTCTGGAAACAGTACCTGGTTTTCTTTCTCTCTTTCTTTTTCTCCTTCCTTCCTTCCTTCTTTCCTTCCTTCCTTCCTTCCTTCCTTCCTTCCTTCCTTCCTTCCTTCCTTCCTTCCTTCCTTCCTTCCTTCCTTCTTCCTTCCTTCCTCCCTCCCTCCTTCTCTCTCTCTCTCTTTCTTTCTTTCTTTCTTTCTTTCTTTCTTTCTTTCTTTCTTTCTTTCTTTCTTTCTTTCTTTCTTTCTTTCTTTTTTCTCTTTCTTTCTTTCTTTCTTTCTTTCTTTCTTTCTTTCTTTTTCTTTCTTTCTTTCTTTTTCTTTTTCTTTCCTTCTTTCTTTCTTTCTTTCTTTCCTTCTTTCTTTCTTTCTCTTTTTTAAGAGACATGGTCTTTGTTGCCCAGGCTGGAGAGTAGGGTGCAGTCCTTGAACTCTTGGTCTCAAGCCATCCTCCCACCTCAGCCTCTTTTTTTTTTTCTTTTTTTTTTTTTTTTGAGATGGAGTTTTGTTCTGTCACCAGACTGGAGTGCAGTGGCGCCATCTTGGCTCACTGCAACCTCCGACTCCCTGGTTCAAGTGATTCTCCTGCCTCAGCCACCTGAGTAGCTGGGATTACAGGCACGTGCCAGCAGGCCCAGCTAATTTTTGTATTTTTAGTAGAGATGGGGTTTCACCATGTTGGCCAGGATGGTCTCGAATGCCTGACCCTCCGCCTGCCTCGGCCCCCCAAAGTGCTGGGATTACAGGCATGAGCCACTGCGCCCGGCCCCACCTCAGCCTCTTGAGTTGCTAGGACTACAGGCATGCACCTTCATGCCCGGCTAATATATACATACATGTTTATATGGATACATATGGATATATATGGATATATATGGGGTCTTGCTGTGCTGCCTAGACTTGGTCTTGAACTCCTGGCCTTGGCCTCCCAAAGTGCTGGGATTGCAGGCATGAGCCAGCACGCACGGCCAGCACCTGGTTTTCTTTGAGGAGCCTCCGCTTCCATAATGAGTTCCTGTGGTGCTGGGAGGGGCCGACCCCGCTCTATCCTCCTGGAGTGGCTATTTGTTTTGTATTTGTTTTCATGGCAGTACCTAGGTTAGTGTTTGGTTGAATAACCAACAGTGGAAATCATGTGGGATTGGAGGGGGCATCTTCAGAATTCTGACTGCCACAGGTGGGGATATAACCCAGGCTCCTCCAATAAGGAAACCGAATGCCCGGGTCAAACAGACTCACTCACTCTTTGGGAGACTGAGGGGGCCAGATCATTTGAGCCAGCCTGGACAACATGGTGAAACCCTATCTCTACAAAAAAAAAAATTACAAAAATTAGCCAGTGTGGTGGGGTGTACCTGTGGTCCCAGTTACTTGGGAGGCTGAGGTGGGAGGATTGTTTGAGGCAAGGAGGTCGAGGCTGCCATGAGCCAAGATCATACCACTGCACTGTAGCCTGGGTACCAGAGTGAAACCCTGTCTCAAAAACGGAAAAAAAAAAAAAAAAAAAAAAAAAAAAAGGAAAGAAGTTTGAAGTGAATAGGATGGCTGTTGAAGATTTTAGTCGACTGATTCTGATTTTGTTTCTGTAGTAGCATCTTAAGGAATGTTTGATTTGTTACAAGCTAAGGGTCTAGGATGATTGAGTTTTCTTATAAAAATATTTTATACTCAGAAAGTGTATTTCCTCATGAATCTTCAAGTGGTCCCTGTATCAGTCAGGACATGCTAGGTTGTGCTGCAGTAGCAACTCTAAAATCTCGGTGCCTTAAAATAGTAGTTTTGTGGCTTTGTTTGTTTTGCTCATGCTACATCCATCATGGGGAGGTTCTATTCTTGTGGCAAAAAGCCCTCATCAGGGGACTTGGCTGATACAGCAGAAATCATCCAGAGTGTCAGGAGTCACTGTGACTAGGAAAAAAAAGAAAGCTCCAGAGGAACCCACCCTGGTATTTAAATGCACCAGCCCTGAAGTGACACATATTTTTTTTGTGTGTGTGAGACTGGTCTGTCACCCAGCCTGGAGTGCAGTGGTGCAATCATGGCTTGTGGCAGCCTCAAACTCCTGGGCTTAAGTGACCTTCCTACCTCAGTCTCCTGAGTAGCTGGGACTACAGGCAAGTGCTACCATACCTGGCTAATTTTTTTTTTTTTTTTTTGAGACAGAGTCTCGCTCTGTCACCCAAGCTAGAGTGCAGTGGCGCAATCTCAGCTCACTGCAACCTCTACCTCCCAGTTTCAAGCAATTCTCCTGCCTCATCCTCACGAGTAGCTGGGATTACAGGCATGTGCCGCCACCATGCCCAGCTAATTTTTGTATTTTAGTAGAGATGGGGTTTCACCATGTTGGCCAGGCTGATCTCGAACTCCTGACCTCAGATGATCTGCCCACCTTTGCCTCCCAAAATGCTGGGATTACAGGTGCGAGTCACTGCTCCCAGCCCACCTGGCTAATTTTTTAAACTTTTAAAATTTGTATTTATAGAGATGGAGTCTCACTGTGTTGCCCAGGCTGGTTTCAAACTCCTGGGCTCAAGCCATCCTCCTGCCTTGACCTCTCAAAGTGCTGGCATTGCAGGTGTGAGCCACTGTGCCCAGCTTGTTCCTTATTCTTGAGTACCACCCAGTCTAAAGGGATCCAGGAAGTTTAACCTGCCATGTGCTCTGAAGATAGGTCTAGAAATATTTGGTGAACAGACTAATGACTCCTTCAATAAGAAATATTTTGGAGGCCGGGTGCAGTGGCTCATGCCTGCGATCCCAGCACTTTGGTAGGCTGAGGCAAGAGGATTGCTTGAGCTCAGGAGTTTGAGACCAGCCTGGGCAACATGCAAAACCTCATCTCTACAAAAAATAGAAAAATTAGCTGGGCGTGGTGGTGCACGCCTATAGTCTGGCTACTTGGGTGGCTGAGGTGGGAGGATTGCTTGAGCCCCGGAGGTGAGGCTGCAGTGAGCCATGATCGCACCACCGCACTCCAGCCTGGGCAAAAGTGCAAGACCCTGTCTCAAAGAAAAAAAAAAAAAGAACTATATATATACAGGCATGTTGTTTACATATTTTTTCAACTTGTTCCATCCCTTTATTTTTTTTGCTAAACCTTTATTAGTTTGAATCTTTCACCAGCTTTTCATGTATCAATTCAATGTTGGTTTATTATTCTAGAAATCAGAAATATATCAAGAATTTGATTAGAGTGATTGTTCTCTTCCAGATAGACTTACTTCTGTTCCCCTGCTTTTTACAAGTTTCTTTTCAATATAATTTTTCTACAAAGAACTATGACAGTTTGTACAGGAAATGGTTCACTAGAAAACAAACCCTGAGAATGAGATTCTGAAATCGGATCACTCATCAAATGTCAACAAAAGCCCGTGGCAACAGGTAAGAGGGGCAGCGATAATTTCCGGCATGCTAAAGCATCACGATCGGACGCGCAGGTGTGTTGTGGTGGAATGGGATGAGGAATAGGTGGACAGGAACGCACTGGGTTATGCACTAACTCTAGCACTTCAGCAATATGGCGGCATTGACAATTACACACATTATTGAGTTGGCTGGCTCTTGTCCATTGCCTTGGGCACCTTGAAGAAAGAGAATGACTCCGCTAGATCAGATAGCTCAGGGCATTCTGTGAAAGATCAGTGTTTAAAAGGAATCTAATTTCTTTCTTTCTTTTTTTTTTTTTTTTTGAGGTGGAGTCTCACACTGTCACCCAGGCTGAAGTGCAGTGGCACGATCTCAGCTCACGGCAAACTCCGCCTCCCAGGTTCAAACGATTCTCCTGCCTCCCGCCTCCTGAGTAGCTGGAATTACAGGTGCCCATCACCACACCCAGCTAATTTTTTGTAGTTTTAGTAGAGATGGGGTTTCACTATGTTGGCCAGGCTGGTCTTGAACTTCGTGATCTGCCTGCTCTGGCCTCCCAAAGTGCAGGGATTACAGGCCTGAGCCACTGCGCCCGGCCAAGTAACTTTATTTCTTTAGGCACTAAAAATCAGGCCCTGGATTTGATTGGAAGGACAGCACAGCTTCAGTGGAGATTGAGTGGTTAGTCTCGTGTCCTATGCTAAAGTCAGGGTCGTGATAGGGGAGGAGTGGGATCTCGAGTCTGAGGATGCAGCCGTTTGGATGGATGCACCTGAAAACCTAATCCCAAGGTTTTCCCTAGAACCCTCTGGGTCAGCAAAAGTGGTTCTTCCCCTCTTGCAAAGCACGTCAGGCTTTTATCATTTTCTCCCTGGAGAGCTTGCAAAGACCTTACTGGGGCAGAGACTTTGCAACACGCTCGTCCCTCTCAAGAGCCACAGTCACACTTTCCTCCTGGACAAGTTTCTTACGGCTGCTCTAACAAATCACCATGAACTCAGTGCCTTAAAACAATGCAGATTTCTCTCTTCCAGTTCAGTAGGTCCACAGTCCAAAACCCGTCTCACTGGGCTAAGCCGAGGTGCTGGTGCAGTTGGCGTCTCTGGGAGGCTTGGGGCAGAGGATCTGTTCCCGTACCTCTCTCAGCTTCTGGTGGTTGCTGGGATGCCTTGGTTTGTGCCCCTTCCTCCATCTCTTTTTATTTTTATTTTTTGAGACGGAGTCTTGCTCTGTTTCCCAGGCTGGAGTGCAGTGGCATGATCTTGGCTCACTGCCACCTCTGCCTCCCAGGTTCAAGGGATTCTGCTGCCTCAGTCTCTCGAGTAGCTGGGACTACAGGTGTGAGTCACCGTGCCTGTCTAATTTTTGTATTATTAGTAGAGATGGGGTTTTGCCGTGATGGCCAGGCTGGTCTCGAACTCCTGGCCTCAAGTGATCCACTCGCCTCAGCCTCCCAAAGTGCTGGGATTATAGGCATGAGCCACCGCGCCCGGCCTCCTTCTTCTAGCTTCAAAACCATATCTGTCATTGCGTCTCCTTCTCCTCTTCTGCAGTCAAGTCTCCCTCTGCTTCCCTCTTATAAGGACACGTGTGATAATATTTAGGAATGACTCAGATAATCCAGAACAATCTCTGCATCTCAACATCTTTAACTTTGTCACATTTGTAAAGTTCCTTTTGCTGTAGAAGGTAACATTCACCAGTTTCAGGGATTAGAACCTGGGTATCTTTGGGGGCCATTATTCCATCTAGCACACCTCCCTTTAATTGCCTCCAGACTAATTAAACTAAAAGTAAATCGTAGCACAGCCTAAGTGAAGATATACTTTCCAGAAAGGGTAGTTTACTTTGGAGAGAATTGCAGGCTCTGGCTAATACAGCTCAACAGGAGTTTTAAGATCACCTACAGAGGTAGATCTTGAGGTCATTGTACTGGAGGCTGTAACACAAGGTAGGAGAGGGGTGAGTTCATTGGCCTGGGTGTCCTTACCTATGACTCAGGATTTAGTGTACTGGCCCAGGCACCTTGAGGAAGCCCTGATACGTTGTTGGAGTGGCTCCTTAAAGCTTGGACATGACAACGACCTACAGGAGTTGAGCTGGAGATGCTGGTGCTGCCTTAGCAGAGTATTGATGAAAAGGTCAGATGGTCCAGGGAGTTGGGCTTGTCAGAGTGGATTCACTACCTGAGACCCCACTACCACACTCTTTGATTTACCCCTGTCTCTGCAGAAGCCACATGGATCATGGTGGATGATGGCGAATGGCCATAACCTTAGCCAGAGTGTAGTCCCAATATAGAATAGATCAACACAGCCTCAGTCACTTGGCATGGGGCTCTTGGTTTGGCAAATGCATTCTTTTGAGTTCCTATCAGTCAAAAGGATCAAAAGTAGTTTGCAGGCTGGGCGTGGTGGCTCACACCTGTAATCCCAGCACTTTGGGATGCCGAAGTGGGCGAATCACCTGAGGTCAGGAGTTCGAGGCTAGCCTGGCCAACGTGGTGAAACCCTGTCTCTACTAAAAATACAAAAAAATTAGCTGGGCGTGGTGGTGTGTGCCTGTAGTCCCAGCTACTCCGGAGGCTGGGGCAGGAGAATTGCTTGAACCCAGGAGGCAGAGGTTGCAGTAAGCCAAGATTGCGCCACTGCACTCCAGCCTGGGTGACAGAGTGAGACTCCATCTAAAAAAACAAAAAAACAAACAAACAAAAAAAACAGGCCAGGCGCAGTGGCTCACGCCTGTAATCCCAGCACTTTGGGAGGCCGAGGCAGGAGGATCACGAGGTCAGGAGATGGAGACCATCCTGGCTAACATGGTGAAACCCCATCTCTACTAAAGATACAAAAAATCAGCCGGGCATGGTGGCGGGCGCCTGTAGTCCCAGCTACTCGGGAGGCTGAGGCAGGAGAATGGCGTGAACCCAGGAGGCGGAGCTTGCAGTAAGCCGAGATCGCGTCACTGCACTCCAGCCTGGGCGACACAGCGAGACTCCGTCTTAAAAAACAAAAAAACAAAAACAAAAAAAGTAGTTTGCATTTATGATAGAAGGGCAGTAAAGCACATTTACTGTCTCACTCCAGGGCTATGTCAGTTCTCCTGTTCTGTGTTGCAAAGTTCATACGGGCTTGGCATTCTGCCAAACACCCCACTCATCCACTCCAGTGATGACACTATGTTCCTTTGATTCTGTGGACAGAGAGTGGACAGTTCTCTGGGTGTCCTAGTCAGACATATCGGTGTTAGAGGGTGAGAGAAAAACCCTACAGAGATTCAGGAACCTGCATATTGATATAACTTTTTTTTTTTTTTTTTTTCTGAGACAGAGTCTTGCTCTGCCACCCAGGCTGCAATGCAGTGGCCTGATCTTGGCTCACCGCAATCTCTGCTTCCCAGGTTCAAGTGATGCTCGTGCATCAGCCTCCCAAGTAGCTGGGATTACAGGCATGCACCGCCATGCCCAGCTAATTTTTTGTATTTTTAATAGAGACAGGGTTTCACCATGTTGGCCAGGCTGGTCTTGAACTCCTGAGCTCAGGCAATCTGCCTGCCTCGGCCTCCCAAAATATTAGGATTACAGGAGTGAGCCACTGCACCTGGCCTTCATATTGATAAAAAAAATTTTTTTTTGAGACAGAGTCTCACTCTGTTGCTCAGGCTGGAGTGCAGTGGTGCGATCTTGGCTCACTGCAATCTCCACCTCCCAGGTTCAAGTGATCATCCTGCCTCAGCCTCCTGAGTAGCTGGGATTACAGGTTCCCACCACCACGCCTAGCTAATTTTTGCCTTTTTGGTAGAGATGGGGTTTCACCATGTTGGCCAGGCTGGTCTTGAACTCTTGACCTCAAGCAATCCACCCGCCTTGGCCTCCCAAAGTGCTAGGATTACAGGTGTGAGCCACCGCACCCAGCTTGGCTAATTAAAAAAAAAATTACTTTTGTAGAGATGGAGTCTCACTGTGTTGCCCAGGCTTGTCTCAAACTTCTGGTCTCAAGTGATCCTCCTGCCTTGGCCTCCCAAACCTCTGGGATTACAGGCAAAAGCCACTGTACCCAGTCAAGATGATCAGTTTCAAGTGGGGATCGAAGCACAAGAGAGCCAGGCTGTGGTGTAAGTACCTTGCTGCTTGGGCCGTACCCAATTGCATACCCAAAAGTGCAAAAGAAGTATCCATGTAGACAATGTTTTGTGTCTGCCACACCCTAACAGAAGATTTGTAGCACAGACCCCTAGAGTTAGAGGCCAGTTCATGACTTTTGATATAGAGAAATGCTCACCCTTAGAAAATCAGCTCCTTGGCCGGGCGCGGTGGCTCAAGCCTGTAATCCCAGCACTTTGGGAGGCCGAGACGGGCGGATCACGAGGTCAGGAGATCGAGACCATCCTGGCGAACACCGTGAAACCCCGTCTCTACTAAAAAATACAAAAAACTAGCCGGGCGAGGTGGCGGGCGCCTGTAGTCCCAGCTACTCGGGAGGCTGAGGCAGGAGAATGGCGTGAACCTGGGAGGCGGAGCTTGCAGTGAGCTGAGATCCGGCCACTGCACTCCAGCCTGGGCTACAGAGCGAGACTCCGTCTCAAAAAAAAAAAAAAAAAAAAAAAAAAAAAAAGAAAATCAGCTCCTGGCATCCTTCTGGACTCTAGTAGAGACCAAGCAAGCACCTAACCAGGAGACATCATATGACCATGAGATTTCAGCTGTCCATCATGAGCTGGTATTTTCTGATTCCCCAAGTTATAAGGTCAGGTGGACCCAGCAGCCCTCCATCATATGATAAGAAGAGTGCTTTGGAGTTTGGAGCCAACCAGGTCCAGAGGACATCAGTTATACAACTGTGAGGCCTGGACCTTGATGTCACCTGTGTCTGTTGCAGATGCCTCTCTCTCAGTTCACATCTAACACCTCAACTCTGAGCCTCCTGTTTCCTTCAAGACCCCTGTGAGGACATTGGACTCACCTGGATACTCCAGCATAACCGCCTCATTTCCAGATCGTTGACTTAATCATTTTTGCAAAATCCCTTTTATCATGTAAGGTAACATGTTTATAGGTTCTGGGGATCAGGGCATTGACATCTTTGGGGGCCATTACACGGCCTGCCACATCTACCAATGAGCTGGGCATTCATTCATTCATTTATTCAATAATACAAAGATTATTATTAATTTTTTTGTTTGTTTTTGAGATGGAGTCTCATTCTGTCACCCAGGCTGGAGTGCAGTGGCGCTATCTCAGTTCACTGCAACCTGCACCTTCCGGATTAAAGTGATTCTCCTGCCTCAGCCTCCCGGGTAGCTGAGATTATAGGTGCATGACACCATGCCTGGCTAATTTTCTAGTAGAGATGGGGTTTCACCATGTCAGTCAGGCTGGTCTCAAACTACTGAACTCAAATGATCCACCCACCTCGGCCTCCCAAAGTGCTGGGTTTACAAGCGTGAACCACCGTGCCCAGCCAGTTTATTTATTAATTTGTTCATGCATTCACCTAGTGTGGCTCATTGATCAGCCAGGGCCTTGCTGGAGATGGTAAGAGCTCCTTGCGAGGGGGAGACCAGATGCTGCTGTGCCCTGTGCCCTCCCCCAGCTCCTCCAGCACCAGCCCCGATCCATGCAATCCTGAGGCTTGATCTCTGCCTCCCTCTGCCCGTGGGCAGACGCAGGTCACTCTGGGCTCACTTCTCTCTCCGCTGGGAAAATGAAACCCAGTTGGCTCTGATCCAGCAACACCCACAGAGCATCCGTTATGTGCCTGGCACTTCGCGTACATCTGCTTTGTGCCAACCCAATGGGTGGGGCTTCTTATGGCCTTGATAGGCATGGAGGGCTCAGAGAGGCCAGGTGGCTCGCCCAAGGTCACACAGAGTAGGAATGACAGATAGAACCGAGTCTGGGTGACTCTGCCTCCTGCCGCTTTGCCTGTTGTGAAGCCATATTGGGCCGCAGGTACGGCAGCCTCTCTCCAGCTCTGAGTCATTTTTCCTTGGCCCCAAAGTTAGAGTTCTAGCTCAGTTCCCTCTGAGCCAGCAAGTTCAGGGGGAGTTGGCTGGTGACCCTTGGGAATGGAAGACATTCGGCTTCCGGTGCTGGAGGCCTCCTGGCCACCTGTCTCCCGACTGCTGTCACCTTTTAATAGATTTCTTGGGGAACAAGTAATTTGTTCTTGGAGCTGGCTTGGCGTTCGGCAGGAAGTCCCCGCAGGCCTGGAAGGTCAGCATGGAGCCACTCAAAGGCGACTGCTGGGGGAGGATACAGGGTTGGTGCTGGCCACTTAGCACGGCCGCACCGCCAATTACTGCCCGGCCTGCTTCCTGCCGCAGACGTGCCCAGGGCCAGGGCTTTGAACCTGTGCAGGGAGGCCAGCTTCCAGTAAACAACCCAGGGCAGTGGGCAGATTGACAGCGGAGATACAGGACGTCGGGTGGCCGCTGGTGCTGCTCGCCGCTCCTGCTGGCAGACGGACAGGATCTCAGTCCCCTGGGGGTCCCCACAGTCAAGGGTGCAGAAGGACTGTCAGAGTGGCCGAGCCTCACTTCTGGGTAGACAGACTGATGCCAAGTCCAGTGGAGTTTTGAGGCCATAATTTCTAGGTCATGGAAAATGATTTTTCCTAGCTAGGGGAAGGAGACTCGTCCGTGTCTCCTTGTCAGCCACCAGCCTGGGAGCAGACATTTGGAGCCAGAAGCTACAGTGGGACATCAGTACCTCTTTGCTTCTCCCCAAGAAAGCTCAGAAATATTTTGGAGCAGTGGTGATACTGCTAGCCTTCCCACCACCATTTTATTTGGCAGTTAAAATAAAGGAGGTGTGCTCGTTGTAAGATTCCTTTTGTGTGAAGTTCTAGATTTTTTTTTTTTTTTTTTTTTTTTTTTTTTTTTTTTTTTTTTGAGGCAGGTTTCTAGCTCTGTCACCCAGGCTGGAGTGCAGTGGTGTGATCATGGCTCACTGCGATCTCTGCCTCCCGGGCTCAAGGGATCCTCCCACCTCAGCCTCTCATGTAGTTGGGACCACAGGTAAGTGCTATGACACCTGGCTAATTTTTGTATTCTTTTTGTGGAGATGGGGTTTTGCCATGTTGCCCAGGCTGGTCTTGAACCTCTGGGCTCAAGGGATCTACCCACCTCAGCCTCCCAAAGTGCTGGGATTACAGGTGTGCTGGGATTCACGTCCGGCCTAGAATTTTTTGATACGGGAAAGTGGTTCCCTTTAGGGAGGGTTGGGGTATTGACTGGAAGGAGCATGAGGAAACTTTCTGATGACGGTGAAACGTTCCAGATCTTGGTCAGCGTGCTGATCGCACATTCGTCGACACTCATCTAACTGTATCCTCAAAATCTGTGCCTTTTACTGCATGCAGGCTATATGCCAATTTCTTAAAAGTTAAGATAGAGGAGAAGAATGGGGATCCGAAAGCCTGGGGAATCTGTGACACACACACACACACACACACACACTCTCTCACTCACTCTTGCGGGCACACATATACTTTGGCTTCCTCAAATCTCGGCATGATTCCCTACTTTTTTTCCTTCCTTGGGGAAGTTCCAAAATAATGCAGAGTTCTTCTTCATCTTTGTACCATAATTAATCTCCTTCCACATGCAAAAAGTAAATAGATGAGAAGTAAAACCAGGATGCCCAGGCAGGCTGGTGGCCTGTGTCTAAGCTGGCCCTGGCCCTGGCCCTGGAGTAGGGCCATTCATTAAGCCCTGGCTGCAGAGCTTCTGAGAGAAGGCACTCCCAATGTCCACACAGCCCTGCTGCTTGCCTTGGTGCCTGCAGCCTTCCTTCCAGCCTCCAGTGGGTCTGGAGTTGAGGGGTCATTTCTGTGGCTCATGTGATTCCGCCACTTCGGCCGTCTCACTGGGCCAGAAAACAGAGAACTCAAGCTGGGCAGGGAGCCGCTCTGAAGGCACTCCCACTGGGCAGGTTTGGGAGAATTGGAGATAAAAATGATTTAAAATAAGAATTAGAGATAATAAATGATTTTAAAATGATTAAAATAAGAATAGATTCTAACACACAGAAAAAAGAAATCTAGAATTCAAAAAACAGGGAGGCCGGGCATGGTGGCTCATGACCATGATCCAGGAGCACCTCCCAAATCTTCAAGTGATCCAGGAGGATCACTTGAGGCCAGGAATTTGACACCACCTTGGGCAGCATAGTGAGATCCCTGACTCTACAAAATATTAACAAATTAGCCGGGCATGGTGGTGCATGTCTGTAGTCCCAACTACTTGGGAGGCCGAGGTGGGAAGATCGCTTGAGCCCAGGAGGCAGAGGCTGCAATGAACGTGATGGTGCCACTGCACTCCAGGTTGGGTGACAGACCACAATCCTGTCTCCAAACAAACAAACAAACAAACAACCCAGAGGGGACAGAAGGGTTCCGGGTAAGGGCAGGGATAGACACAGGGAATGGTCTCTCACAGCCACATGATCATAATGGATTCAGGCAAGACTTGTCAGTGGCTGGCCGGGCGCGGTGGCTCACGCCTGTAATCCCAGCACTTTGGGAGGCCGAGGCAGGAGGATCATGAGGTCAGGAGATTGAGACCATCCTGACTAACACGGTGAAACCCCGTCTCTACTAAAAATACAAAAAATCAGCCGGGCATGGTGGCGGGCGCCTGTAGTCCCAGCTACTCGGGAGGCTGAGGCAGAATGACGTGAACCCGGGAGGCGGAGCTTGCAGTTAGCCGAGATCGCGCCACTGTACTCCAGCCTGGGCGACAGAGCAAGACTCCGTCTCAAAAAAAAAAAAAAAAAGAATTGTCAGGGGCTGTTTAACACCACTGGGCAAAAGACCACTGGGAATGAGATATCCACACAGCCTCCAAGAATCACCCACATGTTACTTTTTAATTATAAAGGGAAAAAGTTATCTTTATAAATGGAGAAATCTGACAGGCACCACCTTAATTAAAGGATGAGACTTAACACCACAAATATCAGGTGAAGTCAATATCACGTGCCCTTTCTGTGATGCCCTGAGAAGGACAGGCGTCATCACAAGGTGATCCTGCAAAAACGCTCACCAGAGTCTCCAGGCAAGTCCTCACTGAGGAGCATTTTTCAGAACAACTGGCCTGAGCTCTTCATGAAAGACAAAAACTAAACAAAACAAAACAAAACAAAAAAAACCTGGGGGATTGTTCCACGTTGAAGGAGGCTGAAACATGATGGTGACTGAATTCAGCATGGGGGCTCTGGTTGGATGCTGGATCACAAAAGTTATAAAAGTTATTCCTGGGACAATAGGGGAAATTTGAATGTGGATTGAAAATTAAATGATAGCGAATTCCTAGAATGGCGTTGTGGTTGTATAGGAGAATGAACTTGTTTTTGGAGATTTATGGTTAAGAATTTAGGGGTGGAGTGTTGTGTAACTTTTTAAAAAATATATATATATATATATTTATTTATTCTATTTATTCTTTGGAGATGGAGTTTTGCTCTTGTTGCCCAGGCTGGAATGCAGTGGTGTGATCTCAGCTTACTGCAACCTCTGCCTCCTGGGTTCAAGTGAGTCAGCCTCCTGAGTAGCTGGGATTACAGGCGTCCACCACAACGCCTGGCTAATTTTTGTATTTTTAGTACAGATGCTGTTTCACCATGTTGGCCAGGCTGGTCTCGAACTCCTGACCTCAGGTGATTCGCCCACCTCGGCCTCCCAAAGTGCTGGGATTACAGGTGTGAGCCACCACGCCCGGCTGTGTTGTGTAACGTTCTTTTTTTCTATTTTTGCATTTTTTTTTTTTTTTGAGACAGAGTTTCACTCTTATTGCTCAGGCCGGAGTGCAATGGCACGATCTTGGCTCACCACAACCTCTGCCTCCCAGGTTCAAGCGATTCTTCTGCCTCAGCCTCCCAAGTAGCTGGGATTACAGGCATGTGCCACTACGCCCGGCTAATTTTGTATTTTTTTTTTTTTTAGTAGATTTGGGGTTTCTCTATGTTGGTCAGGCTGGTCTCGAACTCCCAACCTCAGTAGATCCACCCACCTTGGCCTCCCAAAGTGCTAGGATGACCGGCCTCCCAAAGTCCTGGGATGACAGGTGTGAGCCACCACGCCCGGCCTGTGTTGTGTAACTTTCAAATGGTTCAGAGCAAGAGAGAGAAGAGAAAATGGTAAATCCGGGATAAAGGGTCTCTGTGTGTTTATTGAACCATCCTTGTAGCCTTCTGAAGCTCTGAAAAACTTCACAATAATAATTTGGAGGAGAAACGTAATAAATATGTAGAGAACTTGAAAATTTGAAAAAAAAAAAAAAAATTCCCTGCCGAAATCCCACCAGCAAGGAATTACCACTATTAATAATAGGATTTTTTGATATAAAGCATGTATACCCCCCACACATAAAACCATACACATTATGTCCATTTTCTCATTCTTTCTTCTGTCCTTAAACATGCATTGAAGACAATTTTTAATGGCCTCATAGATTTCATATAAACTATTCTCCCATTGTTTGACATTAAAGTGGTTTCTAGATTTTCATTATAATATTGCTATATATTATAATATTTAATCCATTTCAGTATCCAATATATACTTCCTTATTCAATATATAATCCACTATAAATAATGCTACAATTAACCTTTTTTTTTTTTTTTTTGAGATGGGGTTGTGCTTTGTCGCCTAGGTTGCAGTGCAGTGACACAATCACAGCTCACTGCAGCCTTGAGCTCTTAGACTCAAGCGATCCTCCCACCTCAACCTCTTGAGCAGCTGGGACTGCAGGTGCGTGCCACCTTGCCTGGACAATTTTTCTATTTTTTGTAGAGATGACGCCTCACCATGTTGCCCAGGCTGATCTCAAACTCCAGGCCTCAAGTGATCCTCCTGCCTCGGCTTCCCAAACTGCTGGGATTACAAGCGTGAGCCACCACACCTGACTTTTCCAATGAACATCTTTATACACCAATCTTTGACTGAAGATAGATCCCTAGAAGGGGAAGGTTGGGGTCAAATGTTCCGAAGTTTTTCAAGGATCGTGAACTATTCTGGCAAAGAGCTTTCCGGAAAGCTCCTATTATACCATTTTGCCTTCCCATTAGCAACCCTTGAAGGTGCTCATCTTGCCGGATCATCCCTAACACTGAATATTATCGTCACAGAAAAGGTCTTTGCCAGACCCGATGGTCCCATGGACACACTTCTGTCTTCCTCTTGCTGGCTGGAGCCTGTGGTGCTGCACTCAGGTGCTCTCCCTGCATCTCCAGGCACTCTGATCTTGGCAGCTGTGATGTTACTATCCTCCAGTTCCCCTTCACTCCACTCTTCGCCCACCTGGTCTTTACTCACCTGGCACATATGACCATCTCTAGCTCTCCTCTCTCCCTTGCCCAACTCTCCCGTGATGTCTTCACATTTGGGACTTCCACCGCCTTCTCGCTGCTGTTGGAGAACTCCTGCAACTCTCTCCCCACCCCAGACCCTTCTCTCCAGCTCCAGGGACCCACGGAGACCTCCAGTACAACGTGTCCCCAAGGCTCCCACGTGCACCTTCCTGCCACCAAAGTCAGATAACCCGGAGAACAATGTCGACTCCTCCTTTTACCTCTCTTTACATCCAAACTTCAACCACGTGCTGTCTATCTGGCCTCTGTCACATCTCCAGTGACTGTTCCCTCTCGCTGTTGTCACTGTCACTGCCCTAGTTCAGGCCACCTTCCTCTCCTCCTTGGTCCGTGGTCGGAGCACCCCACCGCCCCTGCTCTCCCACTTTCATTCTCTCCCTGTCCATTCCGTCCTCCCACTGGCTGCTGGAGTGGTTTTCACCCACAGTGATGTGTCAGCCTCTGTTCCCTGCCTCCTACTCTGGGATGCCCAGTTTCCAGCTGCCCACACCCTCTTACTCCTCTCATCTTCTGTTCTCCAACAAGCCCAGCTATTTCCCGCCTCCATGGGTCTGCTCACACCGTCCCCTCCTTCTGGAATTGCCCACTCTCTCCTCGCTGCAACCCCAGCTAGCCAACCCCTGCTCCTCTTCTGCGTCCTGTTTACAGTCTCCTGTTTTCCTCAAAGCATTTGCTGCTGCTGTTCCTCCCCTGGGGGAGTTGACTTTTTCTCTTCTTGGAGTCTCTGTAACCCACACAGTCTCTATCAGAACCTTCTGATCCTTTTACTTGCTTATTTACTTCTGTATCCATTTCTGTCGAGGGCAGAGTCTTTGCTTTCTGGTGCCTAGCATGGTGCCAGACACAGGATTGGAGTTTACGTAAGGAACGTCTGAAGGAGTGAATGAATGAGTGAATGAATGGAGAGCATTTACCTAGGGTGAGGCAGGTCTGAAGCGTGGAGAAGATAATGGGACTGGATGTGTCTGGATCAGGGGGACACATTCAGAGACGGATCCTGCAAGATTCAATGGCGAAAGCACCCGTGATTCTTTCAGAATACCTTGTCCCTGGGTGATGAGTTCTGTTCAAACTCCCATGTCAAGCAGGAAGCCCGTTTTCTCTAGATGTCATGTTGATTCTCTGCTCAAAAGCATTCCATGGAGGCTGGGTGTGATGGCTCATGCCTCTAATCCCAGCACTTCGGGAGGCCAAGGCGGGTGGATCACTTGAGGTCAGGAGTTTGAGGCCAGCCTGGCCAACATAGTGAAACCTTTTCTCTATAAAAATGCAAACATCAGCCAGATGTGGTGGTGCACACCTGTAATCCTAGCTTCTAGGGAGGCTGAGGCAGGAGAGTTGCTTGAACCCAGGAGATGGAAGGAGATGGAGGTTGCAGTGAGCAGAGATCGCACCACTGCACTTCAGCCTGGGTGACAGAGCAAGACTCCATCTCAAAAACAAAAACAAAAACAAAAACAAAACATGGGATAGGCCCAGGCTTCTCAGCCAGCCTACAAGGACTTTCTTCTTCTTCTTCTTCTTTTTTTTTTTTTTTTTTTTTTTTTGACAGAGTCTCACTCTGTCTCCCAGACTGGAGTGCAGTGGTGAAATCTCGGTTCACTGCAACCTCCACTTCCTGGGTTCAAGTGATTCTCATGCCTGAGCCTCCCAAGTGTCTGAGATTACTTTTGTGCACCACCAAGCCCAGCTAATTTGTTTGGTATTTTTTGTAGAGACAGGGTTTCAACATGTTGGCCAGGCTGGTCTTGAACTCCTGACCTCAGGTGATCTGCCTGCCTCAGCCTCCCAAAGTGCTGGGATTACAGGCATGAACCACCGCGTCTGGCCTCTACAAGGCCCTTCTTAACTGGGGCCTCGCCAGCTGGCCACATTGCCCCTGGCCCATAACTAGACTGATCTGCCTGCTATCCTGCCAGCCCAATGGCGCTACCATACCTCCGAGCCTTTATCCAAGCTGCTCTCTCTGTCTTGAATGCTTTTTTCCTTCTCTCCACTGCCATTCTCCAAGACTCTGTTTTAGCTTCACCTCCTCCAAGAAGTCTGCCCAGGCCCACCAGGTAATTGTGTTTCCCTGAATCTTCCTCACTATGGGGAAAGTAATTCCACTCTCTGCAGCCTGCCTTCCAGAGACCCAAGTCTCAGCCTTGACTGTCCTCCCTGCGAGGCCGTGGGTCGGTCCCTGGTCCTTCTGAGTCTCAGCTCCTTTTTCTGTTCCTTCCCCCTTAAAGGATCCTACCTGCTGTTCCCTCCCTCGGAAATTATTAAGAGAATCAGGCATGGTGAAAGGAGAGGCCAAGATTAAGAACATGAGCTTTGACCAGGACAGGCTTGGGTTCAAATTCCAGTTCTCTTGCTAACCAACTGCGTGACCTTGTGTTACACCTCCTGTCTCCAAGTGGAGTCACCTACCTGTAAGCTGGAAACCTCAGATGGTGTTTGGGTGAATGAATTGTGTTGTGGCATGGAAGGCGCTTACCATAGCACCTGGCGTAGAGAAAGGATCTGGCAAATAGATGTTAAACATGAGGATTAAACCAGGTAGGGAGAGTGTTTGGACGTTCGAACCCTCTGAGGAAGTGGGGAGTATTCTCATGATTTCACTGTGACTTGAACAGGCCCTGGACGGAGGAGAAGGGAAGAAGGGAGGCATGCCCTTCCTGCTCACCAGTGGCTGAGGTTGGCAGACTCAGGGCCCGCCCATCCCAGGCCCTGCTCATGGTGGTGGGGATTCTGAAGGTCTCAGGTGGGCCCAAGAATCTGCTCAGCGCCCCAGTAGAGTCTGGAGTGGATGGTGGGAATCCACACTTTGAGACGCTGCCCCGTGCTGTGCTTTACTCCTCCCACGGGAGCTGTGTTTCTGTGGCCCATGCAGCAAGGCTCAGCACCTGGGTGCTGTGCCAGGGGCCCTGGAGCCTGGAGCAGCTGCTGTAATTTATGCAAAGGAAGGCGCCCAGGTCTGCCCTGTCTATTTATAGCTTATTTATGAAGAAGGAAAAACAAGGGCCCGGTTGCCATAGCAACCAGGAGCATCATGGGCTGCTTTCCCTGCAAGAGGAAGATGGCCAAGTCTCCTTGAAGGGTGAATCCTTGGATGTGTTTATCCTGACAGAGGACACAGGTGGGCCTTCAAGGGCCTGTCCCATGCTGGGTTCCTGGGCAGCCTGCAGGGTGGGTGGGGAGCAGGGTGCCGCTTATTGGGCCCTTGGAAAATCCAGGATGATGCTGGGGCCACGCACAGCTGAGCTCTCGGTAGCATGAGATGCGCCCTTGTCTTCTGGTCTTGATGCTAACTCTTGCCCTCTGGGTGCCCACCTGCAGCCTCAGGCAGACTTGGAAGTTCTTTCCCTGGCTGTGCTCTGACTTGTGTCCCTTAGGGCACTTAGCACAGTGAACTGGAGGCCTAGACCCTAGATCAATGCCCCCAAGGCTGTCATCCAGCACAGAGCTGGCACCAAGCTTGGCACCAAGGAAGGGTTTAATAAATAATGAATACACGAAGTGTTGTGTAGTTTACAATGCGTGCTCTTATTCGATGCATGTAGGACAGGGTAAGCACTGCAATAGTCTCTCATTTTATAGATGAGGAAACTAAGCTTCAGGGAGGTGAAGACACCAGCCTAAGGTCTCGCAGCTGGCAAGTAGCTGAGCTGGCCTGAGTCCTGGAGGAGGAAGCCCCACCTGTGCGCTGGCAAAATATGAGGGAACTTGGGTTCCAGTTAGGCTCATGGTCAGGGGTGGGGGAAGTGGTGCTGTGTGTGGTCTGGGGCTGGGAGGGGTGTGGTTTGACTCTCGACTCTGCCACTTATCAGTGGTGTGACCTTGAGCTAGTGACTTCACCTCTCCAGGCCTTGGTTGCCTCATCTGTAAAGTGAGGCCATGATGCCCGGTCCCTGGGGACTGCCGGCTCCCTGACAACAGGCTTTGTGTCTGTCTCTTGATTGTGCTTTCCTACTGCCTGGAACATTCTAGGTGCCCAGGGTGATGATAAGATCTTGCACACAGAATGGCTGGGTCCGAGCCCAGGATGTTGAGTGCCCTCAGGGACTGTTGGTTGTTACAGTGTCATTTGGGAACCGAGGCACAGAGAGCCTGATGGCTCCCCTGAGGTCACCCAGCCAAATCCAGAGCAGAAGTGGTGGCTTCACTGGAGAGTTGGGATTGGTAGCACTGCCACAGATGAAGCGGGACTGTGTCCAGGCCCAGGGGAGGGCCCGCTGGGTTGGGCTACAGTCCCAGGGGGCAGCAGGCATGCTGGGCAGGGAGGCTGAGCGGGGGTCTCTCAGTGCTGGGGATCTAGGGCTGCCCTCCACATGCCTGGAGGTGCAGAGGCTGCCCCCATCCCCGCCTGACTGACTCCTGTACTCTACGCCCAGGCCGGCTGGAGGCTCTCGGTCGCCCTCTGCTGGGCTCTGGGTGCCTCTGCCGGGCCACCTCCAGAGGCTGTAAGAGGAAACCATGTCCCCTCCTCAGCTCAGTCTGGGCGTGAAAAAAAAAAAGATACCAAAGAAACCCAGGTAGGAAGAGAAAGACCCCTCAAACAAACCGAGGTCACAAATCATTTCTACAATGACTTCCCTAGCTCCCTGTGCTGTGCCAGGGGCCTTGGCCGGCTGGCTTTCTACCTCCCGGGTTCAAGCAGTCCTCCCACCTCAGCCTCCCAAATAGCTGAGATTACAGGCGTGCGCCACCATGCCCGGCTAATTTTTGTATTTTCAGTAGAGATGGGGTTTCACCATGCTGACCAGGCTAGTCTTGAACACCTGACCTCAAGTGATCTGCCCGCCTCGGCCTCCCAAAGTGCTGTGATTACAGGCGTGAGCCACCACGCCTGGCTGGGTCCTGGCTTCTCTAGCTCCCACTGAGACCCTACAACAGGACACAGGTGCCCGCCACCAGCCCCGGAGGCTGCAGGAGCCACCGCACAAGCCTCACCGCTGTTTCCTAAAAGCCATGTCCAGGGTTTTTGGTTTTGTTGTGTTTTTGGCACATCTCAAGCCTTTGCCCACGTGCCTGTCCCTCTTGCCTTGTCGCCTCGACGGGCTCCACACTGTCTGAGCCTCTAGGCTTCACTAGCCTGCGTGCCCCCTACTCTCATTCCCATACTTCCCCCGCCTGGCAGTTGGCACACAGCGCTGGGAGTCTTTCTTTGCTGAGACTTCCTCTCCTCCCCTTGACTGTGAGCTCAGGAGGTGTCTGAGTTTCCTAGCTCTGTTGTAACAAAGTACCACAATCTGGGTGGCTGAAACACCAGAAATTTATTGTCTCACCATTCTGGAGGGTGAAAGTACAAAGCAAGGTGTCTGCAAAATTGCTTCTTCTGAGATCTGTGAGGGAGACTGTTCCAGACCTGGTGCCTAGCTTCTGGTGGTTTGATGGCAACTTTTGGCATTCCTTGGTCCATAGAATCATCGCTCCAGTCTCTGTCTTCATGTTCATATGGGGTTCTCCCTGTGTGCATGTCTGTTTCCAAATTGCCAATTTTTTTTTTTTTTTTTGAGATGGAATCTTGCTCTGTTGCCCAGGCTGGAGTGCAATGGTGTGATTTTGGCTCACTTCAACCTCCGCCTCCCAGGTTTGAGTGATTCTCCTGCCTTAGCCTCCTGAGTAGCTGGGATTACAGGCACCCAACACAATGCCCAGCTAATTTTTGTATTTTTAGTAGATACAGGGTTTCACCATGTTGGCCAGGCTGGTTTTGAACTCCTGATCTCAAGTGATCCACCTGCCTCGGCCTCCCAGAGTGTTGGGATTACAGGTGTGAGCCACCACGTCTGGCCCAAATTTCCAACTTTTGTAAGGACGCCAGTCCTGTTGGATTAGGGCCTAGTGACCTCATTTTTTAACTTGATTACCTCTGTAATATCAAATCAAATTCAATCCATTTGGAATACCTCCAAGTAAGGTCAGCTACTGAGTTACTAGGGGCTAGAACTGCAGAATATGAATTTATTTTTCTCATTTCAACAGAAAACTCAGAAAGGTAATGAAAGGGAATCAACCTTTGACAAATGTTTATTAAATACGCAGTTGTGATAGACACTAGTTCTAGGTGCTTAGGATGGCATTCATTCATTCATTTGCACCTAGAACCATGTCTGACGCATAATAGGAGCTCAATAAATGTTTGTTTAGTGAGTAAATTAATTCATTCAATAGTCATTCAGGTTGTAAAAGGAGCCTTCAATTCCCTCAGTAAAATGAGTTGAATTACATAATTACCCCTTAGGTTTGTTGACAGGGTGAAATGAATGTATTATTAATAATAACTATAAGAAGCTTCTATATGCTAAGATAGATGGTCTTCATGTACAATGTTCAATACTCATAGCAGCCTTATTCAAATGAAATTCACTGGCCGGGCATGGTGGCTCATGCCTGTAATCACAGCACTTTGGGAGGCCGAGGTGGGTGGATCACTTAAGGTCAGGAGTTTGAGACCAGCCTGGCCAACATGGTGAAACCCTGTCTCTACTAAAAATACAAAAATTAGCTGGGCGTGGTGGCGTACGCCTGTAATCCCAGCTACTCAGGAGGCTGAGGCAGAAGAATCACTTGAACCCAGGAGGTGGGGGTTGCAGTGAGCTGAGATCACGCCACTGCACTCCGGTCTGGGTGATAAAGGGAGACTGAATCTCAAAAATAAATAAATAAATAAAATAAATAAAATAGAATTCACCTAACATAGAAATCACCATTTTAATCATTTTAAAGTGTGCAACTCAGTGGTTTTTAGTGTATTCATAATACATATATATATTTTTTTGAGACGGAGTCTCCCTCTGTCACCCAGGCTGGAGTGCAGTGGCTGGATCTCAGCTCACTGCAAGCTCCGCCTCCCGAGTTTATGCCATTCTCCTGCCTCAGCCTCCAGAGTAGCTGGGGCTACAGGCGCCCGCCACCTCGCCCGGCTAGTTTTTTGTATTTTTTAGTAGAGACGGGGTTTCACCGTGTTAGCCAGGATGGTCTCAGTCTCCTGACCTCGTGATCTGCCCACCTCAGCCTCCCAAAGTGCTGGGATTACAGGCGTGAGCCACCGCACCCGGTCAATGAGACCCCCTTTTGACGCAGGGCAGGTAAGCCCCAAAGTGGAGCTGAGCCCACAAGGGTTCTTGGCTTTGCCCAAGAAAGAATTCAAGGGCAAGTTGGAGGCAGAAGAAAACGGCTTTATTGAAGTGGCGGCGTTACAGCTCCATGACTGCTCCTGCAGAGCAAGGCTACCCTCTTAGGTAGAGTCAGGGCAGTTATGCATTGATATTTAGACGTACTTTTAATTACATGCAGATTAAGGGGTGGTTTATGCAGGCGTTTCTAGGGAAGGAGTAGTAACTTTTGGGTCATGGTGCCATTGCCATGGAAAGGGGCGGTAACTCACGAGTGTTGCCATGGCAACGGTAAACTGACTTGGCGCACTGGTGAGCTAGTTTTAGGGAAGCCAGCTTCTGCCCAGGCCCTGTTTTAGTTAGTTCTCAATTTGGGCAGGTATCTCAGCCCCATCTCTGAACGGAGTCCTGCCTTCTGCCTCACCTTTGTAGAAAGTTTTTGCCAATACATGTCTTCCACCCTCTCAGGTGCGTATCTAAGAGGATACTACTTTTTGGGGGGACTGCCAAATTGTTTTCCAGAGCAGCCGCACCATTTTGCATTCTCACCAGCCCTGTATGGGGGTTCCAATTTCTCCGAACTCTCACAACCTTTGCGCTTTTCTGTCTTTTTGTTTATGGCCATCCCAGTGGGTGCGAAGTGGGATCTCGCTGTGGTCATGCTTTGCATTCACCCGATGACTAACCATGTTGAGCCTCTTTTCACAGACTTACGGCCATTCCACAGCAGCCTTTTGAGCTAGGTGTAATCTCCATCTGATAGTGGAGGAAACAGATTCAGAGAGTTAAAGAGACTTGCTTAACGCAAGGGGGTGGTGGGGCTGTGCCTGGGACTTGGGTGTGTCTGTCTCCGAAGCACCGCAGAACCAAATTAAAGGTAGAAGCAGGTCCAGTCTGAAAGGCAGGAGATCTGGTCGCCGGTGCGTTCACTTTGGACAAGTCCTTTCCTCGTTCCGGGTGTCACTTTCTCCTCCGTGCCACTTGGGGCGATATACTTCAAACATCTCTGGCTTCTCTAGGAACCAGAATCTCTAAGATCAATCGTTCTAGTGCCGCGTTTGCCCCGCCCCTTCAGCCCCAGTTGCCAGCGACGCCGGAAGTGCTCGGATCTGTTGGTTTGCGCCCGCCTCCGGCCCGGAAGTGCTCTCTTGGGAAGATGGCGGCTGTGTCGGTGTATGCTCCGCCGGTTGGAGGCTTCTCTTTTGATAACTGTCGCAGGTGCGGCCTTGCCTGGGGCTTGGCTCAGGGAGGGAGTAAGAGTGCCGTGCTCGGGTGGGAGCTGGGCCAAGGCCTGATACGAGAATTCGGAGGGAAGAGTGCATGGCGGGGCCTGTGGCCCGCGGCCCGTGTGACTCAGGGGAATCAGGGCCTGGGCGTGGGTTTCTCCTGAAGCCGGGTCTGCTCTCCCACCTTCACAGCGCACTCGGCCACAGTTTATCTCCGTCTCCTAAGGCACGTCACGGCCCCTCTCTGAGACTGTCTTCGTTGGAAAACGGGAGAACAGTGCTGATGGGAGGATTCATTGAACAGATGGGCGTGAAAACAAATAGCAGCTTTACTGAGTTCTCTGTTAGGCACTCTTCATGCCAGTGCTGCGCGATGTGGTCCTGCCCTTCAACACTTGATTCTCTCATTTGCTCTCAGGAATGCCGTCTTGGAAGCCGATTTTGCCAAGAGGGGGTACAAGCTTCCAAAGGCCCGGAAAACTGGCACGACCATCGCTGGGGTGGTCTATAAGGTAAGCCAGGTTAGGGTAAGAGCAGCAGTGACTGAACCGGTAACAGGAATCAGAACACTTGGCTTCCTCTGTGTCTCCCGGCTCGGTCTGGAAAGGCAAATACTATAGAATACATCAGGAGACCGTCTTTCAGGAGGGACTGCTTTTGTCTGGTTTTGTGTGCTTCTTAACAGTTTATGTTCTTCCCTCACTTTGCTGAGTTTTTTTTTTTCTTTTTTCCTTTTTTTTTTTTTTTTAACAGGTCAGTTAGCTTCTTAATTACTAGTTTAGGAAGTCGAAGTATGTGATGGGAGATCACGAGATTTGGGGTCAGACAGGTCTGTCTCACCTTTGACCTCTATAATACTAATTCCAACTTCGGGCAGCTCGCTTTCCTTCTCACAGGTCTCCTTCAGATGCATCAAATGGAGATAACTCCTGCCTTAAATTGTTGTAAACGTCAAAAGAGATAATGATTACCTGCGCAACTTGTTTTAAGGAAGAGCAACATGTTTTAAAAGGAAATTGACTGTGATGGCTACTTTAATGGGAAGATTCCTGAGTCTTAGTCCAGGTTTTTTCCAGATTAGCTCTGATTTGCAAGGAATTCACCCGACACCTGAGCCTCACTTGAAACTGGGAATAATTCTTACCTACTCAGGATTCAATTAATAGCATTTACTAAGAAATTTTATCTTAAATCCTGAAAGTGTAGCACAGTATTTTTGGTATGAGTTTTGTTTGGCGTTTTGAGATTAGGGGAGCATGGTATGGGCAACATAGTATTCCCTAAAGTAGAATGGAGAGTTGTGGTTGGTTTATATTTGTAATATTGTTTGTTTATTTATTTATTTATTTTTGAGACGGAGTCTCGCTCTGTCGCCCAGGCTGGAGTACAGTGGCCGGATCTCAGCTCACTGCAAGCTCCGCCTCCCGGGTTTTTACACCATTCTCCTGCCTCAGCCTCCCGAGTAGCTGGGACTACAGGCGCCCGCCACCTCGCCCGGCTAGTTTTTTGTATTTTTTTAGTAGAGACGGGGTTTCACCGTGTTAGCCAGGATGGTCTCGATCTCCTGACCTCATGATCCGCCCGTCTCGGCCTCCCAAAGTGCTGAGATTACAGGTTTGAGCCACCGCGCCCGGCCTGTAATATTGTTTAAAAACTTTTTTTTTTCTCTCTCAATAGGATGGCATAGTTCTTGGAGCAGATACAAGAGCAACTGAAGGAATGGTTGTTGCTGACAAGAACTGTTCAAAAATACACTTCATATCTCCTAATATTTAGTAAGTATTGATTCATTTGAATAATTTTTATATTTTCAAATGTGTCAGGGGTAAAAATTGACCTTCCTGTGCTCTTCACTAAAACCTGTTGTTTAACTTGTATTTTCTATCTCCTTTAAATGGCATTTCCGTCCACCCGTTACCCAAGCTAGTCATCTTCAAGTCCTCTCTTTGCTTCAGTCTCCAATTGAATTGGTAGCCAGTTTTGCCCTCCCTGTGCCTCTTCAATCCATTCCCTCCTATCCTTTCCTTTGCTAAGGCTCTAGTTTGGATTCTTTCTTCTTTTTCTTTTTTTCAAACATTAACTTGAATCATAGAGGTTCTTTTTTCTTAGCTGGACTATTGCAGTTATTTAATTTGCCTCTCTTAGGCATCCTATTGTTCACTCCTCTGCCAAATTGGATTTTGTAAAACATAGATCTGATGACGTCCCTTTGTTAAAAAGCTTTTCATGAGACTTGTCACATTTCCACACGACTTTTAGGATAAAAATCAAAATTCTGTGGCCTTGCACAGTCCATAGAAAGCCTACCCTTCAAGCCTCTCTTTCAGTTGCCATCACCCTGTGCTCCAGTTACATCTGAACTGTCATCTGAACTGTCCCTGTTTCCCTCATCTCCAAGCTATTCCACTGTTGCTTATGTGAGATTCTATTTAGAAACTCTTCCTTCTCTGCTTGTAGAGTGTTTTTATTCCATTTTATTCCAGCTCATATATAACCTTTTCTTTTCTTTTTTAAATATTTCTTGTTAGTTTTTTTTTTTTTTTCTGGGAGAGATGTGGTCTCACTATGTTGCCTAGGCTGATCTTGATCTTCTGGCCTCAAGTGATCATCCCGCCTGGGTCTCACAAAAAGTGCTGGGATTACAGGCATGAGCCATCATGCCCAGCCTGAAACCTTTTCTTAATGAGCAGAATCAATTGCTTTCTCCTCTGGTTTCCCGTAGCATTTTGTACCTATGTTACTACAGTGTATTAAATTACGTATTATAATTTTTGTCGTCTCGTGTGTCTTCCACTCAACTTTGAAATCCAGTACAAGTCCTGTCATATTTTCTTTATTCCCAGTGCTTAGTGTAATAACTGGTATCTGATAGTAAGTACTTGGTAGATGTTGAATTGCAAGACTTTTAACACACCTTGCACTTCTGTACAACTTGGATATATTTGTAGCATTAATGAAATGCATAGTCTTATCACAGAAACCAATAATTTCGTACGTTCCATTGGGCCATAGATAATATATTTGCGTATAACTAGATGCATTTTCTTAATTTTCTGTTCATTTAAGATTGATTAAGCAGAAAAGGTACAGCATAGATATACTCAAAAACATCTCTCTGGGTACCTGGACTTTTTGGAAGTTATCCAAGAACCCCCTACTTCTAATTGAGCCCTCTGATAATTGGATTTCAACTGAGTTTCTAATTGGATTTTTCAGTTGTTGTGGTGCTGGGACAGCTGCAGACACAGACATGACAACCCAGCTCATTTCTTCCAACTTGGAGCTCCACTCCCTCTCCACTGGCCGTCTTCCCAGAGTTGTGACAGCCAATCGGATGCTGAAGCAGATGCTTTTCAGGTAAGTTTCCAGAATGGGGATTCCTGGTGGTATCTTTTGCTCATATCTTAGATTTTTTTCAGCGAGGAGAAGCCTAGAAAGTAGCAAAAAAGCCTTCAGAAATACACATTTTGTTCCATGAATCAGTTGTTATGTTAAAGAGCCACTTTAAATGGTTTTTGATAGTGCATTTGAATTTCTGGGGCCTGATTCTTTTCATGAGTAAATCACATGTCACCAGTTGAGTCATTTCCTGAAGCATAGGGATATTACTGGGTAAGAGAAACTTTTTTGCTCATAGTAAGAGAGTTATAGCTGAAGGAACTATGAATTTGTATTGTGAAACTACTCTCTCCTCCCCATAAACACAAAGCCAAATGAGTGTCTCCCCTTCCCCCCTGCCCCCTTTAGGGGCAAAATAACAATGAATGAAAAGTGGTATTTATAATTGGCTGTCAGTGGGTATGATAATATTAATATTAACCAACCTTTATCTATCTCTTACTCTGTTTCAGGACCTGTGTTAAAGTGCTTTACGCACGATCTCATCCTTTTAACTCTGAGATAGGAGCTATGACCTGACCTTCATTCTCTGCTGACTCACAGCTCATATTAGTAGTTTTGTTTCTCTTTCTCCTTTAATAATTGTGTCATTACCTTATGTTTGTATGGGTCTTGGGAGTTTTCAAAGTGCATTTTCTTATTTGCTTCTCATAAGAGAAGCAGTGATTATAGGAGAAGTACCCTGGGCATTTAGTCTTGGGTGGAATACTGGCTTCTCCTTTAGGGACCTGCCTTACCTTTAACATATTCTTTGCCTTTTTCCTTCTATGTGAAATGGATAGCATAATACCTGCCCCTAGCAGGGTTGTTGTGAGAATTAAAGGGGAGCATGGATAGACAGTAAAGATTTTGAACTGGTGGCTTATAGGCCATCAGCTTGTAGAGAAATTTATTTGGATCATACGGCTGTTTTTTTTTTTTTTTTTTTTTTTTTTTTTAAATAGTGGCCAATAATTATAAATGGGTAGATTTGAATTAAAAGTCTAGATTTTGGCTTGGCATAGTGGCACATGCCTATAATCCCAGCACTTTGGGATGCCAGGGTTCGCGAATCACCTGAGGTAAGGAGTTCGAGACCAGCCTGGCCAACATGGTAAAACGTCTCTACTAAAAGTACAAAAATTAGCCAGGCGTGGTGGCATTCGCCTGTAATCCCAGCTACTCGGGAGGCTGAGACGGGAGAATCGCTTGAACCTGGGAGGTGGAGGTTGCAGTGAGCCAAGGTCATGCCACTGCACTCTAGCTTGGGTGACAGAACAAGACTGTGTCTCAAAAAAAAAAAAAAAAGTCTAGATTTCTGTCTTTTGAAAACATTCAGAAACACGTGGTCATAAT
Organism: Macaca thibetana thibetana; assembly: GCF_024542745.1. Lineage (NCBI taxonomy): Eukaryota > Metazoa > Chordata > Mammalia > Primates > Cercopithecidae > Macaca > Macaca thibetana. The sequence goes on from NC_065592.1 coordinate 14,246,838, forward strand.
CTTCGGGAACTCATTGGTGGATGTTGCCTTAGAAGTGGGAGTGGGTGCTCTGTCACATTCTCTGCCTGGCTCACTTCACTGTTCCCTTCAGGGCCCTGGCCTTCCTGAGAATTTGCGGGTCCTCCTCTGTGTGTCTAGCATGGCCTGTGGGTTTTCAGTAGTGTATATGAGGTTGAGGGTAGCCTTGTAGCAAGGCCAGTAGTATAGTTCCCATTTTACAAATGAGACCAAAGCCTAGAGTCATATGTATAGGAAGCCTAGTCTACCCAATTGCTGCTTTGTGTTTGTGTACATATTGTTCTAATCCAGGAGAATTATTGCCAACCAAATTCTTCCAGTACAGTGAGTAGAACTTGTTAAAGCACACCTATTGATTAGATTTCTGAAGAGATTTGTGGATTTTAATTTTAAATATAAAGCTCCCTCTGGTGGCTTGCTTGGCACATTATATGTAAGGCTTTTTTGAAAACTTTTTCTACACAATGTGTCTACGTAATAAAGGCAATTTTCAAGCTTCTAAAATTGCCGCAAATAGAATGTTTCAAGATTCCTTGTAATGTCATTTAAAACAATTAGCAAAATAATCTAGCACATGTTTCTGTTAATCACTTTAGAATGTTTTAAGAATTCTAAAGTCTCGGCCGGGCATGGTGGCTCATGCCTGTAATCTCAGCACTTTGGGAGGTCGAGGCGGGTGGATCACGAGGTCAGGAGATTGAGACCATCCTGGCTAACATGGTGAAACCCCGTCTCTACTAAAAATACAAAAAATTAGCCGGGCGTAGTGGCAGGCGCCTGTAGTCCTTGGGCTGCTTGGGAGGCTGAGGCAGGAGAATGGCGTGAACCCGGGAGGTGGAGCTTGGCAGTGAGTCAAGATAGTACCACTGTACTCCCGCCTGGGTGAAAGTGTGAGACTCCGTCTCAAAAAAAAAAAAATCCTAGTCTCTTTTTTCAGTGTTTTGTCATTTTTTAGTTTAAGATACTTTGTAAAAGTTAAATTTTATCAAATTTTGAGAGGAACATTTAAAAATATAAACCAGCATAATAGTTACAGTCTTTTATGTCCTCTTACATTTTTGGTGAGTTACATAAAATGAGAGTGGTTTAAGGAAAGAGTTTAGGATTTGACTTTAGAACTTTGGTTCACCTCCCACCTACAGCACTGACTGTTGTGTAAATTTGGGTGATTCTTTCTCAATAAAATGAGGATTATAGTTTCTGTCTGTCTGACTTTTGAGGAGGACAGGAATAAAGAAGCTAGGCTCTGACCTTGCATACTACAGAGCCTACTGCATAGTTAGAGCCCCATAAAATTCAGTCTGGAAAGGAATACAAGGTGTTCTTGGTACTGCTGTACTTTTTTTTTTTTTTTTTCTGAACTGCCCATTTCCATGTATGTGAGTCAGCGAGAAAATAAGGTTTGATAAATGGAAGTGACCTCTTTTCCCTTACTTAAGCACTGCCTTTATCTTACACCTATGCTGGCTCGATGTAGGCGATGTAAGTAATGCTTGTTCTGTGGGCATGGAGCCTCCTTGTTGAGTTTCATAGAAATATTAGTGAAATGCTGTTCTGTGTTCTGGAAACTATTACTTGAATATGTAGAGGCTCTTACATTGTAACCTTTTTTCTAATAAACATGTACATTTGTTGTAGGAAATTTAGAAAATACTGAAAAGCCCAAAGAACAAAATGAAAATTTTGCCATTCAGGGAGCATCACTCTTGGTTTACTGTATATTATTCCAGTCTTGTGTCTTCTAAGTTCTTCCCTTCCTCTCTTCCTTTTATATTACTATTACATGTTCATGGTAAAAACAAAACAAAGCTGGAAGATACAAACAAAAAGAATATAAAAAACTATCTGAATTCCTGCCACCCACAAGCAATTAGTGCTAAGAGATTATTACACACCCTTCAAGGTTTTAAAAATATGTTCAGTAATATTTTATTAAAAAATGGGATTATAGTTGTACTGACTCTTTATAGTATAGCCTGATCTTTTCACCTAACAGTGTGTCTTGAATGGGTTCTATACTAGGGCATTTCAAAATGAAAATAACTGTTGTTAAAAGTATAAAAATAATGTAATTGTAAAAAATGTAGACGCTAGAAACCTGGATAGAAGGAAGTAAATGCCACCTGATGTTCTGCCACTCAGACACATACACTGTAAATTTTTGAAGATCTGTTTTTTCATACCTTTTGTTCTAGACGTGTATCCTTGTATGTATGCATTTGAAAGAATGAACTGTTTGTGTGTTGGTTTGTAATTTCCCATATGTACATAATAGTATGTTACAAATATTGTTCGAGTCAGTAGATGAGTTTTTCTCTTAGAGAAAATAGAGAAGTTCTGAATACTTGTAACTCTCCTGAAATCAGAAAAAAATGTTTGTGTGTACTCTTATGGGGGAAAGTTTCCACAATTGTAATCAGTTTTTCAGAGGGCTCTGTGACCCATAAAAGCCTAAGAACTATTAATCAGTATCATAATTTTTGGTGGTGTCATAGTATCCGTTTTGTGGCTGTGTTACAACTTAACCAATTTTTGAACATTAATGAAATTGCCCATTTTAAGGTATTTAAGCTATTGTTAGGTATTCTGTGAACGCTTTGGAACATAGAACCTTTGGGTTCTGGTGTGATTAATTCCTTAGACTGTATTCTAGAATAAATGCACGTTTATTTAGTTGTGCACATTTAACATTTTGAGAGATGTTGTCAGAGCTCTCCCTTGACAAACGTTGTGCTACCATCAGTAGCAAAGGAGAAAATGCAGCATGATTGTTAAATTTTATTTTATTTTAGATAGGGTCTCTTTCTGTTGCCCAGGCTGGAGTGCAGTGGTGTGATCATGGCTCACTTAAAAGCAGTGCATGGCAGATGACTTGAGCCTTAAAATTCTAGGCTCAAGTCATCTGCTCGCCTCAGCCTCCTGAGTAGCTGGGACTAAAGGCCCATGTCACCATGCTTGGCTGATTTTTTTGTTGTGTTTGTTTTTTTAAACTTTTTGTAGACGATGTCTCACTATGTTACCTAGGCTAGTCTCAAACTCCTGGCCTCAAGTAATCCTCCTGCCATGACCTCCCTAGGTTTTGGGATTACAGGCGTGAGCCACCGCACTGAGCTTAGCATGATTTTTAATGATTGTGTGATGTTCTGTTGTACAGCCGGATCAGTTTAGCCGTTTCTCCCTCTGCCTGTTTCCACTTTTTTAATCATCATAAACAATGCTGTTTGTAAGCATCCTTGTGCATTCATTTCTGTATATTTGTCTGTTTATATCCTTAGAATAGAGTCCTGCTAGAATCTCTGGATCAGTAAATTACTGACATTTTAACGATTTCAATAATTTGCCAAAACATCTTGATTCTTTTAAAGGCATCTAACAGTTTATATTTTAGCTTAGAAGGCAACTAGCTGATTATTATTGACTTTATTTAAATACCCTGTTCAGTAGACAGTTGGCATAGTAGAATAGGCACTGAACTAGTTGAGGGTGGTGGGACTGGGCGATTGTGGCTTCTCTTCCTGGAGCCCTTGGCCCTAGTCTCACCCTGCTGCTAGCTCGTGTGGCCTTGAACCAGTTTCTTCCCTTGTCTGGGGCTCTGTTCTCTTTTTAGACTACTTCTAAAATCTTTTCCTAGGAAGTTCTTGAAGTTTTTACTTATAAATGGAAGGTTCTTTTTGAAATAACAATTTGGTAATCGAGGAACAGGGCAAGTATTGGACCACTGTTCTGTTTACTTAGTGCACTTCTGGATGGGCGGCTATGTCTCAGACAAAGTTATGACTTTGGGTCTTGTGTTAATTTATTTGTAACAGTTTTAATGATTACATTGTTTGGCAAATTCAGTATGTGTTGGTTTTGTTTTTCTTCCCAAAGAGCTGAGGGCTCACAGTGGAGAACTTTAAATCCAGCATGTTTATCTAGCACAGCAATTCTAATGTGAAAAAACTGTACCAAATACAGGGAGAGGAATCTATAGAAATGGAAAAAAGGGTCCAAAGGAACAAATATGTGCACAATTAAATGGAGATGGGGTGGGTGGAAAATGTATTCCTGTGATGTTCCTGAAGAAGTGTAAGTTTATCCTGTGTGTAATAGCAGTGGTTTCTTAGGCTATCATGGAGTTATTTTAATATTCACTGTCCTGAATGATGAAATATTTTCTTTGGATATGCGTTCATATATATGATTATAATGTGGGTTAATTCAAAGGCAAAGGTGTTTCAACATGAGCTGTTTTTCTGTTTGGGCTGTGGTGAGGTTGATTTTTTTTTTTTTTTTTTTTTTTGAGACAACTCTTGTTCTGTCCCCCAGGCTGGAGTGCAGTGGCATGAACATGGCTCACTGCAACCTCTGCCTCTTGGGCTCAAGGGATCCTCTCACTTCAGCCTCCCGAGTATCTGGGACTACAGGTGCATGCCACCACGCCTTGCTAATTTTTTGTAGTTTTTGTAGAGACGGGGTCTCGCCATATTGCACAGGCTGGTCTTGAACTCCTGGACTCGAGTGATCTGCCCACCTTGGCCTCCTAAAATGCTGGGGTTATAGGTGTGAGCCACCATGCCTCACCTTTGTGGCTAGGTTGATAATTTGAATAGTGGAACAGCTGAGCTTAGCACCTCATTGTTAACTTTGGAGGTGGAGTATGTGCTGATCCCAGAGAGGTGTGATGGGAAAAGTGCTGATAATCTTTGGAGTCAACCCAATTTGATTTTGAGACCGGGCAAGTTCTTAATGTCTCTGGGTTGGTTTTCTTTTCTCTAAAATGGGAATGATAATGCTGTCTTTTAAAGGGTACTGTGGGCTGGGTGTGGTGGCTCACACCTGTAATCCCAGCATTTTGGGAGGCCGAGGTGGGAGGACTGCTTGAGTCTAGGAGTTTGAGACCAGCCTGGGCAATATGGCAAGGCCCCATCTCTACAAAAAAATACAAAAATTAGCCAGGTGTAGTCCCAGCTACTCAGGAGGCTGAGGTGGGAGGATTGCTTGAGCTGGGGAGGTTGAGGCTACAGTGAGCCATGATAATAACCACTGTACTCCAGCCTGGGTGACAGAGTGAGACCGTGTCTCAAAAATAATAATAGTAATGGAGGCTGTGAGGCTGAGCTGAAATGAGGTGTTTGGAGTGCCTCACATAATTTATACTGGCTGATAGTAGATGGTTCATCTAATGTTCCCTTCCCTTTTTTGTTACCATCCAAACAATAACCCCTTAATGAAACAGTCTTAAAGAAAGCTTTTTGTTTTTGTTGTCTGACTTCTCATGCAACTTTTGGCTAAGTTACAGTGATGCTCTGTGGACTCATGTTTTTTTTTCTTATGCATACTCTCATCACCAGGTATCAAGGTTACATTGGTGCAGCCCTAGTTTTAGGAGGAGTAGATGTTACTGGACCTCACCTGTACAGCATCTATCCTCACGGATCAACTGATAAGTTGCCTTATGTCACCATGGGTGAGTGTAACGTTTCCCTGATGTTTCAGAGTACTCTTACTTACTAAGATGGTCTCTTGAAGAGCTGGTCTGTTTTCTCTTAGAAGAGGAGGTGCAGTACAGTGCTTTGATTCATTCAGCAAATATTTACTGAGTTCCTACTACAGATTAGGCCCTGTTCTAGGTGCTTGGTATATAGCAGTGAACACAATTGTAATAGTGATTCCTGCCCTCGAGGAGTTTATATTTTAGTGAGGGTAAATAGATAATAAACAACTGTGAGAAGTATAATACACAGGTATTATAAATATATTTATGTATAAATATACACAGGTTATGCAACCTGTGTATTATGAATATATTTTTTATAGTCTGAAATCTGAAATGCTCCAAAATCCTAAAGTTTTTGAGTGCCAACATGATACTCATTGGAACATTTTAATTTTTATTATTTTTTCTTTTTCGAGATGGATTTTTGCTCTGTTGCCCAGGCTGGAGTGCAGTGGCGTGATCTCGGCTCACTGCAACCTCTGCTTCCCAGGTTCAAGTGATTGTTCTGCCTCAGCGTCCCAAGTAGCTGGGATGATAGGCGTGTGCCACCATGCCCGGCTAATTTTTTGTAGTTTTAGTAGAGATGAGGTTTCATCATGTTGGACAGGCTGGTCTCAAACTCCTGACCTCAAGTAATCTGCCTGCCTCGGTCTTCCAAAATGCTTGAATGGATTATAGGCATGAGCCACTCTGCCCAGCCTCGTTGGAGCATTTTTGATTCTGGATTTTTGGATTAGGGATGCTGAATTGGGTGAGTATAATGTAGATATTCTAAAACCTGAAATCTGAAACACTTCTGGTCCCTAGCATTTTGGATAAGGGCTACTCAGCCTGTATTAGAAAGTGATATTAAGAAAAAAGGTAATACGGATGGTATTGTACTATAGTTAAGATACTATCTTTGAGAGAAACTGAGTCAAGTTCATATGGAAATGCTCTATTTTTTACATCTGCATATGAATTTGCAATGATCTTAAAAAATTAAATTCACACATGATAAGGGGACTTGGGAGTTGTGGGCAGGGGCTGGGGTGGAGGCAGATGGCAGTGTTAAATAGAAAGAGCAGTGCCAGCCGGGCGCGGTGGCTCAAGCCTGTAATCCCAGCACTTTGGGAGGCCGAGACGGGCGGATCACGAGGTCAGGAGATCGAGACCATCCTGGCTAACACAATGAAACCCCGTCTCTACTAAAAATACAAAAAAATTAGCCGGGCGAGGTGGCGGGCGCCTGTAGTCCCAGCTACTCGGGAGGCTGAGGCAGGAGAATGGCGTAAACCCGGGAGGCGGAGCTTGCAGTGAGCCGAGATAGCGCCACTGCACTCCAGCCTGGGCGACAGAGCGAGACTCCGTCTCAAAAAAAAAAAAAAAAAAAAAGAGCAGTGCCAGGCATTGTGGCTCATACCTGTAATCCAGTGCTTTAGGAGCCTGAGGTGGGAGGATTGCTTGAGGCCAGGAGTTTAAGACCAGCCTAGGCAAACATTGCAAGATCCAGTCTGTACCAAAAAAAATATATGTGTATATATATATAAAAGCTGGGTGTGGTGGTGTGTGCCTATAGTCCCAGTTGCTCGGGAGGCTGAGGCAGAAGGATTGCGTGAGCCCGGGAGTTTGAGGTTGCAGTGAGCTGTGATCAAGTCATTGTACTGCATCCTGGGCAACAGAGTGAGACCTTGTCTGTTTTTTTTTTTTTTTTTTTTTTTAAAAAAAAAAAAAAAAAAAAGGACAGGTCTTATGAAGAAGATGAGATTTGAGTAGAATTCTAGAGTAGAAGCCTCACATTGAAACTTGTTGGGTACATTTTGACCTACAGGAGTGATCACGGTCCTTCTTTACTACTTAATCTCTGAGGGATTAGGGTATTTGATTTCTGTCTGAACCTCGATTTCCTTACCTGTGAAGTGGTATCAGCAATACCTACCACACCAAGTTGTGATGGTTGGAAATAATATACATAAAGCATGTGCTCCAATGCCTGGTCTGTAAATAGTAGTTATTTTTTTTTCCCCCCTCTCTTCCTCATTTGCTAACCAGCGTTTTGCATTTATGCTTTAGGTCTAGCTGCTAGATTAGGAGATTTTATTCTTTTGACAGTTTCTCACTCTGCTGCACAGGCTGGAGTATAGTGGTGCAGTCACAGCTCACTGCCACCTCAACTTCCCCGGGCTCAGGTGATCCACCCATCGCAGCCTCCTGAGTAGCTGTGACTACAGCCACGTTCCGCCACACCCGTCTAATTTTTGTGTTTTTTGTAGACATGGGATTTCGCCATGTTCCCCAGGTTGGTCTCGAACTCCTGGGCTCAGGTGATCTGCCTGCTCCGGCCTCCCAAAGTGCTGAGATTATAGGCGGCTGATAATTTTTTTTTTAATGACTGCAAAGAATAGTGATAAAATTATATTTGGAAGAATTGGGATTTTCAAGTTCTAGCATTTATGTTATTGCTTCTGGGTCAAATTGCACAGGTCCAGAGCTTCGAACAGGTTGTGTGTATTGTGTAGCTGGTGTTTTTCCAGCTGTCGTTTACCTCTTATATTTTCCGTCTTGGTGTCTTGGCTCCACATCTAGGAAAACTGCTGCCTTGAGTAGTTTGGAAATTGCCAGTTTGAGACTTTGCTATGCCATTGTGTTATTATCTAGCCTCTTACTAGGTTTTTATATAACAGATGTTCACTGTTTGTTGGGGAGAATGATTTACCCCCAGATACCATATGGATGAATCTTTGCAATTATTCTAAAATGACGATACTTATGGTAATTTTAGAATTTTTCTGAATTGCTTTATTCAAATGTATTTGGTATCTCCATCAAAGTATTGCTTTTATTTCTCCCCATCTGATACCTTTAAATGGTGGTAAAGGTGGAATAACCTTTTCTATTAAGTAGTTTTATTTCTTCTCTTTTTTACTTAAATTTCAGACTGCAGAAAAGTAACAGTAACGTTCAACAAACACTGATCTGTCCTTTGCTCAGATGTGTCAGTTGTTAGCATTTTGCCACATTAGTTCTGCCTCTCACACACATTGTTACTACTATCATTGTTTCGTGTGCGTGGGGAACCATTTGAGGGTAAATAGCAGGCACCACAACCCTTCACCTCTGAATCCTTCAAGATGTTCTCTTCTAGCACCTTGATAAAGTCATCAAATTTAAGAAGTTTGACATTGATACAAAGCAGCTTCATTTGTAAAATGGGAAAATTGGTTTCTCTTGCCTGTGAACTGTGGTAATTTGTGTCATGAGCATAAAGCTGAATTAGGAAAAGTTGTTGAAAGTGAGTAGGTAAACAGCTTTGTGTCTGCCCATTTCACTTCTGCCACCCCACTTTGTGCTTTTTCCTGGCCAACAGTGACCTCCTGTCTGTCCAAGTCTCGTTTGAGTTCCCGGTAATGGATCCACAGCTCTGAGTTTATAGGAGAATTCTATTTAGAAACCACTGACTCCACACAGACTGGTTTTGCTGCCCTAAAATACCAGACTAAGGAGAATGAGACATCAGTAACATGTGATTTTAATACCCAAGTAAATTGTTACTTTGAGGTCTTGTTTGTTCCTCCACTCATTTATCAGCTTTTTTTTTTTTTTTGAGGCTGAGTCTCGCACTGTCACCCGGTCTGGTGTGCAGTGGTGCAATCTCTGCTTGCTTCAACCTCCACCTCCCGGATTCAGGTGATTCTCCTGCCTCAGCCTCCCCAGTAGCTGGGACTGTAGGCTTGCTGCAACCTCCACCTCCCAGGTTCAAGCGATTTTCCTGCCTCAGCCTCCCGAGTAGCTGGGACTGCAGGCACATGCTACCATGCCCAGCTAATTTTTGTATTTTTAGTACAGGGGGGTTTCACTGTGTTGGCCAGGCTGATCTCAAACTCTTCACCTCATGATCTGCCCGCGTCTGTCTCCCAAAGTGCTGGAATTACAGGTGTGAGCCACCACGCCCGGCCTTATCAGCTCTTTAGTGAGTGCCTTCTGTGTAAAGGAACTGTAGCAGGCAGCACAGATGGAAGTGAATATCAGGGTCTTTGTCCTCAGATACCCAGTCTAATGGGGGAGACAGATGTACACACTGACAAGGGCAGGAGGGGACCCAAGGGAGAAAGGGTCACTTCCAAACTGGGGGAATTCAGGAAGAACTTCACTTGAGCCGAGTCTTAAAAGGAGGATTGGATCTTTTCATTCGTTTGTCAGATGTGTATTTAGCATCGTTAGTGCCAAGCACTTTGCTAGGAGCTGGGAAGATTAGTGGTCAACACATCACCTGCCTCAGAGCCTATAGTCTTGTGCTGGAGACAGGCATTAGACAGGTGAATTCACATGAAGCTAGAAGAATGCATTGTGGTAAGTGCCCCAGAGAAAAAGAACTTTCATTAGTGAGGATACTAGGAAGGAGTGTGTGGCTAGTGGGTGTTTGGGAAGTCCTTTCTGAGCAAGTGACATTCAAGCATTTTCTAATGAACGTGATTTATGAACATGACAGAACATTGAAGTGGGACAAAGAAGTATAAGAAAAGTCTCCTTCACATCCCTCCAGAGTAACCACTCTTAAGAATTGTTTGTATTTTTTCCAGAAAATGTGTTATGATACAGTTTCACGTATCTCCTTCTCTGTCAGGTAGTTACCCCTGTAAAAAAAAACACACACAAATGAGCACATGCTATACATAATATTCTTCCCTTACTATTAACTTGTTTTGATGAAGTGTTTGCATCAGCTTATGTGGGCCTATAGAATTTCTGTAATGGCAAGCTGTACAGAATCGCATTATGTGGCTATACCATGCTTGCTGACCCATTCTTCTAATTAATATCTTGTTTTTCATATTTTGGTAACAAATGTGTCTTGTTCTACTTATATAAATACATACTTCATTTAGATACATTCTTAGCAGTGGAATTTCTGAATTAAGGTGTACACATGTTTTGACCAGAATTCTCTGTTGTAAGCAGTTGAGTCACTGGATGATTTAAGGAAGAGAGGGATTTTTGAGAAAAGTATAGCAGGTGACTCACAACGTAGTTGGAAGGGCAAGAACTGGGTTTGGGGCCAAGAACAGTGTCTCAGTCTATGCCGCGGGCACAGCCGGTGCCGGACCCTGGCTGCTGCAGAACTGAGCCTTCCTCCCATCCCTTCCACCACCAGAGAGTTCCTCATGGGGAAGGTGGGTGCTTGTGATTGGTGAAGCTCAGATGGCAGTGGAATTCTCCGGACAGAGGCAGGAAATACAGCTGCTGGGCAGCCCAGAAAAGGGACGGTGCATTTTACCTTTTGAGAGCTATTGCCAAATTGCTGTCCAAAAAGCTGACACGAGTTTATACTCCCACTAGAGAATACAAGGACGCTTGTCTCCCACCACCTCACGGATGCTGAGTGTTTTTGCCAGTCTGATGGGTGAAAGTGGGAAGAAGGAACACTTAAACGCCTGAGGGATGAGTAGGAATGTGCTATGCACCCCTTACCCCGAGGGATAGACTCAGGCCTGTAGTGCACAAGGGCTCCGTGTGGTTAAGCACTGAAAGGCCAGAGTGTGCTGCATGGGGATGGCAGGAGCAGTGAGTAGGGGCGGGGCAAGGGACCCATGCAGTGGGTGCAGCAGAAACAAAGATGGAGAGGGTGGAAGAGGGATGGATGTTGCCTAGTGTGGAGTGGAGGCAAGGCTGGAAAGCAGGCCCCGGGGGTCCAGATGCTGCAGGCGCAGGTGGAGCTGTTTTGATTTTGTCCTGGAGGTTTCCTGCTCGAAAGCCAGGGAATGAGAGGATTAGGTTCGCTTGTTAGAAGGAGCAGCTGACAGCTGTGGGGAGCATTGGCGTGAGAGGCCTGGGGCGGGGAGGGAGCTTGCATCCTGGCCAGAAATGTTGAGGATGAGGACTAATCCAGTGGTGGTGGCAGTAGGGATGGCCACTGTCATTACAGAGATCTCTCAGCAGCTCACCCTGGGCCACATTCTGGATTTCTGTCATCATTCTCTCCTGGCCTTCCTCAGTGCCAGCTCCTCGCTGGCTCTTGGCTGCAGTCTTGCAGTCACTCCTTCATTTGGGGCCACCTCCCTTTTCAGTTGGGCTCTTGGCCGTTTTTCTCATCTCATTTCCTATTCTTCCTTCCCTTGTGCCCTGGGCTTCTGTGGCAACAGCCCCCTCGTCCTCCTCTGAACAGAGCCCAACACCCATTGCTGCCTCCTTTCACAAGCGCATTTTCTGCCTGGAGTAGCCCAGAAGCCATTCCCTCCTGGCTGCCCCTGGCAGAGTTAACAAGTCCCTCCCAGGAGTGAAGCAGGATCCCAGGACTCCTGCCTTGGCCCCACTTTGCTTCCCCTAGGCATTGTCTCTCCTGCTCCTGCACAATTCCAGACCTCTGAGAACAGCATCTGTGCCTTACTCTCAGGGTCTCACAGAGCCCTGTGCAACTCAGTGAATATTTGATGGTGAATTAATTTTCTGATTCTCCAGCTTGTTTGTGCTAAAGAATGTCTGAAACTTAGTGTCAGAAACCTTAGCTGCTATTATTCATTGTTTGTGAACTAGCAGTTTACAGTACCCCTGGAATGCAGTTGGTTTAGATTGTGTTCCATTTGTGTGGTCCCAGTTTAAAGTGTTGTAAATGTGACATGTCATTTTACTTTTTTTTTTTTTTTTTTGGTTAAAGCTTAGTATTATTTTAAATTTAAAGCATATTTATGGGAATGTCTCAGTGCCAGAGTACTGGGTGCTGGCACATTATTTTCAGTTAAAATTCAGTGTAAGGGATGCTACTATTGCTATTTTACTGACGAGAAACCTGCAACTTAGATTTAGCAACTTACCTAGTGTTACTCAGCCCCATAAGTGACCAAGCTGGGATTTGAACTCTTTTTTTCTATCTCCTGCAAGCCCCAGTACAACACAGCTGCTGTGATTTTATCATCCTACAGATGTGATTTCACTTAGCTATTAAGCCTTGCTTCTGAATGCTAAAAATATACAAATTCCTGGTACTTGTTTTTGTATTTTTGACTGTTCTCTGCATGGGTTCTCTGTCCTGCATGTTGAAAACAGTGTTTACTGAAACAGCCTTATTGCAGCAAAGGAAATTAAACTCTCTCTCTCTATATGTATATATATCACCCCACAATTTTACGACCCAAAGACAACGTGGTTTTCACTTTTTGTTTCTTTTCAATCCAAGTCCACTGTGAAGAGGAGCACTTTACAGAGAATGTAAGATCACAGTTTTGTATTGGCCTGGGCTTTGTCTCTGTGGCTGTCTTAGTTTCTTTCAGCCATTGTTCCATGGTTGTAGCTGTGCAGGGCTAGCTTTCTTCCTAATCTAAGTTTGATTTTTGTTGTGGTTTTGTCTCTTCTTTTTTCTTTTGCTTCCCGACACTTCTTTCACCCCTCCCCTCCCCCACTTCTTTCCCCTTTCCTTTTGAGGGAGTGAGGAGCTGGGTATTGAGAGAACTGAGAATTGCCAAAATTTGGCGGAGTTTTTTTTTTTTTTTTTTTTTTTTTTGAGACGGAGACTCGCTCTGTTGCCCAGGCTGGGGTTTAATGGCTCGATTTCGGCTCACTGCAACCTCTACCTCCTGGGTTCAAGCAGACTTGCCTCTGCCTCCCAGGTAGCTGGGATAATGGGCATGTGCCTGTAATTAGCCACACCCTGCTAATTTTTGTATTTTTAGTAGAGACAGGGTTTCACCATGTTGGCCAGGCTGGTCTCGAACTCCTGACCTCAAGTGATCCACCCGCCTCAGCCTCCCAGAGTGCTGGGATTATAGGCGTGAGCCACTGTGCCTGGCTGGATTTTGTTTTAATTCATGCTTATTATTTTGAGTGAGCTACAAACCAAACCTCACACTCCAGATAAAATAGAAGGTCCTCCTAAATGAAGTGCCTCCATGGAACATTAGCATTCACTGTGGAATCAAGGCTTTCTGTAATTGTAGCTTAAGTGAGAAAATGAATATTTCATCTGAATTCTCATGTTTTAGTTAGATTGTGAGTTTTTTTATTATGAAGAATAAAAGCAAAACTTTGTAATTAATCTTTTTTTTTTTTTCTTTTTTTCTGAGCAATTTGACAGTAAGAGCTGGAAGCTATAAATTAACCGGAAGACAAGGGTGTCTAAATTTTGTCTACCCATGGGCCTGTATTGGCGACTAGCCAGGCGCCTGAAGGCTGCTCTTAATTTACACTGAATAGAAGACACCTGTCTTGTCTTGCTCATCTTTAACTTGCTGCCCAGCTCGATCTGCATTGAACGTGGGGTCCCGGAGCCTCCTGTCTGAGGACTGGCCTTCCTGAGAGTTTACTTGGGAGACTAATATATCAGACTGTTTGTGGTGTGGCCTCTGGACAGCTTCTGTCCTAAAACCTTTGTGAACATCACATTGACCGTAATGAGAGCAGCGTTCATCCAGCTACAGCACCTACACCTGTTGTGGGATGCCTTACTGATATAGTCTTTGCACCATTGTGAGGTGGGTGCCATCATCCCTGTCTTAAAGATGAGGAAACTGAGGCTCAGAGAGGTTACTTGTACCACAAGTAAGGAAGTACGTGAGTGGGAGTGGGAACCTCAGTCTCTGACTTTTTCCTGTTGGTACGTGGCATGTGGTTTATTCTCTGAAAAGAGAAAGGATCCCTATTGTTTCATTTACTTCTTTTTTAAGAGAGTAATTTGGAAGAGACTACTGGTGATCGATTCATTTGATTGTTAAAAGCTAGGCAAGATTTTTTGACTTTATTAAGAAAGGGAAAGCATTTTAGTTATGTTTTTATAGACATAATGTGGGTTCTTTTAATTCTCAGATTAATTAGCTTATTCTTTGAACTTGCCAGCTTTTCTTTATTAGGCAAGCTGAAGTAGTGTCAGAAGAAGCTTGGGGACCATCTTTTGCTATTAGCTTGGCAGTGTTCCTTGTAGCAGCATTGGCAAGGTATATAAAATTTTTGTTTTTGCCTGCTTATCCACATAGAGAATTAACATGAATAAAATTTCAAGCATGACATTCCTGAAAATGAGGTCCTTGGACAATTTAGGAATGCTAACTTAAGGAATAAACATTGGTATGCACCATTAGGGAAGACTTGGGGTCACTGCCAGGGCCATCCAGGTAAAATTCTCCAGATAAACTGGTTATACAGTTTCCTAATTACTGGAATGCACCTACTAAGTCCCAGTTTACAGGGCCCCCAAGCAGTGAGGAAGATGTGGGACAGAGTAGTAAGCATGCTGGATGTCTCACCTTGTGGGCAGAAGAATCTTACAATTAAGTGAGAACTTAGGAACATGGATAGGGAGTTAAGATTTGCCATTGTTACGCTAAAGTACATCCTTTTCTGTATTTTTACACTAAAGTACAAGCTTTTCTGTATTTTTATACTAAAGCACAACCTTTTCTGTATTTTTATACTCAAGTACAACCTTTGTATAGATCCTTTGATATCTCCACATGACTTGATTTTGAAAGTTATCCTGCACTGGATCAAATTAGTGCACTTTAAGATGGCAAATGTGTCTTCTGTATTCGTTTTCAATTCTTAAATTGGATGCAAATTTAGCAGCATGTTTACTTCATAAAAACCTCAGAGGGCATATATATGAACTTCACAGCCGTGTGTTGCTGGAAATTCTTCTGCCTGCTCTGGGGTCAGCCATGTGGTTGACTGTGTATAAGAGGCTTTAGAATCATGTGTCTCCATCGGAACTGGATTGCCTCTGTGCTTAGGTCTAGGAGACCCTATTCCAGCAGGAGCTTTGTCCACATAGCCAGTGACTGCCTGGAGCAGGCTTTTCTCTAAACTCCTGAATGAAGTAGCACTTAGGATTCTAGAAAAGGAGGTGGAAGCCCTTGCTTTGGTCCTACCTCTGCTTGACCAGTGCCTAGTCACCTAACCTCTGCAACTTCATAACCCCTATTTCTAAAATGAAGCTACTTTTTTTTGACTTGGGAAGGTCCCAGGGTTATTGGGATGCTGAAAGGTCACGTTTTATGTGCACATGCTCTGTAAATCACTGCTTTTTATGTAGATATGTTGCTTTTGGCGATTTTTTGAGGCAGTGTGGCTGAGTGAAAACTGGTTTTTGAAGTCAAATAAGGTTCAGATATTTTTTAAAGATATTAACTTAATTATTTGTTTTTATTTTTTAGGGGCAGGGTCTTGCTCTGTCTCCAGGCTGAAGTGCAGTGGTGTGATTATAGCTCACTGTACCCTCAAACTCCTGAGCTCAAGTGGCCCTCCCACCTCAGCCTCCCAAGTAGTTGGGACTTTGGGCGTACCACCACTGAATTTTTTTTTTTTTCTTTATTTTTTTGGTAGAGACTGGGTCTCACTGTGTTTTTCAGGCTGGTCTGGAACTTCTGGTCTCAAGTGATCCTCCTGCCTTGGCCTCCCAGAGTGCTGGGATTATAGGCGTGAGCCACTGTCCTTAGCCTGGGTTCAGGTCTTAAGTCCAACATTCATTTAGCTGTTTGACTATGAACATTGATTTCTTCTGTAATGCTTACTTCATGTGTGAGCATGAAGTGAGATACCAAACATAAGTCTTTTGTATGTAGCATGTTTTAGTGCCAATACATGTTTCTGTGTGTAGCTCTCTGTGTCAAGATTTCTCTGGCACTTCCTGCTTTAATATAAGATGCATTTTAGAAGATTTAAAATGTGCAGTGAATGGATTTTATATCTTAAAATTATGTTGCAATGGAGTGCCAAGAATAAAACAACTGGGAACCAAAAGCCCGTGAAAGTTGAATGAATGCATCTTGTTTCCTGGTTGCTGCAAAGGTGGTACTAAGCCAATAGATGGTGCCATGATATCAGGAAATGAGAAAATATTTACTTCTAAAATTCATCATATTGTTACAGGGAATGTAATATAGTCAGCCCTTGCCAGTTCTTAATCTATTCTAATTAGATTGGATTTTGTTCTTGATTCTGTGTAAAAAAATATTAAACGCCTTTTATAGACAAAATGGTGAGATATTGAATTAATGTATGGGTGCTCTTCCTCCTTTTTTCCCTGCTCTGACATTTTACCACAGAGTCTCCTGATTTGAATTGTCCTTAGCCTACAACCAAGTAAAGCCCTTGCCAGAGCACTTTTCAGAACAGTTAAAGGAAATGCTAACAGTTTAAAGTTCTTTGCTTTAAACCCCACTGAGAGAGAGTGAGGTTAACTAGCTCATCTTTATCTGCTCTTGTTTCAGAATTAGACCAGAGTGCCCCTGCTAAAGGAAAATGCCTTTATATGCTTATGACCTAGTGCTTGATGCCTTTTACTTCCTCATTGGTCAGACTACGTGGAAAGTCATCTTAGGCATCAGAAGGCTTTTCACTGTGTAGTTCATAGAACGAGGGATTTGCTGTTAACCAGATCTGGGTTCATGTACCCGTGCTGCCATTTCTGGCTGCATGACTTTGGGTAGCCTCCTTCCTTTCTGTGAATTTTAGCTTCTTCCATCCATACAATGAAAATAATACCGTCTAGTCCATCAGTTAAAGTGGAATGCCCTGAAATTTGGGAAGTTACTTTGAAATATGGAGCTGAGTAAAGGGTGCCTTTAAGAGACTTGCCAGCTCCCTCTGCCCTGCACTCCCACGGCAGGAGGCAGAGTGTATGCCTTGCACTCAGCTTTGGTTTCCCGGTGGGGCCTCATGGTGCAGGGGACTGATTAAGATAGGTGCATTTTTGGGTAATTTTCATCCTCCATTTTGTCCTGTGAAAGGGTAGGTGACACCTGTGTTTTAGGGAAAAAATGTTCTCGCTCCATATCTTGTGACATTTCATTAAAATGCATTAATGAAATAAAACTTTTCACATTTTAGGCCCTGATGCCCTGATTGTTAGTCTTTTCTGAAGAATAAGTGTTTATAACCTGTCAGTTCAATGAGATGTTGCAGTTGCAATTATAAGAAAAATCCCTGTTCCCTTCAAGTGGTGTTTTAAATTATTAGGGTGAAATTTAACTCCTCTTTGACTACATTACATTTAGAAAAGGAACTCCATTTTTTGAGGAATTAGTTTTTGAGTGAAATTGTTGAATGCCTTACAAATATTTTTAGCATATTAAATGGAATACTTTTTTTTCAATTCACTGGGAATAAAAGGTAGACTTTGACATTAAGGTACATTTACTGATGAAAAGGAAGCATTCTTCCCCCTCATGAGGGGTTTAAATGTAATACTCAGTGCTTACTCAGGAGTGAAAACATCAAATTAAACTGTTTATGCTGACAAAGGACAAATCTGGATTTCAGCAAGCGATGCAAGATTGTCTGATTGCTTGGCTTGCCTCGCCAGGAGCTTTTGGCCAAGACTTATAATGAAATGCATGCATACAATTAAACCATTTAAAGCCGGCGTGTGCTCTACCGAGCAGTGAGAGGTGCTCCACTGCTCTCTAGTGGCTGGACGTGGTCCCCCGGTGCCCAGCTTGTTTTATATTCATCAATCAGCTCTGCACACATTGGCATTGTCGGCCTCCAGAGCAAGCACCAGTACCAGGAGACGAGGCCTTGGAGGCAGGAATGGAGTGAAAAATGATCCCAGTCTGTGGGTATGTGGAAAGCACCAAATTTTACCCAGAATGAGTGGCCAGTTGACTAACAATGAGCAAGTGTGAGTAAGCGTTCTGTCAGGGAGAGCTGACACTGATAGATTAGAAAGTTCTGTGTGTGACTCTGTTATCACCGCATACATCTTACACCTTGGCAGGCCACGGTGGCAAACAGGTCCTTGGCTGCTTAAAATGGACCGCTCTTTAGCAGAAGGAGCAGCTTTTTTTCCTGAGAAGATCTGGTTAAATTGATTTGGGGAAAAGTGGTAGAAATCCATTTCCTGCTGCCTCTCATGACTTCATGACTTTGAGAAAGAAATTCTGAAGACCTCTGTTTCCATGAAAGCTGCCAACCCTGGGACTCGCTGAGAGTGATTGTATAAAATAGCTGCCTGGAGGGCCAGGATCTTGTCGGAGAGGAATTTCATCAGCCAGCTTTTCTTGAGCTTTTAGTGTCCCCAGCATTTTGCTTTACACGCGCCATCTTGTGCAACCCTCAGAGCCACTCTTTGAGGAAGGCGCCTCCTGTCTTGTGCCCCTTGTTCAGGGAAGGAACCTAGTTCGGTAGGGCTGCTGTGCCCCATGGTTTCCGGTCGCAGCATTCACGTTGTGCTTAATGCAGTTGCTTGTGCCTCCTGGAGCAACTTTGGCAGCTTTGCAGAGCTCAGAGTGATGTACACAGCTAGGGAGCACCAGGGCTGGGCCACCTCTTGTGCCTCTTGGTGTTCCCAGAGCCTGCCGCTGCTGTGTGGGCACCTGGGAATGGGTTGTTTGAAGAAAGAGTGGGAAGTTGCCCTTCTGAAGGGTGCATGAGCTTGATAACCCATGCTTCAGAACAGGACTTAGGTTTAAAGCTTGGCCCCGCTTCCCGTCGACTCTTGCCATGGGCAAACTATTTGGAACCAGTTGAGTCTCAATTTCCTTGTCTGTAAAAGGGGCAAATACTCCCAGTACTTGAGTTCAGGGTGCAGGACCTAAGACCCTCAATAAATATTTTCCCCTTCCCCAGTTTGAGAGTTAGTGAGCATCTTATTAGAAAAAGCAAATTTCTACCTTTCAGGTCCTTCCTAGCTTTTGACTTAGAAGCAGCAGGTTTTAGGAAATTATTTCAGTCTTACTGTTTCTTTAGCATATCTAATAACATAGATTATAGAATTACTAAGTTTGTTGAGTATTTTAGTGAACTCTGACATAGAAAAATAACACATTTTTAAATGTGTAGAACAAGTAAAAGCAATATCTAGATTGTAAAATTTCAGATTTCATCCTGAATTGGATTGTTCTCTCAGAAAAAGTTAGTTTCAAAGTGAATTACTAATCCTGCTAAGCTAAGATCGAAACACTTTCAGAGGTTTTAGAAAATGGAGACTAATTTCAGGTTTTTTTTTTTTTTGAATGAGACTATTTTAAAATAAATGCTGTTATAACAGATACTTGAGTGGCATTGCTAAACAGTGAATGGCATATGTTTAATCATTTAAAATATTTAACTAAATTCCAATCTCATTTGAATTTCCAAGCAAAACAACACAAATTAACTATATCCAGATGTGTGTGGTAATCGAGCTGAAATCTAAAGAAAAAGCAAGTTTGAAAGCATGCTTTTTTGGGGTGGGGAGCTAAGAAAAGATAGCTCCATCTCCCAGGCTTACTTGCTAATCTTGATTTCAAGCATTTGGCTTTGCTATTTAAGAGGCAAACGTGGTGGAATGGAAAGAACATCGCACACTTTAAATTCAGAAAGATCTGGCTTCAGAATCCCAGATTTGCTTATCACTGGCTGTGTGATCTGGGCACGTTCCTTATCTCTGAGCTTTATTCTCCTTTTGTAAGTGGGACTGCTACTGCTTGCCATGCCTGAAGAGCAAACAAAACTGATGTGACTCTGCTGTGAAAGTTCTTAAGTACTGTGTGCATCTGTTGTAGTTTGTTCAGTGCTGTGTTTGCCACAGAGTACACTTCTGGATAAGTGGGGTCTAGCCCCATGCTGAAATGCTCAGAGGACTTCATTATTAAGATGATTGTACCTCTAAGACAGTCCTAAGGAAGCCCTCTTAAGGACGGTGAGAAGGAGAGATTGGGGTATTTGTTTGTGATGATTGATTGCTGCTGTTCTTTGGGTCTGTTGACTCATGCATGGATTGACCTTTAGGCCCTTGTATACAAATTTAAGAAATAGGCTGCCTGCTGCTGCTGTTATACAGAAAGACTATGACAGCTAGCAAAGTCTTGGTCTTTTGCTTGGTTTTTCCATCCCCTCACCATGTTAGATTTTCTCCAATTTTTTATACCTTAAAAAATTGCTATTAATGTATGCACTTTGAAGAAAAATTAAAAAATACAAGTAAACAAAAAGAAAATAAGCTTAATATTTTGATTTATGTGCTTCCAGGTTTGTATAATATATAGTGCATAAGTGTATCTGTTAAGTTTGCTTTGGAACATGTTTTCCCCCACTAAATATTATAGCATGGATAGCTTCCCATTGCCAAAAAAATGTATTTCTACTTTGTCATGTTTAATGTCTGTGTGTATAGTATTTTATTGTTGATTTTCCCTGGCTCCTGGTTGTTGAACCTTTACATTTACTTCCAGGTATTTTTTTTTTCCCCTTTAATCTAAACAGTGATCTTTTAAGATACGTGACTTGGGTACTTGTCCATGTGTTTCTTTAGAATAAGTTCCTAAGAGACTTGCTGGTTTGGTGGGTATGTGTAGCTGTGTGATTTCCAGTTGATGTTTCTACATTGCCCATTAGAATACTTCTATCCATTTCTGCTGCTCCAAGTGTGTCAGAGTACCCATTTGATCACACCTTTGTCAGCACTGTTATTCTTTTTAATCTTTGCTAATTTAAAAGGCAAAAAGTAGTTATTTTACTTCAATTCGTATTTCTTTGATTGCTAGTGAACTTGATCAGTGTTGCTTAATGTGTATTGGCCTCTGCCTTTTCTCTTTTGTAAACTACTGTCTTCTCCGTTGGAGTCTTGATGTATTTATCTGTGAGCTCTTTTTAGTTATTAATGTTGTGCATGTTGCATGTATTTTTCTGAGTTTCAGGGTTTTCATTTTACATTCTTAGAGGAGCTAGTAATTTTGTTTATAAGCCAGTGGGCCTGCTGTTATAAGATGTTTCATTTTAACAGACTGGCTGGAGGTGTGGTCCTTGTGGAAATGGTGCTTGGGACCCCTTCTCCCGGGGCTCAGCAGATGCAGGCGACAAGAGGGTGGGACCCCTTCTCCCGGGGCCTAGCAGATGCAGGTGACCCAGAGTGTTGTCTCGAGGGTCTGTGGGTGAGTCTGGCCCTAACACAACTGGGAAACAGGCCGGGTGCTCTTTCCAGGACTCCACAGGGCATTGGTTGCAGAGGAGCTCTTTGAATGAGGACCTAGCTGGAGCAGCTGTGGAGTGTGTGCAGTGGATGGGGGAGGGCCCTGCAGGTGAAAGGGAAGGAGACATTTGTCCTTCCTGCCTCCTTGTCTCTCCACAGCCCAGCTCCTTGGTGGGTTGGGGTGGCGAGTGTTGAGCAGGGTATCTAGGTGGGCTCAGGGGAGGGCAGTTGATGCAGGAGGTCAGTCTGAGGGGACTAGGTAGCCATCATAGTGTCCTTACTTATAGTCACCTCTCTAAGTGCTGGTCACTGAATTGCACCTTGTTTTTCTGTTTCAAAGAGCTTTGTTCTGGAAGCAATACTGGGTACTCAGTAACCGTGGGTGTGCTGAAAAGGCAGGCTTGGTGAAGGTTGCTAGGGAGCAGCTTCATGGAAACTACTGATGAGACTGGGAGTGTCAGTAGTGTTAATATAATGCAGAAATCCAGGAAGGGCCGTTCACTCCTGTGATATCACAGTGGTTTGGACTGGACTAGGACGTACAATAGGACTTGGTTTTGCGGTTTTAAAGCCCTTTTTCCTTTTAGAAAATTGAACTGGCTTTACACTTGAGTTTGTCTTATATTCAACCTAGTATGGTAAACTAGGCAATAAATATTGCTTTACACCTTATCAAGGCATTTACTGCTATCCTCACGCCTTCAGGGGCAGCTCAGAGTTTTTTCCGGCTCCCTCATTTGGACAGTTGGCCTCACCTTTTTGTGCAGCTTACTTCAATAAGCGTCTCTCCTAATGCTGCCGTGTGTCAGAGACTGTTGGGGATGAGGGCTGTGGATATGAAAGGATGGACAAGTTGCAGAGATGAGAGTGGTAAACCCTGTGGCTGGGGGGTGACCAAGGAAGGGTTCTAGGAAGAAGTGTTCTCTCAGCTGGAGTTTGAAGGGTGACTGGGAGTTCTGTGGACTCTCGGGGCAAACGGACTGCCATGTGCAGTGTGAGATAGGCTTGAACTGGCATGGGCATTTAGGAAATCATGGGCAGTGTGGTGTGGGTGGAGTATCAGGGGTGTGTATGGGGGATGGGAGGGAGCAGAAGGAGGTAGAAACGTGGTCATGGAAGGTCTTGCATGTCCTCTCTCAACTGTATTGTGGTATATAGGACTTTCTGTATGAGAGCGTGACATAGGGTCACAGCTGAGACAGGAATCCTGCCCCTGTGCTTGTTTCCTGTAGTCCTAGACAAGGAGCTTTCTCACGTTAGTGGGTTGCTATGAGGATGATGAAATGACCTAAAATAGACTGCATGGCACCTGGCGGGTGCTCAGCAGAAGGCCCTTGTTCTTCTCTTTGGCTTCCTTCTCCTCCCAACTGGAGTAAGTTCTCTGAGGCCTCACTCTTGCATGTCCTCTCTGACATGCCTTTCCTTCTGGCATACTCGAGTGTACCGCAGAGACCCAGTCTTGGCCACACTGTCCCCTGGCTTTTCTGTGTATCTGTTCTTTAATGGGAAATCAGACAGTTCTGATGTCTAAGATGTCTCTGCTTTTGGAATAAAAACTCAGAGCAAATGATCCTTCGAAAGATTTTCACCTTGGTTTTGTTTATGAAGAGGGTGCCAGCTTAGGTAGTTGATGCTGAAATAACAATGTCTCAGGGCGTTGTTAGTGGTTTATGGGGAAAGAGGATATAATATTTTAACATTTTACAGGTCACATAGTGGCTGTAATAGAATGGCATTTGACTGGTGATTTATTGTATATGGTTTTGGATGTTGGACCAGTATCTAGGAAACTTGAATGAAGTTATCTTTAAAGAATACTGGTCTTAGTTTACCATCTTTTTTTTTTTTTTTTTTTAATGGCCAACTTCTTGTTCCTTGTGTCCCCCACTGCATTGCCTTGAAATTATGTTCTCTTGTCACTTCAGGCAATTGCAGTTGTATTTTAAATTCTCACCCCAGTTTTCTAAATGGCAGACACACATTCAGAGGTACCTACAAACCTGTTGACAGGTTTTCTATCTCCAAACACTTCTGTGTGTTTCTGAAAAGGGGGGCGCCAAAGTCCTCCTTTCCTGAAAAGCTCGGAGCAGGAGCTAATTTGCAAGTGATTTGGAAATTATTTTTAATGTTGAATTTCCCTTTCAAGTTTATTTTGGGGCCCACTTGTCTTTGATTTCATGGGAAGCAGAATCAGGTTGGGAAGCTCCTGCTTTTGAGAAAACTTCTCGAGAGTGTGTCTGTGTGTGCCTGCACGTGTGTGTGTGTATATATATATTTTTTTGAGGTACAAAAAGGGGAAGTCAGAAATACAGTGTAGTAAAAGTCCCAAGTCCTATGTTTACTTGTCTTATACCTTTCAGCTCTAAAAAAAACATAACAAAATTGCCTGTCTGATAATGTAGAGAGCCTCCCCACACTGGAGAGAGACTCTTTTGTTCCAAGAGTCTGTGGGTTTAGTGTGTGATTTCCACTTATAGAAATTTTGTCTGTAGTATTGTTTCTAGGCAGGAAAAAGGTTTTTTGTTTTGTTTTGTTTTGTTTTTGAGACAAAGTCTCACTCTGTCACCCAGGCTGGAGTGCAGTGGCGTCACCTGGGCTCACTGCAAGCTCCGCCTCCTGGGTTCACGCCATTCTCCTTCCTCAGCTTCCCACGTAGCTGGGACTACAGGCGCCGCCACCACGCCCGGCTAATTTTTTGTATTTTTAGTAGAGATGGGGTTTCACTGTGCTAAGCAGGATGGTCTCCATCTCCTGACCTCGTGATCCGCCCGCCTCGGCCTCCCAAAGTGCTGGGATTACGGGTGTGAGCCACCGCGCCCAGCCGGGATTTAAAGAAATAATTATTTGGGGAGGGAAGTATTTTTCATTTCTTAAATTATTGAGTGAAGGTGAGCAGAAGGAAATATATGTGCCTAGGAAAAAGAATAGAGCCAAAAAAAAAGAAAAAAAATTTACTGTGAAACTGCCAAAGAAAGGAATGGCCCCGGAGGAAAAAACAGCTAGTGATTTTTAAGGAAAAATGCCTTTAAGGTAAGCTTGTTTTTCTCTTTTAACAATTCATTACAGTTTTCCACAAGTTGTTAGCTCCTAGCTAAATACCTGCCTTCTCCTTGTCCTTTTTTAAATGTTTATTTCGGACCTCTGGTTGATCACCCTTGGGCTCTTCGTGGAGATACTCCTGGACTTCCTTGGAAGAGGCCAGCCTGCTCACAAATGCTCTGCAGGATTGGTTTATATCTAGAAGTGTTTTTTGCTGAGATTCTTCATTTGCAGTTGCCTCGTTCATTCATGGCAGCTGTCTTTCGCTTTCCACACAAAACCAGCTTGCTTTTACTAGTAAGTCTGAGACTGGCTCTCACCTGGGCCTGAAAACAGCAACTTAGGTTGCTTTTCCCCGTGACCCCTGAATCTCAGAGTAAACGTGTGACTCACAGAACGTTGGTGGAGTTTGACCCTGTTTCCACATCTTCAAGGACATGTTTACTTTGAAATTCAGAGGTTTGTTTTGCTGAATTTGCTCTCGCCTATGTGCTAGTTTTATCCGAGTGTACTAGTTTTATATCTGTTTAATTTCTGTCTCCTTTTCAGAGGGCTTTTAATGTCCCTTTAGATCGCCATTTTAGTTTTTTTTTAAAAGGAGAAAAAATTGTGAGGTGGGGAAAATGGGGTTGCCTTTTGCTCCCAAAGCCTAAATGAATAGTCATTGCTTGTAATGCTGGTCTACACTTGACGCTTCCTACTGCTTTAGATGTGATGTATCCGGTACTGTGAAGGTAATGATCCTCAACCGCAGCAATATTCCCTAACAGGAGTATCTGTCATATTCATCGGGATTACCATGTTCATTGATTTGTGTCTGTAAATCTGCTGTTTCTACCCTTTAAATTTGATCTATAATTGGACCTCCTTAAATGGTTCAGATAAGGTAGTCTGTATTTTCTCAACGCGGCGTTGCTGTCAGCTTCTCCTTTTTCATTATACATTCAGCAGACTTGATAAAATCAGCAGGACACCTCATTTGAAACTGTTTAATCGCTGCCTTTTTCTTTTGCTAAACCATTGAGGTGGTCAAGCGATGTACACAAATCATTTTAAATAGAAAATATGGTTTTCTCTGTGACCTAGCTAAATAGATAGTGTTATGCAAAACAAGTTAAAAAGTAATAAATGCCAAAAAAATCTTCTAATTGGAGTAAAAAATTGTGGGCAACTCTATCCTCTCTCCAAAAGTGGAGTATACTGAAATATTGCCAGGACCTGTAAAGACAAGATGATGATTTTCTAAGGATTCTCTGGTTTTTGAACAAAGCAAATTTAAATTTTCAAGGAGTGCTGAGCTGCCTTTTGCGTCCATTCAAAGGGAGCCCACACTTATTCGTAATGCCTTTACATCCTACTTTTGTAGGGATAAATTTGCTATCTGTTAATGTCTATGCAGCATAACCTTTCAGCCATTTGCTATTGTGATAATAAATTTTTGTTTCTTTGTCATTTTGTCTATTCAGCTGTTACTCTTCAAAGTACAAACTAAAAATAATAGCTCCAAATAAATGCCACATAATAAAGTGTTTTACAGTTGTAGCTGGAATAACCTGGTGGCTGCTGCTCGCAGTTCTATTACCATTGCTGGTGCGGTAGTTTCTTCCCTGCGTGTCAAGGTGACTCTACCAGGGCCAGCTCATTAAAACAATCTTTTCTTTCGAACTGGCTTGCTATTTAGCGCTATACCCAGCAGCCTGCCAAGGCACAATATGGAGCACTAGACTCACAACATAGAACATGGGAAATTATGTGGCAGTCACTGTTTGAAAAAAATCCAAATTCTCCATAACCTCATTTTCATGCTTCAGCATTTTATTGTGAATAATTTACAGTTAAACCTGCCAGTGGTGGAAGTAGGACCAGTTGCAGATTTACCTTAGATAGTGGTAAGTGTGACTCCGGGCTTTTGAAGAGCACTGTTTTCACCTGGTTTATGTGGCCCTGTGGAATTAATATTTACACTGCACTTGAATGAGACACTGGGCATGTTTTGCTGTTTTTGTTGCCCCTAGGTAAACTTGAGATGGAGAAGCTGGTATATCATAAAATACACTAAAAGTGCACCTTTTTCTTACAGGTTCTGGCTCCTTGGCAGCAATGGCTGTATTTGAAGATAAGTTTAGGCCAGACATGGAGGTATGTAAGTCCCTGCAGTTTTATTCTCTTTCAGAGATTTTTCTGGTTTTGTCTTGAACATTTACAAATTGATTGTTGATTCCTCCCGAGCTTGTACGGCACTGTTGTTAGTTGGAATGTTCTTTGGCACAGATGGTCTCTTTGCCAAAGAGACCAGCTTCCTTTTGTAGTGGCCCAGCTGTGCCCTTCCTTGGGCTTGAGGCACCAGCGCTATCCAGCTTTTTGCTCTGGGCTTTGGGCTGTCTAGGAATCTTCTGGACTGTAAAGGCAGCGACAACGTGGAATGTTTTCTTGTGCACCAAGCTTTCTGTGTCACGATATCTCAAAATGACAGGTTTTTCTGTTCTTACTAAGAATAGAAAAAACGGTGTATGTCTTTGCATGTTACAGAGACATAACCTGAAAATGGAGGCAGTTTTAAAAATCCCTATAGGTGATTCTGCATCTGGCAGAAGATGGGGACAAGACCATGCATGTGGTGGAATCATCTCAGAGTGTAGTGATCTGGTGTCTCAGATACATGTATGAGAGATTCTTTTATTGTATTTTCTTTGGTGGTGGGGGAAGGTGGTATCTTCTGAATGACACTCCACTTAAGTCTACTTTAATGATAGATTGTCCCCACCCCCCACATCTTCAGGACAAATACACAGCTCTTCCATGGTCACTGTCACAGGAATGTTGGATATGCCTGGATCCATCATGGTACCACGTTATTCCTCCACGGCACTACATCCTTGCCGCTAAACCAGCATTCGGCACATAAGCTTTTTTGATGGTTATTAATTTTTTGATGGGGAGTATCAACTTCTTTTTAACAATTAATAGGTAGTTTATGAGTGGTTTACCCTATTTCTTAGTATATAGGTTTCTGCCATTTCTGACTTTGCAGTATTGTTTAGGGGCCAGAGGGTGTCTCTGGGAATTGCTTTTTGACAGTGCCTTATGTCCAGTCATCTTTGGAAAAGACTGCATATTAAAAATACTTTGTTCTTCCGTCATCTCATTGTCATTGGAGCACCAAGTGTCGTTGGAACTCTGAAGCTCTCTCTGCCCTTTAGGTTCGGACCAAGTGCTGTCAAAGCCAGAGAAAATAGGATTAAAGATACTGATCAGCCAGGACAGACAGGGGTTTTCTGCAGGAAACTGCGACACCTCCCCTCAGTACATGGGGATAGCTCAAATAAGTGACTTGGTCACTCTGTTAGATTCCTTCCCTTCTCGGATGCTGCAGGAATTAAAACATAGTGTATAGAATTTAGGGGTTTTATACTAAAAATGATGGTGTCTTGTTCCAATTAAGAATAGTAAACAAGTCCAAGTATAGACTATAAATGAGATTAGGATTCTGTTCTCATTTCTCCATGTGAACAGTTGTTCCCATATCAGCATTATTTTCTGTTTGGCCTTCTTAAATACAGAGAAAAAATAGGATATATTAATACTAGGTCACTTGAAAAAGAAAAGAAAAAAGTTCCCCAGTCTTCTAACTACAGGAGAGGAGTTCCTAAGGTTCTACACATCCATTAGAATTCACAGAGGTACAGGGAGGCAGACTTGGAGTTTTGTTAAGAAAATCACCTCAGTAATGCCAAATCCTTCTTTAAAACACATTAATCTTTTCAAATCTTCCTGAAAGCTTTGATTGGACTTGTGTATGTTAAATAAAAATGAGAATTGCAGGAAAAGTTGAGAGTATGAGGTACATTAGAAGTGACTTAATTTTACCTTATTTAGAGTTTGGATTTGAAATGGTTCAAAGGCTGTGAATTTAATATTTGATGTGATTTTGGGAAGTAAAGGGGAATGTCAGCATCCCTTCAATAAAATTGATACTATCAATCTGAAGAATGTTTCTTAGATCAGTTGCGTCCATAACTGGGAGCACTTGGTTCTGCATTAGCTGTGAGACCTTGAAACAGGTTGGCCATATTCTTATTTCACATTGATTATTTAAATGGACAGTTTTAGGTGACTGGTTTTTATTCACTTGTTATTGAAACCACATGCACACTGACAATCAGTGAAAATCACTTTATTTATTTGAGACAGTCTCGGCCGGGCGCAACAGCTCATGCCTGCAATCCCAACACTTTGAGAGGCCGAGGTAGGGGGATCACTTGAGGCCAGGAGTTCGAGACCAGCCTGACCAACATGATGAAACCTGTCTCTACTAAAAATATGAAAATTAGCCAGGCGTGGTAGCAGGCGCCTGTAATCCCAGCTACTTGGGAGGCTGAGGAAGGAGAATCACTTGAACCTGGGAGGCGGAGGTTGCAGAAAGCTGAGATCATGCCACTGCACTCCAGCCTGGGTGACAGAGC
Source organism: Macaca thibetana thibetana (assembly GCF_024542745.1). Lineage (NCBI taxonomy): Eukaryota > Metazoa > Chordata > Mammalia > Primates > Cercopithecidae > Macaca > Macaca thibetana. The sequence continues at coordinate 14,275,690 of NC_065592.1, forward strand.
CAGACTCTGTCTCAAAAAAAAAGAGGGAGAGACAGAGTCTCACTCTTGTCACCCAGGCTGGAGTGCAGTGGCATGATCTCGGCTCACTGTAACCTCTGCCTCCTGGGTTCAAGCAATTCTTGTAGAGACTGGGTTTCATCATGCTGCCCAGGTGGGTCTGGAACTCCTGAGCTCAAGCAGTCTGCCTACCTTGGCCTCCCAAAGTGCTGGAATTACAGGTGTCAGCCACCATGCCCGGCCGAAAATCACTTTATTAAGGTGAAGATGGTACCTTCTTCTTTAGTGGTTGAGTTTGAAAGTAAACAGAAGGCACATAATAGAATAACAGCTGTCAGCAGATAATTGTTTAAAGATCTCAAGAGATGTTAATAGTTAGTAGGAAACATTTATTGCGAAGACCAAGCCACTAACTGTGCTGACCACAGTGTTTGCTTTTGGTGAATATTAAATGAAGGCCGAGACTGCCTAGCAAAGTTGAGAGGACACCATTTAGATTCAGCCAAGGTAACTGTCATTTCTGGTTGTGCGTTTGTATAGAACTCATAACAAAGACATTTTGGTTTAAAATTTCCAAACTTTTACTTTTCCTTCTTTCCAGGGAGACTTACTTTCTGTGTCCAGAAGCCCAGGATAACTTTTCTTGCCTAATTAGAGACCACAGAATTGGGTGACTAAGCCTGCTGTTTCCTTTCAGTGTGGAAAGGCTTCTGGATGTGTCTCAGACAGAAAGCCAGGAGAACAGCACTGCTGCCTTTCACACCTAGAATGGGTTGCCAGGACAGTAACTGCCACTCACTCACAGAGAATTGCGTTGCAAAGGGGCAGTTTTAGGCTGTTGTAATAACAAATTTTTTAACCAACAGTAATTTTTAGGCCAGACTTATGAAACAAACTCTTGGCTTTATTGTTAAAACAAATAACAAAATAGAGGAAGCCCAAAGTCTTTCTGTTTCCTGATCTACAAACCTGTACTTTGGATAGTGCTGGGCCTTTGGACTATAATATTTATGGAATACAAGTTCCTCCCACCTTAAAAACCTTTCTTGCATTCTCATCATCTCTAGCTGCACTGTCCAGTGCTAACCTCAGGTGGTTATTGAGCGTTTGAAATGTCAATTGAGAGGGTCTGTAAGTGGAAAACACACACCAGGTTTCAGAGACTTAATGCAGGAAGCTTTTAAAACATCTCAATAACTTTTATACTGATTATATGTTAAATGGTACTGTTTTAAGTATATTGGCTAAATAAACATATTAATAAAATGTCATCTAATTCTACTTTTTAAACTGTAGCTATTAGAACATTTATTGGGCAGGACCAGCCTATCACTGTCTTTTGAACTTGTCATTTACACATTACATTTAAGGTTTCTGCCATATCCAGGTGCCACCTGCTCTATTAACTTTTTTGAAAATTTAAATTAACTCTAATAAATTAAGGTATATTTTACATATAATAAAGTGCACAGATCTTTTTTTTTTTTTTGAGACGGAGTCTCACTCTATCACCCAGGCTGGAGTGCAGTGGCGCCATCTTGGCTTACTGCAAACTCTGCCTCCTGGCTTCACGCCATTCTCCTGCCTCAACCTCCCCAGTAGCTGGGACTACAGGTGCCTGCCACCACGCCCAGCTAATTTTTTATATTTTTTAGTAGTGACCGGGTTTCACCTTGTTAGCCAGGATGGTCTCGATCTCCTGACCTCGTGATCCGCCCGCCTCAGCCTCTCAAAGTGTTGGGATTACAGGCGTTGAGTAAAGCGCACAGATCTTGAGTGTATATCGTTCAGTGGGTTTTGGCACTCAAATGAAGACAGAGAACATTTCTTTAACCCTGAGGGCCCCTTTTCAGTCAGTTCCGTTCTCCATCTTTCCCACAACCACTTTGATTCACCTTTTTAACTTAAATTTATTTTTAAAATACAGTTTATATCTGAAATCCTGGATTTGATGTACTGGTTCTACTTTTCTTTTTCTTTTTTGAGACAGGATCTTGCTCTGTTGCCCAGGCTGGAGTGCAGTGGCATGACCAGGGCTCACTGCACTCTCAACTTCCCAGCCTCAAGTGATCTTCTCACCTCTGCCTCCCAAGTAGCTGGGACTATAGTTGTGTACCACAACGCTTGGCTAATTTTTTTGAATTTTAGTAGAGATGAGGTCTCACTGTGTTGCCCAGGATGGTCTCAGACTCCTGAGTTCAGATGAACCACCATGGCCAGCCTGTATTTTTCTTCAAGACACATGAAAGTGGGTACATACTATTAATAGAAATAAAAATGATTCATATATCACCATCACGTGTAAGCCCAGGGATTAAATTTTGGGGGAACATAGGTTCCCTTTGGTTATTCTTGTCTGCTCACTGTTCTTTGAATATAGCGTGCACTGGCTGGCCATGGACTCCTTACCTCTGGTGCCCCCCAGCAGTACCCTCAGTTGCTGCTTAATTTTTTTTTTTTTTTTTGAGACAGAGTCTCGCTCTGTCACCCAGGCTGGAGTGCAGTGGCCGGATCTCAGCTCACTGCAAGCTCCGCCTTCCGGGTTTACGCCATTCTCCTGTCTCAGCCTCCCGAGTAGCTGGGACTACAGGCGCCGCCACCTCGCTCGGCTAGTTTTTTTTTTTTTTTTATTTTTTAGTAGAGACGGGGTTTCACCGTGTTAGCCAGGATAGTCTTGATCTCCTGACCTCGTGATCCACCCGTCTTGGCCTCCCAAAGTGCTGGGATTACAGGCTTGAGCCACCGCGCCCGGCCTGCTGCTTCATTTATTTGTGTCCCTGTGCTGCACTGTACACACCTGTCCTGTTGTTTTCTGAGGCATCTCCTCTATGCCAGTGAGAGAGGGAGCTCCTTGAGGGCAGGGGCCATGAAATCATCTCTGTTCTTAGCTCCTGAGGTTCAGTATGTGTGTGTTGCCTTGAGACAGTAGGAGAACCCTGAGCTTAGTCTGAGTTATCAAAAACACCTGGGAAATGGAAGGGACTTTCTCTTCTTCTTATCCGGAAAGTGCTGAACCTCTTTTCAAGATAAGAGAGGATGATAACCAGCACACTTCTCAAATAGCATGCAGTGTTGGGGCACAGAATCAGCAAAGCAAGCACCCCATTAAGGACACAGGGAAAATGAAGATGGGGCAAAGGGCAAATGTTCATTGGGAAATTACAGGCCAAAAAAGCGGAAGAGTGAAACCCAGCTGGGATTTGTAAATGCCCAAGATGGGCTTCTGCTGTTTAAAGTTATCTGAGCCATGACTTGCCTCAAGTAAAAGTCCTCAGTTCCTGAGTTTCAACTAACCCTGTGAGCTTAGGGCACATTAAAAATCTTCAAAAAGTCTCACCCAGTTTTGGCCTAAACGCTACCTTGAGTGGTCTTCTAATTTTCATTTTTTTGTTTGTTCCCTTGCTGTGAGCCTGAATTCTTCTCTGGCAGGGACTGTGGGTACACCTGGTCGTTTCTGTTCCCTTGCCCTAGTATGGTGACTGGTGCATCGTAGGTATTCAGCCAGTATGTGTTGAATGGGTGGATAAAAAGTGTAAGTTGACCTGATGACAAGGGGTCAGTTAGATGTGAGGTTTTTTTGGTGATGAATTGCTCAGAGCGTTCCCCCAGATTTTTTTTTCTCTATTGTTAAGGCTGGTATAAGAATTCAGCTCCTGGTCCTGGTTGTTACCCATAGGCTAGCTTAGCTGGACAGGAAAACTAGTGATAACCATGCTGGGGCATTTTCAGTCCATTTTCCAGTTAAGAATAAGGAGTTTGACCATGGTACCTGGAAATACGGTGCTAGCTTGGCAGATATGTATCTTGAAAATTTCTAAAATGAAACATGTATTTGGTTTTAAGGGAGAGAGAATTAAATGAATCCGATAATGTAGGTGAGTTTTCCTTCCATTCCATTTCTTTGTAAGAAGGGATGTTTTCATTTGGCCTACTGAGAAATTTAAACTCTTGGAGATTACAATTCATTAAAATGGGTAGAAGATTAATATTTAGTGTGTCAAGATCAATACTGCCCCCTCTTTGCACTAATTGTCAGAATATCGTGCGAGGGCCGCTGAAGGGTAGTGGTGTGCGGCAGGACCCTCACATCACAGGGAGATGATTCAAAGGCAAACTGTCCTGCACCCTCTGGTATCGACTTGCAAATTAGCATCTGGAATCTAATTAAACAAGCTTAATGAAAGTAGCAGCTGAATGCTGCTGGAAAAGACAATCAGCTTTTTTTTCCCCTTCTCTGATACATATTCTGTACTATTGAAGTTGGTCACCAAACACATCGTGTGAGCACAGTTAAAAAAAATTAGCATTTATTTGAAGAATAGAAACTGTTTTTCATTCTGTTATGCATTTGGCATGCTCTGGCGTCCCATGAGAGCCATGCCACAGCAGATAGTGCACAATATTTATAAATCCATGACAGGCAATAATAGCAACTTGAAAAATTCTTTTGCTAGAATCTCAAGTTGAGAGCTGCCAAAAGCTGAGAGGATCAGATCTGCAGTGGCAGCTGCTGTGCCCTACAGTTAGAATTCTAGACTTTGAAGATGCTCAACTTAAAGAAATGAAGACTGCAGGCTTAGCCAATTTTTGCAGGTTTCTAGAGCTCTGGCTCTCTGCCTTTTGAAGATGAGTTGCTGAAGCTTCTACCACTGCCTGAGGCGTGCTAACACCAGCAGGATCTTTTTTTCCCTAGTCTTAGTGTGTCTTCAGTTTTAAGTAGCACATGCTTAGTCAATGCCAACTGTGATGGTCCTTTCTCTGGTTGCAATACCGAGGGATGAGCTCCTATCCTACACCCTTCAGAGAGAAGCTATGAAGATAGATGGTGACGTATACAAGCGCTACTTCAGCCGTCTGATTTATGGAGTCATATTTCATCACTCGGCAAGTGTTGGCCTCTAGAGAAGCCCTTATAGATTGCTAAAGATGTGAGCAGCTTTCGCCCTAAAGGCTTGTGGTTACCTCACAAACGTGATGCCAAACACCTAGCTACTGAGGAAACAGAATTAATCTGTCATTGCAGGCAGCTATAGATCCACTTTAAATAATGAGGGTTGATACCAGTATGGTTTTCTGACAGCAAATCTTAGAAGTAACTGTGTGTGTTTTTTTAATAAGTCCAGTATTAGGAAGACACTGAGTTGCAGGTTCATTTGTGCTTTGCAGATGGACAATAGTGTGAGAGATCTACATTATTTTGATTAAAAAATCTGTGCAATTTGGCATATAGAATGATCCCAAAGGAGAACATAGCCTGAGTTCAATATGGTCGCATGGAAAGGGGCGTGGGGCTTAGGAACTAGAGGATTGGGCTGCAGGTCTGTTTCCTCTGTCCTCACATCAGGACTCTGGGAAGAGGGGCATCCTCGTCTGTACAATCGGAACAGAGACCTACCTGCCTGCCTGCACGTTGCTGTGAGCATTAGATGTGGCCTGTAAAACACCTTAGATGCTGGCTCACACAAAATTGGCTCTAAAATATGGCAGCTGCTTTTATTTTTTTAGTTATTCAGTAGTAGGATACAAACATCGCATAGCAACGACTAATGTGATTATTTGTGCTGGCATCAGGCTTGGTGAATTTATAGTGTGATATAGATAGATACAGTCCTTCTTATCTGAAAGCGTAATATTGGAGACAGGCATATGGTGGTAGTCATAGACAATGGTATATTATTTCATTTACTTTTCAGCAATTCCTTGAGTTCAGTACTTTGTTGTCTTCATTTTGTAGAGAAGAAAATTGGGCCGTAGGGAGGTCAAATAACTGGCCAGAGGTCACACACTCAGTGGAAGAGTCAGAGTCTGAACCTTGGTCAGCCTGACGATAGAGCCCTCCGATGGGTTCAGCCACTGTGCTATATCTGCCCCTTTGTCATTTTTTCACAACAGAATGGGAAAGACATCTTATTTCTTTAATTCTTTAACATTTTATTGTTCCTGTAATTCTTTAACAAGACTGGGAAAGACATCTTATTCCAGGTGAGCAGAGGTGTGGGCTGCTTGGGCTGTTCCTTTTATCTGATGAGGTCTTGTGAAGGCGGCAGAAAGCCAAACAAGTGTCAGACAAGGTGTGTAACCCTCTTTGGCAAGCTCTGTGATTGGAGGGAACCCAGGAACAGAAAGGTTTAAGGAAGTCAGAGATACAGAGATGTTAGTAAATATAATAAAATCATGTGGCTGTTCATTTTTTTCTTTTAATTCTAGATTTTTGTTTTCACTTTGTAACTGCTCTCTATACTAAATAGCCTGTGATTGTTTTATTCCCCTAAAATTTTCAAATATTATTTATAAGAGAGCTGTTTTACAGGAAAGCTGTTTTCCCAGTTTGGCTGATGTACAGACAGCACAGCCCTCTTCAAATTTAGTAATGAGACCAAGAAGTCTTTAAATATTGGTGAATGGCATTTGTCCATTTGAGGCGAATCATGAATAACTTGAACAAAAATAAAAAAAAAAATAAGCAAGACTATCATATTTGAATAATGAGGTGTTCTTTTTTTCCCAACTGCCAAAACTTTTTAATCTTCGTCAACGATTGTTCTGTCCTCCGTCTTATTTAGGTTGCATCTGTGCGACTCTGAGCTCAGGAGCCCTGACAAGCGGCATATGAATTCTGTATTCATTAGTGATCTTGATCCAAATGCCTCTGTCCCTGCCACAGGGGCTCAGGTGTGGAAGCTGCTGGCTAATCCCACCAGCTGACATTCAGAGGTTTAATGACTCCATAGGAAGGTGACCACTCGCTGGGAGGTTTGCTGGGGGAACCCACACAGCAGACAATGGAGATCAAGGAAGACTATCTGTGTTTAGCCGAAGCACCTTCCTGTGCAACTTGAACCCTGTTGGCATCAAACACAGAGTTTTACGTAAATGCAAAATTAAACAAAAAAACCCCCCGACCTTCGATAACTATTATAAACAATGATTTTCCTATCTGTTTTGATGGTGTTTCAGGCTGTTTTTCTTATGGTGCTTTAATAGGTGTCGGTTTAATGAGCTGAACTTGACTCACTTCTCCGATTTTTAGGTTTTAAGGTTATATTTGGTTGTTACATCTTTTTCGGTATCTCGTTTGTCTTGGGGGGAAAAATGTGTATTTAGACCCAAAATTATTTTCTCATTAAATGCTCTTAAGGATTTATGCTAGGCCAGGCGCTACGGCTCATGCCTGTAATCCAAGCATTCTGGGAGGCCAAGACGGGCGGATCGCTTGAGTTCAGGAGTTTGAGACCAGCCTGGGCAACATGATGAAACCCTGTGTCTACAAAAAATAGAAAAAATTAGTCGGATATGGTGGTATATCCCTGTAGTCTCAGCTACTTAGGAGGCTGAGGTGAGAGAGGATCGCTTGAGCCAGGGCAGTCAAGGCTGTGGTGAGTTGTGCCATTGCACTGCAGCCTGGGGCTACAGAGCGAGACCCTGTCTCAAAGAAAGAAAGAAAAAAAAAAAGATTTATGCTGGTATTTTTGTTTATTATGAGCCTTAGCTTTTTTTTTTTTTTTTTTTTTTTTTGAGATGGAGTCTCACTCTGTTGCCTGCAGCCTCCACCTCCTGGGTTCAAGTGGTTCTCCTGGCTCAGCCTCCTAGGTCGCTGGGATTACAGGTGTACGCCACCATGCCCGGCTGATTTTTGTATTTTTAGTAGAGATGCTGTTTTGCCGTATTGGCCAGGCTGGTCTTGAACTCCTGACCTCAGGTGATCTGCCACCTCAGCCTCCAAAAGTGCTGGGATTACAGGCATGAGCCACCGTGCCTGGCCAATCTCTAGCTTTTATTTATTTATTTTTATTTTTTAGAGATGGGATCTTGCTCTGTTGCTCAGGCTGGAGTGCAATGGCACACTTATAGCTCACTACAGCCTTGAATGCCTGGGTTCAAGGGATCCTTCTGCCTGAGCCTCCCCAAGTAGCTGAAATACAGGAGGGTGCTGCCATACTCAGCTAATTTTAAAAAAATTTTAGGTAAGTGGTCTCACTATGCTGTCCAGGCTAGTCTTGAACTCCTGGCCTCCAGTGATCTGCCTGTCTCAGCCTCCTGAGTAGCTGGAATTACAGGCACAAGCCACTGTGCTGGTGTCTTAGCTTTAAAGAAATTAATATTAAAGTGTGAGTTTATTGATTGACTTGTAACTAATCAGATGTTTTGACTACTTTTTTAGGTCTACTATTCTAAAAGTGTGGGATACCTAGTTCTATTACTACGTAATAACAGCTTCATTGATAATTCACACCTATGCAATTCACCTGTTCTTAAGTGTATAGTTCAGTGGTTTTTAGTGTATTCACAGAGATGTACAGCTATTACCACAGTCAATCTTAGGACATTTTCATCACCTTAAAAAAATAACTCCATTCTTATTTGCTATCACTCCCCATTTTCCCCCAACCCTCCCAGCCCTAGGCGATAACGAATCCACTGTCTCTGTACACTTGCCTATTCTGGACATTCCATATAAATGTAATCATATAATGTGTGGTCTTTTGTGCCTAGCTTCTTTCACTTCGTGTGGTATTTCACCCGTGTTGTAGCATATATCAGTATTTTATTTCTTTTGACGGTCAAATAGTATTCTGTTGTGTGGACATACCACATTTTACTTATTTATTCATTAGTTGGACATTTGGATTGTTTTCACTATATGACTATATTTATAATGCTGCTATGAACATTGGTGTACAAGTTTTTGTATGGACATATGTTACGATTTCTCTTGGGAAGAGAAATTCTAGGAGCAAGATTGCCAGGTCATATAGTTACTCTATGTTTAACCTTTTGTGGAACTGCCAGAGTTTGCCAAAGCGTCTGTGCCACTAGCAGTGTGTGAAGGTTTCGATTTCCATACATCCTCACCAAGACTTATCATCCTTTGGATTGTAGTCATCGTGGTAGGTGTGTGTGAGTTGGTATCTTATTGTGGTTTTGATGGATTTTTTGCTAAGAACTAGTGCAGCTATGGAAATATTTAGATGAGACAATTGAAACATTTGACGTGCTTCCTTTGTACACTGGATTTGTGCCGTAATTGGGTTGGTGATTGTACATTTGTTTAAATATTGAAAGGGCCTTTTCAGAGGCTCTCCCTGAGGCTATTTCTGTCATTTGATTTTGGTCATAATTCCTGCTTATTGGCTTTCCTTAAGACCTGAAGCACTAGATGTAATAAATTGTCTTTATTATTGGATCAAAAGATGTATCAGTTTTCCCCAATAATTTTCTGGCTTTATTTAACATAAAACGTTAGGTTTTAGAGATGTCCGAACCCTAAGATACAATCCCTGGGGTCCTGTATGGAATTATTCTAAGTAGTGATTTCTAATAGTGCCAACCAGTTAATTTTAGAAATGAACAGTTATTGAAGTTGGCATTTATGGTTCAGTGGGTGATTTGGAAAATTACCCATTCTGCCTTTAGAATAGATGATGATGAGGAACACTGTTGAAGGTGAAAGGTTCCCACCAGCACCAGATATTTTGAGTTGTCCGCCTTTTAAGAAGTGAGCTTGTTCTTGTGCATTGCAGCTCACTGGTGGCCAGCTTTGGAGAGGTCAGAAGGGACTTCTTGAGTTAAGGCTGCTCTTCAGTCTTCTTGCTTTTTGCATTTTGTGGCATCTTACAGAGCAGACAGAAATTGTATTTAGTCTTTCACCTGATTTCAAGAGCAGGACTTGGCTTCCTACCACACAGAGTTTGGAATTTTAGAAGTAATTGCTTCTTTCTTTCTTGATTCTCTAGGATTCGTTAGTCTTCTTGGACTTAGAAATGGCCACAGGATGTGTATTCTTCTGTCAAGTCATTGTCTTCCTCATCTCTTTATCTCCAGAACCTCAATTAATGGTGGTAGCTGGTCCTCATTTCTATGCTTGCCATTGCATTCTGCCTTTAATAAAAGTTGAAGTTGAAAGTGGGATGTTTGGGGAAGGGTTGAAGGAAATTTTAGAAAGTGTGACTTATTCCCATTTAATTTCAGGAAATGGGTTAGATGGAAGGAAACAGAAAAGGAAAGGCATAGTTTACCGAAAATCTCCATAAGCTGGGAATGGATTCTTTTTGGTGCCAGGTCTCTGGAATTCAAGAATCAACAAATCTTAGAAAAGTGACTATATACATTTTGAAGGTCTCTATTTCCAGTTCTTACAGGAGTAATGAAAGGATATCAACAAATGGTATATTGGCTTTGTTATTGACGTTGTTGATTTTTCTCCCAAAAATATTTCTGAAAATTCTGTCATGTCTTCTGCCCTGCTGTGTAAACACTGAATTTCATATTCTCATGTAACCAGTATGTCATCAGCAGATAGTCACAGGTTCCAAGTGATTGCAAGCTGTTCGGTTTGGTGCTGTAATGCAGAGGCAGTACTGAGAGAGGCTGTTGTGTATGGTGGTGGCAATTCCTTGTGCAGCTATTGGCAAAGTAGATTGAAAAGATGGGATTATTCTATTCTGTAGTTGATAGGTAACTATTTATGATGCATTTCTTTGGAGCAGGTGTTCCATTCGAAATGCTTTTGCTTTACATATTTCCTAGAACTGAAATGTAGGGGGACATACACCATATAGGAGAAATATTTCATGAAGTATGTTGTCTGCTGGCACCTGTGGCAAAAGTCCAGCAAGCAAAAAACTTCTGGTCTTGTGACCAGAGACGATTCAGAGAGAGAGAGGTGAGAGCTAGATTCAGAGATAGTGTTGAATTCAGTAAGTGTTTGGAGATTTTTAACTGTACAGGTGGAATTCAGAGGAAGATACTGCTAATAAAATATTCTGCGTCGTGATATCATAGAGAGAATAGGACTTCACCCCTCTTCAAATTGAATTGCCTTTGCTAACTTGGGTCTCAGGTGCATAATAAGCACTAAAAATCCTTCCTTTATCTTGGTTGTCTTGTTTCTGTCTCTTGAGCCAAGCCAAGATTGAGAATGGGAAGATTTTCCTTGGGAAAAAAAATAAAAGATACTCTTTTGTTATTCACTGACTTTATTTCATTTTAGAATTCTATTTGGTAAAAATTTGGAGTCATAACCATTTACTGAACAGTGGCTTTCAGGGGGAGAGGAGGAAACCAGCACGAATTTCACCATCAAAAGTGAGGCTCTTACAAATCTACGAGGTCATCTGTGGTTAGAGTTTTGCAGGCTCTTGGAACAATGGATTTCCACTTTTCTTGTATATAGGTTAAACAAATACAAGCAATGAAATATAGGACTGAGTGTTACTGGATTGTAGCGTAGAATCTTGTAAGTTTTGCCTTGGCAGGTAATTTGGCATAAATTGTTAATGTAAATCTGGGTTAGTGGTGAAGACATTATTTTAGTAAAAAAGATAAACTGCTGATTAATTCAGCATAGAACTCAATTACAAATTGAAAGTGTCTCTGCGGGACTCCCGGACCCTAAAGACAGCAGATGTTGAATTGATACTCCAGCATATTTCACAGCGGTATGAAATATTCACATGGTTTATTATACTTGTGTGGTGTGCGATATCAGAAAGGGGGAGGTGGTGGGCTCATGGGTGTGCAAGGCAGTCACACACTGCTCATTTGCTAATATACACTGGAGCATGATGAAGAATTTTAGCAAAGTTTTTTCTTCTTATTAGCTCTGTGGAAAATTAAGTTTAAAATAATATTTGGGGCCAAGTATTTAAATGTAGTACCTGTGTAGGTTTACATGATATATATAAATTAACCTAAAATATAAAATGGTAAACCTTCTAATGCAGGGCATGTAGGTGTTAATTGAGACCACTGCCTACAAGAGTTGTTGGGGCGCGTGAGGGCTTGGACCGTATTTCACTGAGTTAATTGTCAGCTTTCACAGGCTGGAAGGTTTTAAATTGCTACTGTACTGTTTTTGCCTTTGGATCTAAATCATATGGTAATTTTAAAATGCCCCTGTATTTTACACTGGCAGAGAAGTTTTGTTTCTAGCCAAGAAAAAAAAAAAAGGCTTTGCAGTTTTTGTGTATCTATATCAACTCAAGGGGGGAAAAGTCAGCAAATTTTATATATTGGAAGATCTGAATAAATGGAACTGCCAATATTTGAAGGGATTGGTGATTCTTAAGTAAAGAGGGATGAGAATAAAGTTGGCTTGGATGAGCTATTTCAAAGCCGTTACTACTTTTATGACAGGTTTTTTTTTTTTTTTTTTTCCTCCATGACAGCCTATATCAAGTGTAGGTTTTGCTAGCTGAAGTAAAAACAGTTCTAAAAATAGCCAAATGATTATGGTAGGAACAAATATACCCTGGATACCTTCTGCTATTGTGAAAGCTTTAAAAAAAAAACAAAAAAAAAAACGGTGCTCTTTCTCAAAAACTCCTAAGGCACATCGAAACTGGCAAAGGCAGAGTGTAGTGGGAGAAGTTCCTTGGCATCTGCGCCACCAGAAGCGATCTGTGTTGCCACTGGAGTTGCCATTAAGGCCTCTGTAAGCTGTTGATAGACGGTGGTCCTTCAGAGATGTGAAGGGTGGACTTGCATGCCATTCACCTTGAGTTTTGATTTTGTTGATCAGGCCCTGTGCCTGGTTTTAAGACATGGTCCCTTTCTTAGTGACTTTACAACCTAGTGGGGTGCACAGGCCCATGAGCAGGGACACTACAGCATGAAAAGTGGAGAACGTTACCTATCCAGTGGGCAGTAGAGGTACAGCGGGAGCGGAGCTGATGGACTCTGTCTGGGGGACTATAAGACCTCAAATTGCATGTGACTCCTCACATGAATTTTTTTGGTCTTGGGGTGTGAAGAAGGGTGGGACAGGGAGGCGGAAGAGAAGGGGAGCATTTCGGACAGGAACGTTATGTCCAGAGGCACGGGGGCCCCCTGCTCTGCCTCTCAGTTTTGCAGTCCTGGAAGTTGGGACAGCTGGGAAAGGAAATTGCAGACAGTGTCCAAAGTTGTCTGGGCGGTCATTTCCCGAGTCAGTGTGGCCTTTTAATTAACATCCACTCTTCAGTGTGAGATAAGGCCAGAGCTGAGCATCCCTGTCCCTGCGTGTGAATATTTAGTTTAGAAAGCTGCCACGTTCCATTAGAGGTGCTTGTGTTTCGGCAGTGGGTGCAGGAGCTGTGTAGACTTTTCAAATGTCCTTTGAGATTTATGTTGCAGTGTAATTGGGAGATGCTAGTACTTAGTGTGTTGTGCATGGCGGAATGTCAGATTACCTGCTATAATGAGACCCCAGCAGCCTACCTCAGGAAGGTAGTTAAAGTTTTAACCTTAACAGGTAATGTTACTTGTGGGTGTCTGTTAGGTAATTTATACTACCCTCCCCTAACCCTGAAATTGTGCAGAAACCAAAAAATGATAGGAAGTTATACTAAATAGATATTTTAAAATTCCAGCTAGTGGTACAGATTTTAAAAAAATATTTGCAGTGAATATTTTATCTGTAGAATGTGGTCATTCTTGCCGCCATTGTCACCCTGTCGTGTTGGAATGTAGTTTTTCTAGAATCAGAACCTTGGTGATAACAGAATATTAAAGAGACGTAAAGACTCATTAACTTTGGTTCCTTGACAAATACGGTGGCTTTTAACTCAGCTGAATGGAATTAGGGGATAGAGCGGTAAGAATGGACTGGATGGAGCGTGCACGCGTGGGCTCTGAAGAGGCCTGGGTTGGAAGATTGATTTTTGCCTCTTGTGTAACCCCTGTAGCCCCAGTTTATAAGATACAAGATGTAAAACTCACTCTTATGAAATGGACTGAAGTCAATACCTGAAGGGATCATTAGGAGGACCGTTTGTAAAATGCTAATCAGGTGTAACAAGAGTTTACTCTGAGTCTCTGACTCCCTCTTGTCCTGAAACTTTTACAGAAAATTCAAGTGCCTTTGCTTTCTCAGTCAGTTTCAGTTAAGATTTATAATCAACAACTGGCCAAATGGGAAAATGAAATGGTATCTTTTTTATTGATATACGGGGCGGCCGAAAATAATTTGACTGGTTCTGTTTGCTGAGAGGTTTTATTACATGTATTTTAGGGAAATGTCAGCATTTGAATGTAGTTTTGATGCAGTGAATTTGATAGTTGCTTTGCCGTGGGATTCGATGGCTAGATTCTGTAGTAGAGGAATTCATTGGGATGTGTTTAATTTTACCAAATGTAACAAGCCAGATGAGTGATGGAATGTTAGGGTAGCATAATTTAAGCAATATATTTGCAACTGTGAAATGATTTTAGAGGTAAAGTAGTTTAAAAAGAGAAACCCGCCAGTGATTTATAAATTAAATTTACATAAAGACTTGGTGGCATTATTGGCATTTTTGGAGACTGGAGGTTTTGTTTTCTTGGGTGGAAAAAACCAAACCACCTTAAAGCGTTGTATGGGTGAGTGTGTGGAATCAGGTACTTGGCACAGAGCCTGCACACAGTAAGTCTGCCTTCTTTTTCTGTGTCTTTTTAGAATATAATTTTTGGTGAAAGAGAATAAATGAAAATGTGGTACTTACACTTCTTACCGAAATGGCCGTAATTCTATATGGAAGATGTGCATATGAACAAAGATTTTATGGCAATATATTGAATTTCATTTGCAGTATGATGGCTGCTGTCATAATTGATTTGCTTTTAAATGGGGGTTGAAAAAAAGAAGTACTAAGTTGCTATGGGTTGCCTATTGCATTGGTCGTTCTGGAAGGCTGGCTTTGCCTTGGTAATGGTGTTAGTGAGCGATGGAGATGGGTAGGATCAGGTGAAGTCAGCGTTCATTGTGGATTTCCTGCACTGCAGGCACCGTGGCCAAGCATCTCCTGTGCGTGACGCTTCGTCTAATCCTCATGACCATCCTGGGTGCTTGGGGGTTTTAGGTCTTCCTTTGCAGATGGGGAAATTGGAACTTAAAAATGTGGAGTGATTTTTATCACTGAGGTCACACCGCTGTTAAGTAACAGGACTAGATTCATATCTGGATCTTTATTCTCTCAAATTCTTTGCCTCTGTCAAGCATTGCCTCCCCTGCCCCCCATGACCACAGTCAATATAGTAACTATATTCATCAGCTCCAGAGCCCAGAAGTTTCTTTATGCCTTTTTGAGACCTCCCTCCTGCCACCTAAGTAACCAAGTGTATCTGAATGCTGTGCGTGCCTGGAGGTTTTATGGAGAAGTATCTGAGTTAGCTCCTCCTGGTGCAGTGAGGGGAATAGAATCAAGTCAGCCATTGGCTGCTCACCACCCACCAGAAAAATAGTTGCCAAGAAGTTACGAAAGGCCTTTGTGT
Source organism: Macaca thibetana thibetana (assembly GCF_024542745.1). Taxonomy (NCBI): domain Eukaryota; kingdom Metazoa; phylum Chordata; class Mammalia; order Primates; family Cercopithecidae; genus Macaca; species Macaca thibetana. The sequence continues at coordinate 14,290,915 of NC_065592.1, forward strand.
GAAGGCTGTGTTTGTTCAGAGGAGTGGTCAGCACCTATGACTGAGGCTGGAAGTCCAGCTGGCACCCTCCACGTCTTTCCGTCCTGCTCTTTCACCTGACTGCTGCTTCCTCCTCACTCACATCTGCCCTGCTGCTGGTCTTCCTCCCTGGCCCTGCTGCCCCGCCACTGTCTCTCATTGAGAATATTATCATCAGCTCCTCTCTGGTCTCCTGCCTTTGGCATTTCGTCCCCCACGGCTTCCCCAGTGGAGTTTCAAAAAGCACAAGTCTAACTACTGTTATGTGTTGCTAACGACGAGGACACATTCTGAGAAATGCATCCTTAGGTGATTTTGTCATCACGCAAATGTCATAGGATGTACTTACACAAACCTAGATGGTCTGGCCTTCCACGCACCTATGCACTATGGTGCAACCTGTTGCTCCTGGGCTATAAGCCTGTACAGCGTGTTACTGTGCTGAATACTGTCAGCAGCTGTAGCAGCAGTAAGTATTTGTGTATCTAAACATCTGAATGTAGAAAAGGTACAGTAAAAGTATGGTATAAAAGATAAAAAATGGTGTATATGTCTAGGGCACTTGCCATGAATGGATCTTGTAAAACTAGAAATTGCTCTGGGTGCGTCAGTGAGTGGCTGGTGAGTGAATGTGAAGGCCTAGGGTGTTACTGTCCACTACTGTAGACTTTATCAACACTGGACACTTAGGCTACACTACATTTACGCACACAAAAATTTCCTTCAGTAATTACTGTAACCTTTTTACTTCTTTGTAAATTTTAAAAACTTTTGACCCTTATAATGCTTAACTTAAAACACAAGCACACTGTACAGCTGTACAAAATATTTTTCTTTATGTCCTTAGTCTATAAGCTCTTTTGTTATAGACTTTTTTTTTTTTTTTTTTTTGAGACAGTCTTGCTCTGTTGGCCAGGTTGGAGTGCAGGACGTGATCTCGGCTCACTGCAACCTTAGCTATTCTCCTGCTTCAGCCTCTCGAGTAGCTGGGAGAGCAGGCGTGCATCACCATGCCCGTCTAATTTTTGTATTTTTAATAGAGATGGGGTCTCACCATGTTGGCCAAGCTGGTCTCAAACTCTTGACCTCAGGTGATGCTCCTACTTTGGCCTCCCGAAGTGCTGGGATTACAGGCGTGTGCCATCATGCCCACCTGGCCTATAAGCTCTTTTCTGTTAAAATTTTTTTATTTTTATTTTTTACCTTTTAGACGTTTTGTTAAAAATTAAGGCACAAACACACACATTGGTGTAGGCCTTTGCAGGGACAGGGCCATCAGTATCACCGTCTTCTGCATCCACATCTTACCTCACTGGAAGGTAGAAAGTGATAGTAATCCCTCTCTCTTTCTCTCTCTTTTTTTGAGACAAGGTCTTGCTCTGTCTCCCAGGCTGGAGTGCAGTGGCACGATCACAGCTCACTGCAACCTGAACCTCCCAGGCTCAAGTAATCCTCCCGCCTCAGCCTCCCGAGTAGCTGGGACTACAGGCGCACATCACCACACCTGGCTAATTTTTTGTATTTTGTAGAGACAGGGTCTCACTATGCTGCCCAGGCTGGTCTCGAGCTCCTGGGCTCAGGACTCCCAACGTTACAGGGTCACAGGTGTGAGCCACTGTACCCGGCCTGGAGGAGTTTTTTAGCTTCATGATAATTTTATGGGACCACTTTTATATGCAGTCCGTTGTTGTCCAAAATGTTACATGGTGCATGACTGTACGTCATTTTCCAGGTAAAAATTTTCATGTCTCCCTGCTGCTTAGCATAAAGGGTGGGCCGTCTGTATAGCCTGTGAGGTTCTCTGGCAGTCAGCCACACTGAACTACCTACTCGACCACACCTTTCTCCTTCCCATGTCCATGGCTCTCCTCCTGCCAACACGTCTGCCCTTTGGCTTGGCTACCTTTCACTCGCGTTACAAGGCCTTGCCCAGTCTCCATCACCTACACCCCACGAGACCTGGGTCCATCTGTGGCTCCTTTGTCAGGCCTGTCTCTTACTAGCTCTTACCTCATTGTAATGAGATTATCTCCTTGTTTCCCCTTCTGGGCTCCACAATTCTCATGGTCAGGCTCTGTGTTCAGGCCTGTCTCCATTGTCCAGCACAGCATGTGCGGTGTGTTCGTAGCAGACCACTCGTGCATGCTTGCTGAGCTAAGCTAACCTGACCATTTTGCAGGAGTTTTGCATCATTTGAAATTTGCCTCATTTTGGCCATCTTTAAACTTCCTAGAACAAGGGCACTCTGTACTTCCTTGGATCTCCTCCTGGTTCTGTCTGGGCCTTGTCAGGCTGTGGAAGCAGGATTATGTCATATAACATAGTGCCTGTGATAGCCTTCCCACATGTGCCCGGGATCTAGCAGTGGTTTTGTCCTATCCAGATATTGGAGATGGGAACGCGGCTCTTCTGCTGGTCTCAGACCCTGATTTCAGTCTCTGCTTCTGACAGGACTGGATTTCTGTCGTCGCTTACTCTCCTTATCCTGAGAAATTCTAGTGCTAGTTGCTGCTTTGTTGTGACCCATGGAACAGATTCACTTCATTTCTCTCTGTTTTCAGGTGATAGCCCTTTCAGTGGCTCCAGGAATTTATTGCCAGAGTTATCACTGGCCACGTTGTTTTTGCAGAGAGAGAGAAATATGATGAGGATCTTATTAGTATCTGCGGCAGCCCGGTTTTCATTTTGAGGATTGTTGAGCATATTTCTCACTTTCTTTAAACCCAGGCTTTCTTGTTTTTTTTTTTTTTTTTTTTCTCTGATTACATTTGATTCAATGCAGCCTTGGAAATATATATTTGTATACACATATGCTGTGAACATTGATTTCTTCTCCTTGTGGAAAGCAATATGTTCTTGTCTCTTTTGGTTCTTTTCCCTCTGGAAGCTTAGGTATTTTTCCTTCCATTCACTGTCACAGATTCCAGCAAAACCACTTGCCCGCCACAGATTTTCCTAATGGTGGGATAGGAAGACAGGCTTTGGTGGTGCCAGGCACTAACCTGGCATGCATCCTCGACTCTCCTGCTTGTACACAGCCGTGTGCCTTTGAGTGCATCAGTCAACCTTTCTGACAGCCCCTGTTTCCTCATCTGTACCAGCAGTTGGCAATTCAATAAATAACGCAAGTGTTTGGCTCAGACCCGGGGGTGTGGCAGGTGCCTGGTGTTAGTTCTCTCTTACCCTTGCCTGTTTTCTTCCACCCTAGGACTTGCTAACCGTCCTGTTTGTGAAATTGCTGTGTCGGGGTCATTTCTCTCATTTTATTCCTTGGACAGGGGTATTATTCTCATTCTTACGAGGGGCACTCTTTGGCTCAGAGAGTGACCCGCTGTCCAGGGCTGTCCTCATTCTGGGCTACCCTTTTCCAGCCCATTGTGGCCGTGCAGCCACTGCCATCTCTTCCTGGCTGCGAGTTCTGACAGGCATCACTCAGTGACCTGGGACAGACCTGGTTGGCAATTCCATGAACATGAACACCCCTTCCCATTCCCACTTAAAACCCCTCACATCACTCCTGCACCCACAGCGAGTTTCTCCTTCATTATTTGTGTCACCCAGATCCTGATACCAAAAAAAAAAAAAAAAAAAAAAGCTGTCAAAGAAAGAAATGGCAACACCAGCTAGGCCTTAAAGATGCAGCCACTGGCTCACTCCCGGCTCTAAGTGTGCCCAGCACCAGCTGCAGCTCAGCTCTGCTGAATTCCTAGGTGTTAACACAGGCAGGCGTATTCACCCATACAGCTCAGGCCAAACCCCAAACTCAGAAACCTTTGCTCTTGTCACACAGCCTAGTCTGGAAAGAAAAAAAAAAAGTTTTCTACCGTAAAAAAATGTGGCTACACATGGGATACGTCAAGTCTGTGACTCAGTGCAGGGAGCATACTGCTTTCGCGGGGACTGTTTCAAACACTTATTTGAACTCTTTCAATTGTATTCAGCCATCAACCATTAATGAGTCTTCAGGCCGCATCAGTGGCAGAGTCAGAGCCTTAGCCTGTCAGCAGGCTCCCAATAAACACATCATGTTCAGACCTCCTCTCAAGTGCTTGTCTTTGAATGGTCTCCAGTTGGGGCTGGTGCAGTTTGGGAATTGCCCCATTTGGTAGGGGTCTCTCTCCTGATTTCAGAGTCTTTGAGTTTGGCAGAGCCATGCATGCATTTGAAGTGAACGTTTCGTTTTTTCATTTGTTGACCCTACATGCCAAGCACCAGGCTAGTTCCCTGGGATACAAAGATGGAGAAGGTGTAGGGCGGACCCCCTGACGTTCAGAATTTTCATCCTCTCTCTTTAGAGTCCAAATTCTCATCACACCCAGACTTTTATCTGTTCTGCTCTAGATCATCAGAGGAATGGAATTTTTTGCTATTTCAAATCAAAGTGGCAAAAGATAATGAAGATTTTCCAAGCTGCATTTGGATTGCCTTAATTCTTTTAAAAAAATTATCTGGCTTGACAAATAAAAACTATATACTTATCATATGCAAATGATGTTTTGAAATTTGTGTACATTGTGGAATGGCAAAGTCAAGCCAATATATTAACATACATTACCTCAAATATTTTTTTGTGGTGAGAACACTTAAATCTTTCTTAGCTGGTTTTTAAGAATACAGTACATTGTTATTAACTATTACCACTGTGTTGTACAATAGATCTCTTGAACTTACTCCTTCTGAGATGTTGTATCCTTTGGCCAGCATCTCCCCAACCCTCCCATGCCTCACTTCTTACAAGTTAAATCCTTAGTAGTTAATGAAGGAGCAAATGGTTGTGAACTAATGGAACTAAATATAGGTTCAGCAACACACAGGGAAATTGATGGAAGTCGTGAGGGTTCAGCTGTCATGCCATCCACATTCTTGTTTCCCCCAGCAAAGGCAGGAGAGCTGCACCCCTTCCTCCTGGCATGGAGGTGGCACAGAAGGCAAGGGACACTTGGGTGCTGCCCTGAAAACCCTTAAAGCGGGGGGAACCCTGTTCCTCAGGAAAAAGGCTGACTCTCTCTCTGTTTTCTGCCCCCATGCCAGCTCCTTAGCTCCATACACAGTATATTTGCCGGCAAATAACCAATTTTATTTTTTAAATTCTTTTAAAAATTTTAGTTACTAATCAGTTATGTCAAATGACTTGCCACATACATGAAGTTTCACATTCCAAAGCTGTGTGTAAAATAGTCTGTTAGGTTTTCAGTCAAGTGCATATTTAATATTTTGCCTGCCTACAGTGTAAGTAAAGCAGTGTTCAGATGCATAGCTGAACAGTCAAGAGAGTGTATTTAAAGAGTATTAATTTGATGCTGAACTGTCCAGAGTGCCCATTGGCTGGCACAGCTACATTTTTCTCTGGTGACGTTCCCAATCTAAAAATCACTTAATTGAGAAGAGAAATTCGATGGTAGCTGTAGACAAGAATAATGCGGAGAAGTTTCTTGGCAGTACTACTTTGGGCCCGCACTGTAGCGGATGCCGAGGTAATCTATCAGTTTGTGAGTGTCTACAAAATGCAACTCTCTAGATAACAGGTTTAAAGTAAAGATTTAATACAGTCTCCATCTCCTATGATGTTGCAGTGACAGTTTAAAACTCATTCTCTAAATCTCAGCAGACTTTATAGCTAGCAGTGGGCCAATATAAAGTTTAATAGCATTACAACACATAAATCATCTTTTAAAGATGCTACTAGTAGCTCCAATATTAAATGCAGACAATCGCCCGTGTTATAAATAATTTATCAAACACCATTTCAGATTAGCCTTCCATGCTGAGTTATTTATTTTAGCCTTTTCTGTACGATTCCTAAGGCACTTTTTGAAAGATCCATTACTGGTCAGTTTAATGAACTTGGGGCTCTGTTTTGTCCCCTCAAGCACTCGGGTACAGCTGTGGTGACCATTACGTGGCCGACGTGGACCTCTTTGTGCCTTTTACAAGTGCTGCCCATTTGTCATGTAGCGGTAAATGGAACTGCACATTGGAGTCCGGGGACACATTGTGCGACGCGGTGATGGAGACAAACAGATAGCTCTATAAAGTGCTGCTTGTCACAGCTGACTTGCAGTACAGTACATCACTCTTATTGTAATCTCATTTAAGAAGCCGGGGTGGCCCGGGGGACTGATATTCCCAGTTAGTTTGGTCTTTGTAGCCATAAAGCAAGAAGTGTTCCTTTTATATTCTCCCAACTTTTAGGGAGTGTGCTTTTTGCTTGGATTAATTATTATAGGAACTTCTCTATGGCACTGTGTGAAGATTTGTCAGCAGGTTTGTCTGGACCTCCTTCTCCTGGCCTGGGCTTTGTTATAGGCAGTCGCTGCTTAGAGATAAGTTGTGTTTTTAGGAGCCCTCTGGCTTGCTTTATTAAATAACTTACCATTTATTAAGCAGTAGCTATGTGCCAGAAACTATAGCAGGTGCTTTCTGTGCTTTTATTTCTAATTTGTTAGTAATCTTGTGAAGTAGGATTTATTATCATTATGTTGCAGAGCAGGAGAGTAAACTCAGAGAGGTGTAGTGACTTGTCGAGGGTTGCCCAGCAGTAAGTAGTAGACTGGGGATTCAAACCCATTCTGTCTGCCAGATGACTTTGAACCTGGGTTCCCCAGCTGGTGTTTAATCATCAGGGTCATGATGATCTTTTGGCTGAGTGTCTGAAAGCAAAAGGAAGCTGCTGTTTTTTGGTGACGAGGATAAGTCCTATTCACCCATCTCCACACTGAGGTTCCGTTGTGACCTGCTACATAAATGCATCGGCAGCTGACTGGGGGAGGGTGCCTCCCTGGCTGTGGGAGACAGCGCTGCACCTGGGCCTGACCAGCTGGGGCCATGGACTCTGCAGGCCCTTGTCAAGGCCCCTCTGTAGCAGCTGTCCCCAGGCAGATGCTGCCCAGGACCTAGGTCACTGTGCATCTTCCAGAAAAGGGAGGTACAATTTCCCTACGAAGAATTAATCCTAAAGGAAGAGACAGCGCTTCTTGCGCTTACTGTGGGCCAGAGACAGATACAAATGTGGTGTTTTCCCCACCTCTTGCCTTTAGTTTGTGGTTTTTCTTGATAGTTTTCTTAAATATTTGGTAGCACATGTGAAAGACAAAAGTTGTTTAATTGTGAAATTCCACTATAAAGAAAACACAGTATGAATATGCCCAGTAGCATATTTGCATACGTGTCTAGAATTCTGTGTATGGAAATACTGTAGTCAGAGACAGTATTCAACACTGAAGCAGTTCCTGGAACATAGTAGGTCCCTACAGGTGTGTGTTGAAGACATTAACTGTGTAAGTAGTGAGTGGAGAGTAGAGCCTTTGGTCATTTCCACCCTCTTTCGATTTTGAGGGTTTGGGGTGTTAAGGGAGGGACATGTTAAATGAGACCTTAGATCTTAGTATTGATTTGGCGTTGCATTGTAGAACTCTTGCCCTAACTTGGTTGAGAATGAAGAAGGCCCTGGAAGTGGTAGTCTTGGGTGTTTTGGGAGACACTGCCCTCCACCCCCAATGGGAGTGACCATCAGAGGTTGACCCAGAGAGAAACCGGCAAACACCATCCTCCTCCTCTTAAATTTGCTCAGGTCTTAAGGCCCTTTGGGGGTGGGGAGTGAATGACACAGCCTTGAGTCAGGGACTAGCTGAGGAGTCCCCGGCCCAAGGAAGGTCACTTGCGAGTTGGTGTGGTGCTGTGGCCTTCTGGCTCTGGGGCCTGATGGGCCTGTTTTACTATTTTTTGTCTACCAGCTGTGTGACCTTGTGTAAGTCATTGACTGTCAGCCCGAGTTTCTGACCATACCAACATGAAAAGATGGTTGGGGGCAGGGGTAAGCTTGATGATCATCAAAGTGCCCAGCTCAGTGCTTGGCACGTCTGAGTGCTGATAGATGTTGACTGATCGATTGATTTAGTGAGCATATAGGTGCTCCGTAAATGTAAGTTTCATTCCATCTCCTAACATCTTCAGCCATATGTATATGAGACGTGGAGTGGGACTGGGGGGAAGAAAGTGAGAGACTTGAGATTCTCTTCCTTAAGGAATGATCTTCCCTGGAATTGGTGGGGAGGAAAGGAATTTAAAAGATGTATTTCCCCAATTTAAAAAAGCCTTTATTTATACTTAAATAACAGCATACATGATCATTTTATGAGTAAATCAAACTATATCATTTTAAAATTTGCATATTTTAAAGTTTTATCAGTTACTTACATTACAGACTGTTTGCAAAATAGAGGGAGGATCACTCGTAATCTTACATAGCACTGTCAGCAGTCTGGTGTCCTCTGTCCAGTCGAATCAATTGACACTAGATATGCATGTCTCATGTCATGTGTGTATTTCTGTTTCCCCCAAGTCTTCTCTTCACCTGTCCCCATCTACCCAGATCATTTGGGAAATGCAAATGTGTAGTCCTAAGTGTGCTCACGGATTGCGATGTCCGCCAGGTACTGTTGACTGGCTGGAGATGCTAGCAGCAATGACGAGAAACAAAGCAGAGGAAATAGTTAAATGGTAAAGAAGAGAAAGGGGAGCAGAGGTGGTAGGCCAGGAACAGGGAATAAGTATGGTTCTGCCTGCACGTGCCCATATGCACACACACTTAAGGCCATTTAAAGAGAAGCGGTTGGGAATGAGGTTGCGTTTGCTGAATTAGTGGTTGGTTTTTGCTGTCTAGATAGCAGCTGCCGCCAGCTCCTCATCTAAGAGGCTTTCTTTGCTACCACCTTCACTGGTTTGTGGAAAGCTTCTGGCCCCATAGACTGTTGAGAATTCTAGGAGAAAATTCCTAATCCTGTTTGAATGTATTCTTACAGGACTATGTATGTACAAAAGAAGAATCAGCTTAATTAGCCCCACATAGATGTCACATGAGAGTGAAAAAACCTGGGGTATAAAATCAAAGGAACTGCTGTCTGCTGGTTTGCTGAGGAGCCCACTTCCAGCAGAACCTTCTCTGTTCTTCTGAGTCTGTAGAGTGTGCTTATGTCACTGGAATCCTAGTCTGGCATGGGACAGGCAGAGGAGCAGGAGCCCTGAATGGGTTCAGATCTTCTGCAAACTTGAGGTTAGCAGATCTGCCCTTTGAGGGTCTCAGGCTGGAATTTGGGCCTGGAGTCCGTGTTTGTCCAAGGATGTTACTTGGATGAGCGCTGGAGTGCACTTGCACATGTATGTACTCCCACGCCCTCGTGGATTGGGAAGGCGCCATAGCACAGGTTAGATTCCCGGCTTTCAGGGAGCCTGGTTCATTTTTGTCCTCGTTGTATATAGAGCTTGAACTTGGCGTTCCCCAGGTCTGGTACCGTTGCCTTTGCTGTCTGCCTTGTGTTTCACTGCTGTTTTCTGAGTGCCTCGTGTGCAGCCTGTCCTTCAGCCCTCCCTGAAGCTCTGCTGGCCAGCCATGTTCCCAGCTCCTTTTCACGTGCTCTGTAGCCATTCTCACCCTGCATTGTTCTTACTTGGGTCAGGTGCCCCCGCTGGACTCGAAGCCCCTAGAGGGCGGGTATTTGGGGGCGTCATCCACCTCTGCAGCCCTAGCTCCTGGTCTAGGACATAGCATGTGATAGGCCTTCTTGGATAAGAAAGGGTTGAATCCATCTGTTCACCAGTAACTACTGGGGATGAGGATTTGTGCTTAAAGGTGGGACAAAGGAGACAGTGATTCTTCAGTGAACCTGTAGGCTCCAGCCTTAGTAGGAGAGACAGATTCTTTCGGGCAAGATGTCCCGCCCTGGGTCTGCCAGCATTTCCCTAGAACTACTGTTGTGTTTTGGTGTCAGTTTCTTCCCCTTACAATGCTGACTTTCTCCATTATGTTATCAGGAAGTAAGTTTCAGCTATTGTTGGACATTCTTGATCAGGGGTTAGTTAGTAAACTGCAGTCCATGGGCCAGATCTGGCCCTCTGCCTGTTGCTAATAGAGTTTTATTGGAACACAGTTGTACCCATTTGTTTATGTATTTGTGTGTGGCTGTTTTGTGCTAGCATGACAGAGTTGAGTAGGTGTGGTAGAGACTTTTGGCCTCAAAACCTAAAATATTTACTACCTGGCCCTTTTCAAGGTACGTTACTAACCCTCTAGTAACTGTCAGCCCATCGTTTGGTGGTGAGTGTCCGACGTGGTCAAGAGGTGGTGCATGCATAAAGAGTTTTAAAGGCCCGGGTCGGGAACTTTGGGCAAATCATCGAGGCACTTTGAGATCTTTTCCTCATCTGTGAGATGGGCATTAAAAACAACACCTATCTCTCAGAAGGTCTTGCGAACTGCTAGTGGGAGCACATTGCGGATGTCAGAGCAGGCCCTGGTTTGGCCGTGGACGTTATTGCTGCCGTTCTCTTTCTCAGGAGGAGGAAGCCAAGAAGCTGGTGAGCGAAGCCATCGCAGCCGGCATCTTCAACGACCTGGGCTCCGGAAGCAACATCGACCTTTGCGTCATCAGTAAGAGCAAGCTGGATTTTCTCCGCCCGTACACGGTGCCCAACAAGAAGGGGACCAGGTGAGTGAAGGAGACGAAGTTCTTCCTGGGTCCCGTGGCATCATGCCACCCTTGGTATCTCCATGGCATCTGGATGGAGTTTTCCTGGTTCTTTCCACATTAAGTACATCCAGTGTTCCCAAATCAGCCTCCCGCACAGACCTTCGGCTCGTTACTTGCTTTATGCCAGTGGGCTGCTGTCAGGTGTAGGAAAGTGATTTAATTTGATGGGAGAGGTGGAGGGTGGCCCAGGAAAGAGCCCTAGGCTGGGAGGTGGGGTGGAGCGGTTTGGATCATCTGCTGTCCTTTCTCAAGTGTTTTAAAGAATCCCCTGATTTCTGTGAGAAGGTGCATTTTTCAGAGCAGCCCCAGCACTTTCCCTCAGAGTGCCCCGAGATTCCTAACTGGGTGTAAGTCAGCAATGCTAACAGCCTCCCAGAGGTGGCCTTGGGAGCTGATGTGTGTCTGCTATGCCACAGGGAGTTGTGCCATTTAGCCTGTGCTACATGCCGAGTGGGCCCCTCAGCTCGGTGGTGCAGCCCAGACTCAGAGCAGTGGGAGAAGGTTTTAGTTGATTTGCTGAGCAGAACTGGAAGGTTTCCAAACCTAGCGGCTGGCATGTGTCACCGGAGCAGCTCATTTGCAGTGTCTCATCATTGTCCAGCTGCTTGAGCGTCCTGTGGCTCCTGACCTCTTCTGGGAGCCCGAGCAGCTCAGGATGGGATCCTGGAGTGCTGCTTCCAGCTGTAGCGTCTGGGTGCAGCACAGGGCATTTATAAACTACGGCTCCCACCCAGCCCCACAGCTAGCACAGAGGAAGCGAGCATCACCTTCTGCAAGCTTGCCTTCATCTCCCACTGCACACACAACTCCGTATCAGGGTAATTCACAGGGAAAGAATGGCACGTTCAGAACCAGCAGATACTCACTGTGGGCTGCACTCAACCTTGTGGAAGCTCAGTGGGCTGTTGATGGGGTGGGCAGTACGGCGTCAGAGAGCTCTGGCACTGGGGTTGGAGAGTGTTGGTGGCTGGCTTGGTGGCTTCCAGCAAATCAGTCTGTCTGGGAAATGGAGCTCAACCAGATGACCTCTGATGAGACCATGAAGTCCCTTGGGCCTTTAGCAGGAAGGCAAGCTACCTTTCAGGCCCAGAGCTGTGTTGGGGAACCAGGCTTTGCCGAGCTCCGGGTAGGCAGGACCCAAGTACTCCACGTAGCCTGCTTTGCTAGTTATTTGCGAGATGCTGTGTAATTTAAGCAAGTCCACGATGAAGCGGTGATGGGGTAGGGAATGGTTACACCATTCAGGCTGGACAGGGTCCTGGGCGAGGACTCTGAAAGCCACGTTTGGGCTAGTGAGAAGTGGTATTTGTGGTTGCCTAGGGAACCTGTGCTCAGCGCAGGAGTCTTCATCCACAGGGAGCGCAGCAGCGGCGCATCCTACTTCTGGGACGTGGGCTGCTCCACTTGTAAACAGAGGCTCTAAACACCCAAGAACAGAAAGAAAACCGCCTTGTGGCTGCTTGTGAAGAATCAGCGAGGCGGCCCAGAAGGTGCTGGGCGCGTGGTGGGTGTGCAGTAACCTGCACGGGGCCCGCTCCCCATCGGTGTCCTGAGGCCAAGGGCAGCAAGTGTCCAGGCTCCCTGGAACCTCCCTGTTGTCTTCTCTGCCAGTGACTGAAGATGGGGGCACTGCCTGAGTTAGGGGAGCCCTTCCCAGGGTGGATGCTAGGGTGCGGGCAGGGCTATAGGCCTGAGCAAGCGTCCCATGCCTGCGCCAGTGTGGGCCTTGCCTGGCAAGTCCCTGCTGCCTGCTCTGCTCGCAGCCCTCCAACACAGTGTTGCAGTCCACTGGCACGTAAGGTGGAAGCACTGAATGCATGCTGCCGAAATCGGGCACCATCACCACAGTGGTGAGGAGGTGTCCAAGCCTCCCGGAGACACTGAGGGGCGGTTCAGAGTCATCAGGCACACAGAGGCCACGTGGGACTTTGGCTCTTTGGAATGAGAGGCATCCTCAAACTGATGGGGTGGGGACACATGGTTAAAAGGTACTTTTGCTTGGATCCTTTAAGAGAGTGGGGGTTGGGGGAGGCTTGGCAGAATAAAGGCAGGCCACTTGGCTGACCGTGCTCCTGACCTGGATGCAGAACTGTGGAAGTTGCTCTCCTTGTTCTGCTTCCTGCTCCCTCTTTTAGCCCATGTGCCCAGGCGAGAGGATGGGTGTTCCTGGAGCACAAGGTCATGGCACAGCCAGCAGCCTTCTGGTAGTCCCTGAAGGACAGTAAGTTTGATAGAGATATTATCTCGGCTGGCATAGAGCCCAGGAGCAGTTGGTTGTGTGCTGCCATTTGACAGTATCCTAATTCCTGACCCACTGTGAGAATTAACAGCCCAAATATGTATCTTCTAGACTGTCTGGTGCTCAAAGAAACCTCTGCCAGATTCACTCCAGGAAGGTGTTGGGTGTGTCCTAGTGGGGAGGCACTGTGTCCCTGAAGGGGACAGTTAACTTTTCTTGAGTCTTGAGAGTGGTCTGAAATGACAAGCCCAGAGTGTGGCTGCACATATTTTTACACAGTTTATGCTTCCAGATGTTTGTACAGCGTCTGAGGTAACAGTTCAGTCATTCTTGTTGCGGCACAGAAGAGCACTCATGCCCTTCTCTTGTGTAATGATGGGATTTGCTTCCTGCTGTCACTGAAAGGTACTGTAGGGAGGTTGAAGATGGATGTCAAGGGACCAAGTGCTTCCCAGCACTTGCTGGGGCTGGTGGGGTGGGGGAGAGTCCCGTGTCCACCAAGGGCCAGGTGCCGTGTTCACTGATGACGCTCTGTGCCTCCCAGGCACCCCCATTTTGCAGCACTTGAGAACTGAGGAACTGAGGAAGTTGAATCGCCCAGGATCACAGAGCTGGGATCGGAAGAGCCAGGATTCCAGTCCACCCTGCTCACTGCCTCACCTGAATATTTATTTTCACTGTCGCCTGCCCGCTGGCACCTTGAGGGGAATCCTAACTCTGTGCTTTTGTTTTTCTTTCACTAGGCTTGGCCGGTACAGGTGTGAGAAAGGGACCACTGCAGTCCTCACTGAGAAAATCACTCCTCTGGAAATTGAGGTGCTGGAAGAAACAGTCCAAACAATGGACACTTCCTGAATGGCGTCAGTGGGTGGCTGGCTGTGGTTCTGGAACATGGTGGGCATTGGAGGCCCAGTAAGACATTCATGTGGCTAGTGTTTGCTGAAACTCAATAAAAAACAAAAACCAAATTGGGCAGCTGAGGTCTGGGCACTGTGTGGTGTTTTAGGGGGCAGTCTGGGGCTGCTAAGGCCATTGGCCTGGCCCTTCAGGGTGTTGATCCTCCTTGGGCACTGGCTCAGGAGAGCGTAGGAGCCATGCACCCCTCTGCTGTCAGAAGTCAGAGTGGACTCCCTTGAGGCTTCAGGTGAACATCGATACCTGCCCCTTTTGCTGGCTGACTCTGTTCGGGGCGGCCTCCGGTCTGGTCTGGTTTTGAAATGGGCTGGTAAGTGCAGCACAGCCTCCACCTCAGCAGCAAGTAGGAAAGAAATGGCAAAGCCAAACCTCTGAGTTCTCAAGCCCAGCTCAGTTCTGAGTACCAAGAGAAGGTGGGCAGGTGCACCGCCAGAGCTGCGTGAAGGTGGGTGGACCTCACTTTGGCCGGTTTCACAGAAATAAAAGGAATGTTTTGGGGTTACTGTTTTGAAGTAAGTAGGACATGATCATTTCACACACACTCAGGCCCGGTGAGTGGCTGAGATCGTGCCCCTCCAGAGGGTCCAGGTGGGCAGATTGTTCTCATGGTGTGGAAAGCGGGTGGCATGCACAAAGTAGGTTCATTGCATGCTGGGGCTGGCAGTGTTGGGGAGGCACGGTAGGGGCTCAGAGAGCTGCAAGCAGAATATTGGCACAAAGCGTGTCTGGAATCAGAACCTTCAGTGGTAAGCACTAGGCAGGCGACACGGACTTGATTCTCCCTTGGAGAGAACATTCCAGGGTGAATCTGCTCAGGCCAGCTCCTATGTCACAGCTGCCAGGAGCAGGCCGGGGAGAACAATGGAATTACCTCATGAGCGCAGCACCTTGGCTGATGAGTATCAGAATTATTTGGGGAGCTTAAAGAAATCCTGGGATTACTGAATGGGGCCTGGGAAGTTGTGTTTTTCGAGGTTCCTCAAGCAATTGTGCTGCAGACACTGTTTTAAGTTTTGGACCTACTGGTTTAAAAGCAAAATCTCCAAAGCCATTTTAAAATCTTCATGAATTATAAGTAACTCCCAGTCACCCTGTTTTATTTCGACCATGGAGAAAAAGTACAGAGGAAAGGCTGCCTGTGGAGAGACTGTCGGGCAGACGGTGTCACAGCAGATCCGAGTCCACGCGCGGAAGCAGCAGCCGTCTGGCCCTGGGAGTTTCCTCCAGGAAAAGCCCGGTCAGCGAATGCCTGCAGGCAGCAGGTGTCAGGAATCACCTGCCCGATGCCAGCGCTGCTCTCGTCTGGAGGGCCAGACTGTCATCAAGTCAGTGACGACAGCTCAGACCACTGGAAGGTTAACTTTACGTACAAAAACAAAATTCAAATGATTTCCTTCAGAGCTGGAGTTTTCTTAGGTTCACATTTATAAATTAGTCTTCACAGTTAATCCTGTTTGGGAACAAGAAATAAGGAACACCTTTCTGGTTTCCTACACATGATACAGGTGTACATTAATTCTTGGCTTCCGTGGCCCATGGACTTCAGTTTGTGAAGGGTGAGTGGCTACCATTTTTGGATCATCTACTTTGTACTACCTAACTTGCATATTTTATTTCAGATTCTGTCAGCAATCCTGAAGGTAGATAGGTACTACTAATCTCATTGTACAGATGAGGAAACTAAGGCTCAGAACGGCTAAGAAACTTGCCCAAGCCCAAAGTCACGCTAGGAAGTTGCAGAACCAGAATTTGTAAAGGATAGCCCTTAGCTTTTTTACATCCCATCCTTCCTTCCCATGGAGGAAAATGCTTAACACTGATCATGAAATGAACTGCCAGCATTCAAGGAGGTGATGAAATGCCTGGTACACAGCAGGTGTCCAGGAGAAGATGGCCCAGCCTGGTTGCCAGGAAGATGCCCCTGCTTCCCGATGCCATTTGCCTGTGATGCTCTGGCAGGTGCAGGGCTCTCATCGTCACTCACCAAGTTATAAAACATAGATAAAAATATTAGCAGAATCTCCACTCCATGGAAAAAAATGACTTCCACTTTATCCCTTTACAACAGAGTAAATTAAGCACACAGCTTGATTGAAAAGATACTAAGAACTAAACTGAACTCGGTACTAACCATTTTCAAAGGCTCACTACACAAATCACACGGTCTCCTGTGAGTCTCCTGTTAGCATAAGCCTTGACAGGTCACTGGAGGAATTACCCTAAAGATTCACATTACAATCCAGATACAGGGGGCTGCCGTGGCTCGCTGAACCACCTGCCCTTGTTAACCCAGCTAAGATTGTCCCCAACAGTATAAAGAAAGGACTTTTGAATTTGGCTGTCAGTGACGTGTGGCCAGCGCCCCTCCCTCAGCTGCTCTGCCTTCAGCATCTGCTGTAAGGCTGGGCAGCCTTTTGGGGAACCTGCTGAACCCTGTGGTCTTAGCTGTTCTAGGCTACCAGGTGGCCACTCGAAGAGAAGACGACTCAAGTAAGGCAAAGTGGTGCTGGCTTTGATAAGGCACGGTGCATCCACGCTCAGGTGCTGGACGTCCAGACGTGCATCTGCTTGGCCACCTGGTGCACGTAGCCGATGTCAGGTCTCTGGTCGGGGTCAGGGTAGATGCACATGCTGACCAGTTCTCGTAACTGCAGGGGAGAGAACGGTGTGTTATTCTCAAGAAAAGAAAGCAGCCTTGCTGAGGCTCCGCACTCTGCAGTCAGTCTGCATGAAGGCACTTCCTCCTCAGAGCAACCAGACAGTCCTGTTTTCCCCGTTAGAGCCGAAGAACGGTGTTTAGCTGGGGCAAGTAAGGGGTGCGCAGCCGCGTGGCTCCCAAGGGCTAGCCAGTACCCTTCCTAGGCCTGTCTAGTCCCAAAGACTGTGCTTTGAGACTCTAAGAATGGTTAACCTCCAAATAATTTTGAACTTGTAGCTGTCCACACCATTGGGCAAACTGTGTGTCTCTCTCTGCTGGGAAAAGTGTGTGTGTATCTGCTGTCAGTCACGCAGATGCCCAAACCAGAGGACAAAACTCAAGGCAAGGGCTTATTGATCATAATAAACGCATTAACATGCAGCAGGGCTGCAGTCTGCCCACCTCCCGGCCCCTTTATTGTGCTCATGAAAGACGGAGCTTTTAATTATACAGACACTGAAGGCTGCTCCCGCCCCGAGATGGGGGAGGGGTGCCTTGCACCTCTGATCGCCTCCATTCTTCTGATAGCCGGAGTGCCAATTATTTTAATGGTAATTAAAATAATGACCTTAAAATGCCTACATCTTACCCTGCATCACGGGCTCATAGCCATTGGTTTTCATTTAAATACCTGCTGCTGGAGGGGTGGCCAGCCCCGCAGGCCGCAGCAGCAGGAAGCCGGGTGGTTTTGAACCAGAGGGGGCTCTGGTGGTCTCAGTGGCCACACTCAGGGAGTCTGGGGAGGGCCCACAGGACGTTCTGGAGGCCCGGGGGCTACTGCTGCGCAAGCTCCTTAGGCTGAGGGGTGGTGGGGCCTGGGCTTCCTGTAGACTAGGGCTCCTCTCAGCTGATGGGGCATTTTCTCCCTGGGCCGCAGAGCCTTAGGGTATCCCTCCCACCTGTGTGCATGCCTTCCAACCGAGAAGCCCAGGGGACACGGGGCCTGCAGCCTGCTAGGCCACTCCTGGCGTCTGAGGTTGCCTATGGATGGACGGCTGTTTTCTGAACCTTACAATATTCGGGGGAGGTACCTGTGGTTGGCCTCTAACAGGTTAAAATGCCCAAGAAAACCAGATTCAGGTGAAGTGTCTGTGACTCAAACTAATTTATGATGTAAACGCACAGTTGGCAATAAGTGCATGTTTGAAATTTTCAGAATTCAAGAGAAACAAAAATTAAATAAAGTCTTATTTTCATTTCTAAGCGGTGCTATAACTTTAAAAGTAGGGCCCAGAGAGAGCCAGTGCTCCGGGGAGTGAGGGCTCGTGGCCGGGAAAGGGCTGACTTGGGCTGGGCGCTTCGGTGCTCATTTCAGCCTCATAACTGAAGCAGAGAGGGCAGCTCCCATTTTTAGACTGACGGCCAAAGCAGAGTGGTCATCAGCTCCAGCTGCACGGCTTGGTACACAAGTCCGCATTCAGAAGAGAAGAAAGGAAAAAGCAAATGGCAACTTTGTAAAGAGATGCAGCTTGTTTTTCCTCCCACTGGGAGCAGAAACACTTCCTCCAAAGGTGCAGGTCAGAACTTGGGAGCCAGGAGAGGAAGGGCACTGCGCAGCGCCCGACACTCGAACTCCTCTAGCCCTGGAGTCTGCAACGCCAGCGAGCACAGGCTCAGCACAGGCGCCCCGCGAGGACCCTCCTGCCCGGACACAGGGGCGGAGCGCTCAGGATCTGCCCTGTGCAGCTTGGCCGGGGCAAGGGCGCTCCTTCCAGAGCCTCACCCCAGCTAACTGATGGACCACCAAAGAGACACGCCATCAAGAAGCAGGATGGCTCCGTGGCTGGGCGTCTGGGTTCAGATCCTGCCTCCCCGGTCTTTTTAACTTGACTGTGTCTGTCTGTTCTTTATTGGTAAACGGGTGAGGGGAAGATTCAACTCAGGAAGTCTGAACATGAGCTGTTACTGTTATCCTGAGGTGATGGCCTATGGTCCTATGGGGTGGGCCCAGGGAGGCCCCAGACTCACCCACTAGCATTGACCTTGAACAGAAATAAGGGTCACATGACATTTAGTGACCACTGAGTCACCGACTGGGCCAGGCCCCGTCCATTGGCCACTTTCGGTGGTGGTGGCAGTGTTAGTTAGCCTGGTGCCTTACCTTAATCCTTATGCTAATCCTGTGTGGAAGATTTAATATTATCCCCATTGTATAGGTGAAGAAACTGACTCAGGGAGGTTATATGACTCACCTAGGCACAGTGCAGAGAGAGTGTGAACATGTGTGTACACTTTTGACCCTGCTCACCCTGCTATGCCAGGAAACCTGTGCTTTCTTCCTCACGATTATCCACCAAGGAGATTATCTGTTACTCCCATCTTCAAGGGGATGGAGCCGAGGAAGAAGATACTCACACATTCCTAGTAACTGGCACAGCCCCATGCCAGACCCGTCGGAGCCTGTGTCCGCGGCCCCTGCAGCCAGTGTAAAATGTTGACAGTAGAAGCCCAGGGTGCTAAGTCTGTCATATCATAAGGAGGAAACTGACCAGTCCCCCTGCTGTAGTTTCCTGTCATGGGAGCGGAGTGGCCACCATGGGCAGTATGGGGACGCCAGGCCTGCTGCATCCTGCCCCTGTATCTGTTCCCATGTCTGGCACGGCACAGGCCCTGTCCTGGGGACCTGCAGCGGTGGGCCTCCCACTGGAGCACCGAGTTGGCAGCTGAACAGGTGGAGGTGTGCCAAGGGCCACATCCCACTGGTTCCTACCTGGGGGTCCCACACTGGAGCTGCATGGTGAGACCCCTTCTTCAGTGCAATCACCCACTTTCCCCTCTCCAAGTCACTTTTCCAGAAAGCCCCCTTTCTGCACCGTGTAAAGTGAGCCTATCCTCAGCCCCACAGCTACGTTGTTTTGGAGCGGCCTTCATAAGCCTCGGTGGCCTCCCGGGGCTTGCGAGGCTCCGGCTCCTGCAAACTCACCTTCTCGGAGTAGTGCTCCCCGGGCAGCGGGGGGTAGTCACACTGCTCGATCTTCTGGCACAAGGAGAAGAGATTCATCTTATCTCCGTAGAAGGGGCTCTGGAGGGCTGCCATCTGCAAGGGAGGGGGACAACGAAGATGAGCTTTCGGCCTCAAGGCTCGGAAGGACTGGAGAGGAGGCTGCTCCAGATTGGGGCATGGGCTCTCTCTGGTCCTGACCGCAGCGAGTCCAGCAGGACTTCTCCCCCGAATCGCTGAGCCGGGGGTTCAACAGAGGAGCAGGCGCACCACCATCCTGGTTATCACTGGATTAAGTGAGCACGAGGGTTTCGGTGACAAAACTTTAAAGGCAATCAAGAAGGGCAGCTGGACGCTGCGAGCCAATTCTCACGTTGCTCCCACCTCAGCCCGGGGGACCCAGGCTCCGTGCGGCAGGTTCCCAAGTGCACGGTCTTATTTCCATAAAACACGATTTCGAAGATCCCCGTAGGGGCATGTGTCTGTGCCTCGCACATTCAGGGAGCTTTCCTTACCTATGGACTGATGTTTTGGGGTGGGGTGGGCCCGAGAAGGGTGAGGCATTTCACTGTGGCTGTTCTCGCCAGCCCCTGGCGGAGCTACTACTGCAGGGGGTTCAAGAGGGAGGGAGGCAGCCTCCTGCCCCTGGATGGAGGGGCGCCGCAGCTTGTTCAAGGGAACCTTCAGGTGGGAGGGAAGCGCCTGGCTCCACAGCCAGCCCCAGCTCTGTCCCGACCCCAGCTCTGCACTTGCTGCGTGTCTGGACTTCAGTTTCCTCATGTGTACAATGGCCCCACCCGCAGGCCTGTGGCGAGGCTTAGGCTGGCACGTGGAGGCGGCACCACCAGCACGGCCATGACCACCTTTGATGAGGTGAGGCCTGCGGCACTGGTTCTGCCCTGAAGGCCGGCCACGGCCACGGGGGAGTGAAAGGCCTGTGGGGCGGTGACCCCCCCGTGAGTTGCCAGCTATCAGGGTGCTGCCAGGCCGCCCCACCCCACCACTCACTCACAGGGGACTCCTCAAGGGGGTGTGCCGGGGCCACAGTGGCCCTGAGGCGGCGGTGCAGTAGCCCAGCGTGGCACCCGCTGGCCACCCCATTATGAACCCATAATGGGAAAGGGCTTCTGGTCACTCCAGCTCACTGTGGCTTACTGCCCCCTGGACCGCCCCCCGAGGCCCAATGCCTCCGGCTAGTGAAGTGCTGTCAGGCGAGTGCCCTCCTGTTTGGCCCCGGTTCCCCCTCGGAGGGGCCAGGCTGCCAGGGCCACCCCGCTCTGGCTCCTTGGCCAAGGGCTCCTGGGCTCCTACTGAGGGGCCCTGGATCCCTGGGGAACCGTCGCTTGTCCTCGCGCCCCAGAGGCTGAGCGAGGAGTCGTCCTTGGTAGCAGGGTTTGAGGGTGCCCGTCAGCTTGGGTTTCCTGGTCTTGCCCTATTCTCTGTTCGTCCATGAACAGGTCTGGTGACCCCAAGGGCCTGCCTCCTTCAGAAGGGCGTAGAGGAGCTTCAGAGCCTGGCACCATCCTTGGGTTTGCAGGTGGCCTTTGGGGAAGCTACTGAGTGCGGCCTGGAGACTGTGGGCTTTCCTCAGCCCCAGGTTCAGCACCCTCAGGACCAGGAGCCCAGGCCAGGCCAGGCCAGGTGCCTTCATGCGGGTGTTTAGGGACAGCCTCACCTCTGTCTTCCCACTGGCTGGGAGCTTGGGCCCCTCGGAGAAGGGCTGGGAACCCATGTGGACCCTGAAACCCACCCTTGGAGGAGGGCTGCAGGGAGGGTCTGGCCAGGCAGGGGAAGTGTGAGGATGCAGAGGCCCTGCCATTTTGGGGTCTGCTGACCTGACCGGGAGCAGCTGGGAGTCTGCCAAATGCGCCCCCCAGGTGACGCATGTCCAGGAATTAAAACAAGACTCTCTGGTGCAAAGGGTTCATCGAGCATTTTCAAAGGACCTCTGTTGCCGTAGCAGAGAGCAGCTGAGACTCCAGGACAGTCACCTGGGGTGAGCTGGGTGCCCCCGAGTTGCAGCTGGAGGATGAAGGTGGATCTTCCTGGGCACCGTTACGGTGCAGCACAGAAGGGACATTCTAAGTGCTGGTCCAGTGAACGCAGGCCCCAGTTTTTCACGTGCCTGACCCCAGAGAGGAATCGGCCAACCTTCAACTTCAGATCACGCCCATTTGCTGTGAATTTTATAAACCTCGCTGCTGGGAACTCCGAAGGCCCCCGAACGCTGAGGGGAGCACTGAGCCCCCAAGCTGGCATCTGCTTCAGATCATGTCTGTGTTCTTTCCAGCACCTTCCCCACATCGTTTCAGAAAAGCCTTTGGAATGGGGTCAGCAGTGAGCTATGCCAGAGGACCCCTCTCAGCCTTCCCCAGGAACAGGCCTCCTCCGTCCGCCCCAGCCTGCCCCCACTCCGCTGCCGGCCACGGGCCTTCCACCCTCATCAGGGCGACGGGCTGTGAAGGAAGCTCTGGGCTGCGGGGATTAGAACGATTACCCTGGACGGCGAGATCTCCTTCTACCAGTGACC
This sequence comes from Macaca thibetana thibetana, assembly GCF_024542745.1. Classification (NCBI taxonomy): domain Eukaryota; kingdom Metazoa; phylum Chordata; class Mammalia; order Primates; family Cercopithecidae; genus Macaca; species Macaca thibetana. Next base: position 14,312,782 of record NC_065592.1, read on the forward strand.
ACCCAGCCTCTGACTGGTCGAAACACAGAGGACACACTGTCTGGGGCCTCGTTAGAACTGCCGAAGCCATGGCTCTCAGCGCTGCTCCTCAAATGCCAAGCTCTTCTCCCTGGTGTTATCGGGGTGACACATGGCCGAGGAAAAGGGGGCAGGTGGGCCCTGGCCCCCACCGGGAGGGCTGAGAGAAGCTGGTGTGTGATCTGAGATGTCAGAGGGACAAGGGGGATCTGACTCCTGCCTGTCAGGGCCTCAGACACCCATCTCGTCACCCAGTGTCTCTCGAGCATGTCCCAGACTGAAGGGTGACTGGAGACCAGGAGGTCTGCAGCCCTGCTCCTCCACCACGGAGGAGCGTCCAGGCCACTCCATCATCCGAGCAGGATTCCAAAGCAGTGTCTCGGCCAAGGCTCCGCGGATCTTCCTATTGAGTCCGCTGTCTCGCTGGGTCTCAGTCCCAGCTGGGCACCTCAAGGCTGCTGCAAGGATGCCCCCCATGAGGATCCTGGGACTGGCACTGAACGAGTCAATTCCTCTAGCTCCGTACTTGCAGCTGAGCTCCCACATAGGTAAAAATCAGTCCTGCAGAGCGGGCAGCCCACTGGGCACCTCCATGGGTATCTGGGTAATGAGAACAGAGCCCGGCCTTCCCATATCCCAAGCTCGGGCATTGCTGCTCCCAGCTCCCACTGGGGGCTCCCCACCACCTGGCCTGCGAGTCTTATGATTCACTCCATGTTCGGGCCAGCACTCCTGATTCCAGCCTCTTCAACAAACTCTGCTGGGGCCCCAGCCGGGGGCCAGCGGCAGGGCTTTGTGGTGGCTCCCACTAGCTGGGGTCAGTGCCAGCAACTCCGGTGGCCGCAGGAGGTCCTCGGTAATAGTTGATGCCCAAGTTTGAGAGAGGGTATGGGGGACTCAATGATGGGCCCCGAAGGCGTCCATCACTGAATTTTTGGGACTTGTAAATGACATTTTATAGGGCAAACAGGATTTTGCAGGTGTGATGAAATGTTGGCTCCTGAGATGGGGGCATTATCCAGGTGGGCCCCAACGTAGCCACAAGAGCCCTCATGAGAGGAAGCCCGAGGGAGAAGGGCACGGAAGAGGGGAAGACGCCAGGCTGACGCACACCAGAGGCTGCGGTGACACGAGGCGGAGGCCGAGGACTGCGGGTGGCCTCTCCATTTTCCATGGAAAACACAAGGAAACAAGATTCACCCCCAGACCCTCCAGAAGGCGCCCTGCCTGCTGACACCTTGACTTGGCCCAGCGAGACTGATTTTGGACATCTGGCGTCCAGAATCCACGAGATCTAACAGAGTAAACTTATGTTGCTTGAAGCCATCGGCGTGGTGGCATCTGTCGCTGCAGCCACAGGGACGAGCACAGGGGCTTTTGAGCCTTCCAGGCCGTGCTGGGGCTTGGGGAAGGGCAGGTTTTCTCTGGCTGTGTTTGTCACCAGGACCCAGGTGACCTGGGTATGTGCCCTGTGCAGGATCCTCAGCTGTAGTCCGGAGAGGGTGGGGGACTTTGACACAGCTCTTCAGGCTGGCGCCCCTGGAAGACACCACAGGCTGTGCGGGTGGGAGGCTCCGGGCATGACTGCGGGAGGCCTCTTTCCAATTACATGGCCGTGGGCTCAGATGTGGCTCCCCTCACTGTCTGCTGGGGAAATGCCTGCTTCGCCTTCCCCTTCTTCTTCCCCTTCCCCTTTCGGGGCTGCAGGAGTGGAGGGGGGTCACCTGGCACAGAGCCCCTGCCCCGTCACCCTTGGACGGGCTGGCCATGGGTGGCCACACCAGCCTGCTGCTGTGTGAGGCCGGGACTGCCAGGGTTAGGTCAGTGCCTGCCGTCCCTGAGGACGCCAATCCCCTCAGGGCTCGACTGCTGTTTCATTCACTTCCCACTGCTGATTGGTATCCACCCATAGAGTGGTATCTGTCCCCCCCGCCACCAACACCCTCTCCAGATGTGATCCATCCCCCACACCACAAAGCCCTGGACGGCTGCAATCTGTCCCCTCGTCCCCCCACCCGCCCCGGCTGTGGTCTGTCCCCCCGCAGCTGCGAGCCGCACAGCCCCACTTACTCCAACAAATGAGTCAGCTCGGTGGAACCCAGGCCTCAGTGCCAGGGAGCCACGAAGGCGGGGCTGCCTCGTGAAATGCACATTTAGGTGCCCACAAACGAGGACTCGGAGGAGGACGGCCCGACCCAGAATCCAGTGAGGCCTGGCACAGGATGGGCTGTGTCTGCCTCTGCAGAGCCGAGACAAAGACTCAGGCAGGGAACGGGGCTGGGAACTGCAGGGCTGGTTCTCAAGTGGAGGGCCTGGCACAGGCAGAGGGAGCCAGCTGCCGGCCTCCCGGCCCCAGCCCAGCCCCAACCCCGGGGAGGTGGGCACAGGTCTGAGAGCCTGGCCAGCCTGTGCGTGTGTTCATATGCTGTGTGTGTGTTTACGTATGGAGACCCCCATGGTTCATGGGAGACAGGAAGCAGCTTACAAAAACACAAAGCAGAATGGAAAGAGAAACAAAAAACCATCTGACCCAGGGATGAGACACAGGAGGAAAGGAGGACGAAGCGGAGCCTCTTCGGGGACTGAGGCTGGGCTGCACTTTGGCTTCCCGCTGGCCAAAGCAAAAAGGGAAATGTGGCAAGCAGCAGGAGCCTCAGGCCAGAGGCGGGCAGAAGTGCACGTGCTTGGCCTGCGGCCGGTGGACAGGCCTCAGGGCCTTCTCTGACTCGGGCGCCTCACCCCCAGGGCCTCATTCCTTCCTCACTATGACAAGGTGGGCTGGGATCTCATTCTACATATGGGACACCTGGAGCGCACCTGGGAGGGGATGACTTGCCCGGATCCTTCCGTGGGTGGGCCCTGGAGCTGGGATTTGGATTCGAGTGAGTTGGTAAGTGAGCTGCCTACACGCAGACATGTGCTCTCCTTCAAAATTGTGCTCCCCGGCTGTCCACGCTGCTGCGGGCATTTGCCCGGGCCTTGGGAAACCTAGAACGCCTGTCTCTGCCCCTCGGGATCTGACACTGGGTGGATGATGCCCACTTACAGGTGGGTCTGCATCCCCTCCTGAGACCCTACAGCAGGTGGGGGCAGGGCGGTGACCCTGGAGCCCTGAGCCCAGGGACAGCCAGGTTAGCAGGTGACATGGGTGTGATTCTGCTGGCCTCGGCGACCTTGGTGGCCAGAGTGGCCACCTGCGTAAGTGCCTGTACTCAGAGGAGTCCCGGAGAGACTGGGACTCACGACTCCTCCTGGGGGACACACACCAGCAGCTCGGTGGCTCCACGCCGCTCAGCAACTGTCGTCACCCGGGGCTTTCCCCACCTGGATTTAACACACGCACCCTCCCCGGGGCTGTTCGGAATATGCAGGCACACGGGGCCAACACCAGCAGGTTTCTTCCTGTCTCAGAAGAGTTTGGACTTACATGTCTTGTCTCCCGCGGCTAAAGACACTGACTCCCCTCCAAATTCTCTCCTACCTCCACTGCCCTCCCCCGAGCCCACCCACACACCCTGCTCAACACCCGCCACCACTCCAACCCACCCGGGAGCTGGGCTGTGGAGAGACACGGAGGCAGGGAGGACAAATGGCTTGTCCCCCTTTCACCTGCGGGGCCCTCCGCCATCCACTGCACACTGCACAGCTGCTCCAGCTAGACCCTCATTCAAAGAGCTCCTCCTGCGACCGATGCCCTGTGGAGTCCTGGAAAGAGCACCCAGCTCTGTCAGGGCCAGGCTCACCCACAGATCCTCTTATCACCCACCTCTGCTGAGCCCCGGGAGAAGGGGTCCCACCCTCTTGTCACCCGCATCTGCTGAGCCCCGGGAGAAGGGGTCCCAAGCACCAGTTCCACAAGGACCACACCTCCAGCCAGTCTGTTAAAATAAAATATGTGTTCTTACAATAGCAGGTCACTGGCTGCCAGCCTGGCTAACATGGTGAAACCCCGTCTCTACCAAAAAATACAAAAATTTGCCAGGTGGGGGGCACCTGTAGTCCCAGCTACTTGGGAGGTTAAGGCAGGAGAATCACTTGAACCTGGGAGGTCGAGGTTGCAGCGAGCTGAGATTGTGCCACTGCCCTCCGGCCTGGGTGACAAAGTGAGACTCTGTCTCAAAAAAACAAAAGAAAGATTCTGTGAAGTTTAAGCCCTGCAAACAGATCAGAGTTTTGATCTCACAGTCTCAATCTGTAATGTGGGGACGGGAAATCTCACCACCCAAAGACTGTGGCCACAAGACCCCGGCCACGAGAGCTGTTATGGGCCGCACGTGGCCCAGCGGCGGGCAGCGTAGCCCTCAAGTTCACGCACAAGGGCTGTGACGTCAGCCTCAGAGTCGACGGTCCCCAGGGGACAGAGCAATCAGGCTCTGCGGACAACTGCTCAGCACTCGAGGCAGGTCCTGGACACGCTGTCCTGAGCATCACTGCTGTGGACTGTCACCGGCCACAGCAGCTGGGACTGAGCTTCTTTCAGTGCGTCAGCTCCAAGCCAGACCCCACGCTTGCTCAAGTCAGCTCCGGGGAAAGCAGAAAAAGACTCGGTTCCAACTGGAAAACCAAGCCGGGCTTGGTGTCTAACAGCCTGGGGCGGTTTCCAGAGCCCTTTCTTGTCTGTCATTTATTAGGACTAGGACAATGCGAGACAGGTACTCCTGTTCTCATTTTACAGATGCGGAGGGACTCAGCCAGCTGGATGGAATCCCAGAGCCACCCAGCCTTTGGTGGTCCAGGGGAGAGGGGAGTTTGTGTGGCTGCCAACCTGGACACCAGAGGGCTTAGGCCTCCCTCTGGCCAGTGGCTGCAAGAACTTCACGGCCAAGAGTGATTCATGCTCCCCACACCCCTCGTCACCTGGGGCCCCAGTGTGGCTGGACAAAATGGGTGGGGGACTTCCATTTGTTCTTATCATTACACGTCTGGGCCCATCAAAACTCAAAACGGTTCCTGTCCCTTCGTCCAGACAGGCCACCAGGTCTGAAGTGGCCATCCCCGAGCTCCATTTCACAGCTCAGGGGAGAGGGGGTGGCCACCTGTCCGTGGAGAGTGATTCAGGGACATGAGGCAAGTCTGACCCCTCTCCTGACCCCGGTGCCCTGCACGGGACTGATCCTTAATAAACGATGAACACAGTCGCTGGCGTGTTAATGTGAGCACCAGGGCGACGGGCAGGGGCAGCTGGGGGTCAGGTGCCGGCCTGTTCTCCTCCTGTCTTCCCTTCCCGGACCCCACCCACTGCCATCCACCCCCAACAGCCTCCGCCAGCCTGACCCTGCAGACCAGGCCCCACGTGGGCTGAGGAGGGTGAAGGACAGGGCCCTGGTGGTACCGATGCCTCAGGCAGACGTGACATTCCTGGGTTCCAACCTGAGCTGGTAGGGTGAGCCCTGCCCTAACTGGGCACCCCCAACACGTCTCACCAAATGCTGCTGAGCCGCGGGCAGAGACTCACCTCATACAGCAGACAGCCCAGGGACCAGATGTCGGACTTGAAGTTGTAGCCGTTCTCATGGATCCTCTCCGGTGACATGTAGTAGGGCGTCCCCACTGCAATACAGCAAGCGGGGCTGCTTACACGTCAGGTAGGGCAGGGGCAGGGCACAGAGGTGAGGCTGGAGGGAGGGCATGCAGGGGCAGGGGAGAGACTGTGCCTCGGTCTCTGAGCAGCCCTCTCCCTCTCCGGGCCTGTGCCTTCCTCTGTCAGATGAGCAGGTGGATCAGATTAGAGGTTCCCATGCTAGCAGGATACTAAACACCTGGGGTGCTGGGGACTTCAAGCAGATTCCCTGGACCCACCGAGACCAAGAATCAGGCTGGGAGGCTGGGCGCCATGACTCATGCCTGTAATCCTAGCACTCTGGGAGGCCAAGGCGGGTGGACCACCTGGGGCCAGGAGTTTGAGACCAGCTTGGCCAACATGGTGAAACCCTGTGTCTACTAAAAATGCAAAAATTAGCTGGGTGTGGTGGCGGGCACCTGTAATTCCGGTTACTCGGGAGGCTAAGGCAGGAGAATCACTTGAACCCAGGAGGCAGAGGTTGCAGTGAGCCGAGACCATGCCACTGCACTCCAGCCTGGGCAAGAGTGAGATTCGTCTCAAAAAAAAAAAAAAAAAAAAATCAGGATGGGGCTGGAGAGCTGGGGGTTGGTGTTTCTGCCAGCTGCCCAGGGGAAGGGGACGCCTCGGCCCGGCTGGGGGAAGCAGCTGACTACATGTCCTTTAAGGGGACTGTTTGAATCCACAAGAATCAGGATCAGGCTCTGAAGAGTGAAAAAACCATCACTGTGGAGGTTAACCAAGATCTTGCATGTGTCAGCTCATCCATGTTCCCAACAGTGCTACGAGGCAGCATCTCCATTTTGCAGATGGAGAAACTGAGGCTCAGTTTGCATAAGAGTGGCAGGAATTAGTTCAAACCCAGACCCTCAGGCTCCAGAAACCGAGCGCTTAGTCCTGCCTGTGGCCACCACCAGTTAGCCCATCCAGACTCGGGGTTGGCTGAGATCTCTTAAACAGGATGGAAAAGGCACTAACCAAAAAGGAAATGTGTGTAAGGCATTAAAACTAGGAACTTCCGTTCATCAAACCATACCATTCAGAGTTAAAAGGCAAGCCACAGACTGGGAGAAAATCATCCCAACACATACACCTGACAATGGACTCTTTACAGAATATATTTCAAAGCTTCTGTAAATCAATATGTAAGAGACAAACTACTCCCTTATTCAAGTGAGCAAAAGCCTTGAACAGGCACTTCACAAAAGAGAATATCCCAGTGGCCAATAAGCACATGAAGCAAGGCTACTTTTCTCATTACTCATCAGGGAATGGCAAATTAAAACACTTAAGCGGCCAGGCGCGGTGGCTCATGCCTGTAAACCCACCACTTTGGGGGGCCGAGGTGTGTGAATTACCTGAGGTCAGGAGTTTGAGACAAGCCTGGCCAACATGATGAAACCCCGTCTCTATTAAAAACACAAAAATTAGCCAGGCATGGTGGTGCACACCTGTCATCCCAGCTACTCAGGAGGCTGTGGCAGGAGAAACCCTTAAACCCAGGAGGTGGAGGCTGCAGTGAGCCACTGCATTCCAGCCTGTGCAACAGAGTGAGACTCTGTCTCAAAACAAAAAACAAAAACAAAAACAACACAATGAGATATAACTATGTAGCCATCTGAATGCTTAAAGACAAAAAAACCAAAGTTAAAGAAAAACAAGGTCGGTGATGTGTGGAGCACCTGGAATGTCCATGCTTTGCTGATGAGAAGGTAAAATGGTACAACTACTTTGGAAGACCATTGGCTGGTTTCTACCATGGCCAAACACTGTCAACACTATAACCCAGCAATTCCGCTCCTACGTAGATGCCCAAAGCAGTGCTTCTGTCCATCAAAAGACACAATCAAGAATGTGCAGAGTGGCTTTGTTTGTAACAGCAAAAACGGAAACAAATGTTGGATCAACTGATAAACTGCATTCTGTTCACACAGTGAGATACTATACAGCACTGCAAAAGAACAAACCTCAGTTATACACAACAAAATGAATGCAGCTCATAGACATAATGCTGGGTAAAAGAAACCAGGCACAAAAGAGCCCATTATTGTATTTCATTTATGTGAAATTCAAGAACAGGAAAAGCTACTCTATAGGAGTGGTGACCAGGAGCTTCACTGTATGTATATTATACCTCAGTTAAAAAGTGAAAGAGGAAAAAGGTTTTAATGGTGAAGATGGGGCTCTGCTGCCAAGAGGGAAGCCAGAAGGCTTCAGGGCCTGTCCTCAGGGTCCCTCTTCTCCTCGTAGGAAAGGCCAACACTGAGGAAATTGTGGAGGGCTGTTCCCTGACCTCCCAGTGCCTGTAGGGCTATCTCTGGGCAGCAGGGCACATGTTGGATGAGCTGAAACTGTGCAAAGATGGGAGGATTTCCTGAGGGAGTGAGCTCTCCATCACCAGAGGCATGAAAACCTCAGCAGAGGGGCTGATTTAGCAGGTCTGGGGTGGAGCTCAGGAATCCGGTCCTATAACCTGACATTCTCCTATCAGCCCATTGAGTAGACGGCTATTCTGGAGGCAGAGGCCTGGAATTTTTTTTTCTTTTTTCTTTTCTTAGACAGTCTCACTCTGTCACCCAGGCTGGAGTGCAGTGTGAGTGTTATCTCAGGTCACTGCAACCTCCGCTTCCTGGGTTGAAGTGAATCTCACGCCTCAGCCTCCTGAGTAGCTGGGATTACAGGCACGTGCCACCCTGCCCAGCTAATTTTTATATTTTTAGTAGAGACAGAGTTCCACCATGTTGGCCAGGTTGGTCTCGAACTCCTGACCTCAGGTGATCCATCTGCCTCGGCCTCCCAAAGTGCTGGGATTACAGGTATGAGCCACTGCGCCTGGCCTGGCCTGGATTTTTAAGGTTGCTAAACTGAGAACATTTTCACTGGCCTGGAGACATCATGTCGTGTGACAGAGGCTGCTGCTGTCCTAACCAGAGTCTCTGTGGGGAGTTGGAGACCCAACGTGGCAAAGGCTCGCTGAGATGTAGCCTGTGACACAAGGAGGAGAGGACCCAGGACGCTGGCAGGAGAATGGACCATTCAGGGGCTGGACTCAGAAGGTGCCGGGTCCAGGCCTCAGGGTTTCACAGTCAGGAGATTTCGGGAAAAACACAGGTAACTTTTAATTTCATGAAGGAAGCATTTAAAAACACAAAGCTCCCAACTACCACTTAGTGTCATACTATGATTTTTAAAAGAAAAGACAGCTTGGCACGATTTAGAAAACCCATTTCTCAGTGGCCGGGCACGGTGGCTCACGCCTGTAATCCCAGCACTTTGGGAGGCCGAGGCGGGTGGATCACCCAAGGTCAGGAGTTCAAGACTAGCCTGGCCAACATGGCGAGACCGTGTCTCTACTAAAAATACAAAAATTAGCTGGGCGTGGTGGTGTGCACCTGTAATCCCAGCTACTTGGGAGGCTAAGGCAGGAGAATCACTTGAACCCAGGAGGCGGAGGTTGCAGTGAGCTGAGATCGTGCCATTGCACTCCAGCCTGGGCGACAAGAGCAAAACTCCATCTCAAAAAAAAAAAAAAGAGCCGGGCGCGGTGGCTCACGCCTGTAATCCCAGCACTTTGGGAGGCCGAGACGGGCGGATCACGAGGTCAGGAGATCGAGACCATCCTGGCTAACACGGTGAAACCCCGTCTCTACTAAAAAGAAGTACAAAAAACTAGCCGGGCGAGGTGGCGGGCGCCTGTAGTCCCAGCTACTCGGGAGGCTGAGGCGGGAGAATGGCGTAAACCCGGGAGGCGGAGCTTGCAGTGAGCGGAGATCTGGCCACTGCACTCCAGCCTGGGCGACAGAGCGAGACTCCGTCTCAAAAAAAAAAAAAAAGAAAACCCATTTCTCAAAACTGAGGACAGTTCTTTACAAAACAACATTTTGAATTTTATAATATTCTTGTTTTTTCTTTCTTTCTTCTTTTTTTATTTTTTTTAAGACAGGGTCTCGCTCTGTCACCCAGGCTGAAGTGTGGTGGCGTAATCTTGGCTCACTGCAACCTCCGCCTCCCGGGTTCAAGTGATTCTCCTGCCTCAGCCTCTCTAGTAGCTGGGACCACAGGCACACCCCACCACGCCTGGCTAATTTTTGTATTTTTAGTAAATACGGGTTTCATCATGTTGGACAGGCTGGTCTCGAACTCTTGACCTTGGGTATCTGCCTGCTTCAGCCTCCCAAAGTGCTGGAATTAGAGGCATGAGCCACCAAGCCCCGCCTAAAATTCTTTGTAGAGAGAGGGTCTTGCTATGTTGCCCAGGCTGGTCTCAAACTCCTGGCCTCAAGCAATCTTCCCACTTTGGTCTCCCAAAGTGTTAGCATGATAGGCCTGAGCCACTGCATCCGGCCTTGTTTGTCTTATCTTAATGGAGATGGATGAAGAACTACCTTGCAGTTTTGGAGAGGCTGTGAATGGTGTTGGAAGTCTCTGCTCTGGGCTGTGAAAACCCCCAGGGGCAGGACCTTGTTGGTTGCTGCATCCTAGTACCCTGAGCAGGATGGCTCATGGTGGGTGCCTTGTGGGCGTCCGCTCACTGGATGAATGACTCTGCCTGCTTGTGAGCTATGTGGCGGCGTGTGCCACTGACCACAATTCTTCCTTGCAGTTGAACACAGTGCTTATTTAACCGATGGCTGCCTGGAGCTCAAGTGTCTGAAATGTGATTATTGCTTTATCAGGACACCAAGTTCCTTTTCAAGGCAATAATCCCCGAGCACAGCAGCCCTCACTTAAAGCCCTGTGTATAAGAAAGGTGTGATCCTCTATGCATACTTGAGCGAAGCCAGGGGCTAACCGCTACTCAGCAGAAAGGGCTGTCAGTCAACATATGAATCCGTGCGGGGTTCTACTGGGAAAGCAAACGGCGACTTCCAGTCGCAACACCTTGTATATTTTGGTCATGAGGGAGCAAAAGGAAAGGAACAGGCCAGTGTGAAATGGATGGCTTGTTGTAGCCAGCCATGGGATGAAACACACAGTTCTTGGTGAACAGTGGGAACCTCAGGACATATGTAAGTGGATTCCAGCACCCAGGTGCTATGGATGGAGGTGCCCACAGGTTGGACAATGATGGAGGGCAGATGGGGTGCACACAGAGATGACAGGGGACAGATGGAGGCAGCGACTCCTGTCCCTTCTGTCTGACCCCATAGGCTCTTCCCACCCCCAGTCTCCTCTGCTCACTGCGGATCTGCCTGGGCCTCTACAGGTGGGGCGCTGTAAGGAGAGGTCACCTACACTGGGGGCCAGGCTGTGGCCTGGCGCTGCGCTGGCCAGGTCCATCAGAAAGCAAGGGCTTGGAGTGCCTGGCCCTCAGCCCGGGTCCTCCCACAGTGGCCACTCCAGCCCCTGCCCCAGCCCCAGTCCCAGCCTGCTTTTCCACTCGCCTCTGTGCCTTTGCACATGCTGTTCCCTTTGCCACCTTGTGGGCTCCTTTAAGGTCCCCTCCCCTGGCCAGGGAGAGCCAGCTGCTCAGCAGGACCCAAACGTTATGTTTGTCCCTTTGTTCCATCACCACTTCCTCCCTCTGCTGGGTCTCCAAGGCAGGCTGACAGATCCCTGTCTCAGCCTGGCTTTGTATTGAAAGTCTGGGCACATAGGCAGAAAGAGGTTTGGGGCACCAGCCCTCCGTCCCCTCCTCTCTTCACCTCACTCCTCTGCCACCTCACTGCTTTTCCTGCTTACCCCATTTCCACTGGTGTAAGGAGAAAAGACAAACACCCAAATGCAATTTGGAGCTTTCTTGTAAGATGCTAGTGTTGCAAACTGCCATCCATTCATCATCCACCCAACTGTCCAACCATCCATAATTGTCTATCGTCTGTCTGTCCATCCATCCATCCATCCATCCATCCATCCATCCATCCATCCATCCCCCATTCATTCATCCATCAGTCTGTCCATCACCCATCCATCCAGCCAGTCACCTGCCCACCTCTATCTAACATTAACTGAGCCTTGACCCTGCTGGGACCTTGCAGGAGTGGGCCCATCCGGAGGCAGGGAGTTAGCTGTCTGTCCTAGGAAGTATCCAGAAAGAGCCAGTTGACCGCGTCTATCAAGGAAGAACCGAACTGATCCGCGCTGCAGCTCAATTGCCTGGAAAGGCTGGTTAAAAATCTGGATCCCCAGTCCAACTCCAGACCTGGGGGCCAGAATCTCCAGGGGTGGAACTTGGACACCTGCATCTCTTACAAGAGATGTTACTGGTAGTTTCCGTCTAAAAAGAGCTGCCAAAGGGCCTCACTCACCCACCCCACTCTTTCAGACGCTCGGTGAGCATCTGTGCAACAGAAAGGTAAAGAAAGTGAAGGAACTGTGAAGGCTTAACTAAGAGAGGCTTGGCTCATCCTGAGCCGGGCGGCACAGGGTCCTCAGGTCTCTGCCTCCTGGCAGGTTCCCCAACCCCCTGACCCAGGAGAGGGGCTGCTCCCCAACCCCCTGACCCAGGAGAGGGGCTGCTCCCCAACCCCCTGACCCAGGAGAGGGGCTGCTCCCCAACCCCCTGACCCAGGAGAGGGGCTGCTCCCCAACCCCCTGACCCAGGAGAGGGGCTGCTCCCCAACCCCCTGACCCAGGGGAGGGGCTGCTCCCCAACCCCCTGACCCAGGGGAGGGGCTGCTCCCCAACCCCCTGACCCAGGGGAGGGGCTGCTCCCCAACCCCCTGACCCAGGAGAGGGGCTGCTCCCCAACCCCCTGACCCAGGGGAGGGGCTGCTCCCCAACCCCCTGACCCCTGAGGGGCTGCTCCCCAACCCCCTGACCCAGGGGAGGGGCTGCTCCCCAACCCCCTGACCCAGGGGAGGGGCTGCTCCCCAACCCCCTGACCCAGGGGAGGGGCTGCTCCCCAACCCCCTGACCCAGGGGAGGGGCTGCTCCCCAACCCCCTGACCCAGGGGAGGGGCTGCTCCCCAACCCCCTGACCCAACCCCCTGACCCAGGGGAGGGGCTGCTCCCCAACCCCCTGACCCAGGGGAGGGGCTGCTCCCCAACCCCCTGACCCAGGGGAGGGGCTGCTCCCCAACCCCCTGACCCAGGGGAGGGGCTGCTCCCCCTTCCATCTTAAAGTCAGGGTGCTGTGTCTTGCGGGGGGCAGGGTATCCTGGACTGGAGCTAGGGCTGTGTGAAGCTACAGGAGCAGATACAGCACCTCTTCCTGTGATGCCAACTTGTCTGGGAATAAGTCACGTAAAGCCTGGTGTCTATGCTGACAACAGCCACTCAGACATTACGGAGCACAATGCCCAACTCGCATGAGTTTTGAAGATAAAACGAGAGTTTTCAAAGAAACCCCCAGCCTGCAGCGGGCCACTGGAGGACGCATCCCCAGATGCGAGGGGAGCTGGGATTCTGAGGAAGTCGGGGAAGCTGGCAGGAGGAGGGGTCTCCACGGACAGGGGCCCTGCCCAGGACGACCTCCTTATCCCAGCCCATCTCCCGGCGATGCTGAGACGCAGAGGCAGAGCCCTATGCACGCTGGGTTTCAATGCCCCTCGCAGCGACTCCCACCGCCCCCTCCTCTCGGTGGGGGACAGAGCTGTGTGTATGAAAGAAGAGCCTGACAAACCCTGACCTTCCCGGAATCTTTACCTAGAACTCCCCGATTTCAAACCCAGCAGATATCAGAGGAGAATGTGGGATCTGAAAGAGGGAGGTTGATTAAAGGGGTCCCGCTTCTCCAAGATGCACCGCTCCTGTCAAAACAAACTTTGCCATGTTTTGAAATGCTCTCGGTGTTTGAAACATGTTCATTAGCTATGAAAAAGGCAGATTTCACAGGGAGGGGAGGCTGGTGCCTGCAAGCTGCCCCTCTTCCCCAGATGGTGGATTGGAAAGCAGCTGGAGAAATGTGGTCTCCTTGCCGACATCCGTCCAGCCGGCGGGACATCGGGCTGGGTGGCTGTGCCTTGGCACCGAATCCTCCACGGGACAGGCAGGGGCAGGTGGGGACAGCAGTGATGTGGAGCTCGAGCTCGCTGGGCTGGACCTGCTTCCTCCACTCCCTGGCTGAGAACAGAAACTCTCTCTGTCTTGGTCCTCCCATCAGGAAAACAGAAGGTCCCCCCCAACCTCTGCAGATTTGGTTTCCCTCTCTGGAAAATGAGAAGCGATTGTTGGAGGAGTGTTTGGTTCATGGTGAAGACTAAACGGATTCTCCTACCAGGCTGTATCTTCCACAAAGGCGGGGGCCAAGCCAGCCTTCCCAGGGAACGGCCGGGCCCAGCACAGATCCTCATCAAATGGATGAATGAATGAATGAATGAACCAAAGAGCTGGAGTTTACATCCCTTGCTGGCCCCTTAAGGCCCTTCCCTCTCTTCCCCTCCCCTTTCGGCATCAGCTCATCTCTTCCTAACAGTTCGTTCCCCTGAAAATGCCAGGAATGTGGCAGACCTGTGACTGCCACCCAGGGGTTAGTGCTCAGAACCTTGGCCGAAACTCAGCCCTGAGGTCCATCTGCTGAGGTAGGGATTCTGGGCCCGAGGGACTGACAGATCACTCCCAGGCGTCCTGCACTGTTGGGATGGGACACAGGGTGGGGCTGGGCAGGAGGTGGCCTGGGATGCATCTGCATGGCCCTCCGTGCCTGCACTGTCGGGTGTCCCCAGGGATGCCTGGCCATGAAGGTCGTCCGTCCACTCAACAAATGTTCCACAAGGGTCCCCGTGCCATGCCTGGGCGCAGACACATCACAGCATGGTGTGATCCCCTGCAAGGCAGCGCTGACACACACCACGAGAGGAGGCTCTGTCCTTCCCTGTGGGGCCCAGGCTGAGCTCCAGGTCCCCCACCAACACCCACTGTTGGCGAGGTCAAATGGGCTTTTCCTCGAGGAAGCAGTGCTCAGAGCCCTAGGTGTTCCTCGCACCCGAGGTCTCGCTGGGGATTCTCTCTCGACCCCTTCCCTGGGCACCCACAACCCAAACCCTCCCTGGGCCATGCTGCAGGCTGATGCCTGGAGATGGGCTCCTTGCTTGAGCTGATTTCCCGTGGGGCTCTGGTACCTGGCTGCTGGGTGACCAGAGGGATGTGGTCTCTCTTACTTCCCTGAGCCTCAGTTTCATCATCTGTAAAATGGGATAATAAGCCTTGTGATGATTTACAAAAAAGCAAAATGAGCAAAATGTGGTTTTTTTTTTGTTTTTTTTTTTTTTGAGATAGAGTCACTCGCCCAGGCAGGAGTGCAGTGGCGCCATCTTGGCTCACTGCAAACTAACCCTCCTGGGTATTCAAGTGATTCTCCTGCCTCAGCCTCCCGAGTAGCTGGGATGACAGACGGCACCGCCATGCCCAACTAATTTTTCGCTGTATTTAGTAGAGATGAGGTTTCACCATATTGGCCAGGCTGGTCTCAAACTCCGGACCTCAACTGATCTGCCTGCCTCAGCCTCCCAAAGTGCTAGGATCACAGGCGAGAGCCACCATGTCTGGCCAACGAAAAAGCAAAATGTTTTTTGAACTCTTTTTTTCTTCGTCGTTAACTCATCTTTCAGTGAGTTCAGTGGCTACAGAGAAACGAAGTGAGAGTGGCTCTGGGAGGGGTGGCGCCAGCCTGGGCTCCTGGCCACCCTGGGGCTCTGTTTAGAATGACGGAGCTCCACACCTGCCCTGCCTGCCCACAGCGGGCCCCAAGAGGCAGTCCCACCTGTCCCCTCAACATGCCACCTGGCACAGACTGTGTCTGTCCCCTTGAAAACTGCCTAATTGCATATCCCCAGCACACAGCTCAGGGCCAGGCAGTAGGCTCAAGGAAGGAGAAGGAAGGGGTTTGCGCTTCAGGGCCAGGCTAAGCCCCGGGAGACCCAGTGGGGCCCTGACCTCAAGAGCCCGACGGGGTCATCCCCAACCAGACCTGCTCCCCCAGACCCCAAGAGGCAGCAGCACGGGCCCTGCCTGGGCCTGGGTGTGACCAGCCGCCCTTCCCGCCCTGTCACCCGTGGCTGTCACCAAGACTGCCCTGTCACTACAGCCGAGCAGCCAGGCCTGCCCGCCCGCTCTCCCAGCCCCGTGATTTGTCTTGCAGCTGCTGCCTTGCTCGGAGCGAGACACTTGCTTGCAGCTTGTGAGCTGTGTATAGGCAAATCTTTCATTTTTCCTGCATTACGCCGGCGTGTACTGTCACTTAATTTTTATGTATGCAATCCTTCCTGACAAATATGATCTGCTGCCTGGTAATTCGTCTGACGCTCATTCTGTTCTGCGCTCTAATTACAGCTCCTATTTCTGACACCGAGGCAGCCGCTCTGCCACCGCTGGGTACCGCACCTGTCAGCCCGACCATGGCACTGACTAATGCCCTTTCATGCCAGCCTCGTGTTAGCAAATACAGAGGTGGGGAGGGGCCCGGGAGGGGGAAGTGGGAGGAGACCAGATTTGCATAAGCCCAGCTCTTGGGTCAGCAGCCTTAGGGGATGAGGTGGTTGCCGGGGCAACGTGGCTGCCAGCACAGCATTCCCACGTAGTAGGTGCACATGAGGTGCGGCAGATGCATAATTCATCCCCACGCACAGGGCGTGCAGTGTCCCTGGCCCCTGTGCCCCTCCTGAGTCATGATGCAATGGTAATTAGTTCAATCTCTTGCCCAACCAAACGTGTGTGCAAGACTTAGTCAGCAGTCTGCAGAACCTCTTGGTGGAAGGGGCTTTGGCTCGGCACTGTCTTTGGGCTTTGGCTCGGCACTGTCATCATTATGGAAGCTGGTGGGTGCAGGCCCTTGGTTCTGGGAGCGCGTCCTGCTGATGGACTTGCTCAGCTCCGTGCAGGCCTCAGCTCACTGGCCACCTCTCCTGGATGCTGGGCACACAGCCCGGAGCGGGGACAGGCCCCAGGAGGGCTCCTTCCACCCATCACATGGCCTGGTCGGCGCTCGGAGGGCTCGGGAAGAGCCCAGCTTATGAGGGCGGCCTTCTCCCAAGTTCCAATTCCTTCTCATTAATATAATAAGTGCACCAGTCCAAGTCAATAAAATCATACTGTCGGATGAGACGCATCTCTGCCCATTCCTAATGATGCGATCCTAACCGGCTCTGACGGAGCGCCGCAGTCTCTTTTCTGCAGTGGGACAGAGAAAGGCTCGGTGCTGACTGACAGGGGACAGGAGGCAGCGGTTTGACCTCTTCTCTTTGACAACTTCCCTTGAATTTCCTGGTCTTTTCGAAGCCCTTCAACCACATAGGTAAATAGTCCCAAAGTGACCGAAACACTTGGTTTTTCACAAGGGAAGTCAATGTTTGAGGGAACAGGGAAAGACGAGGCTTCCTTCCAGCAACAGAGAGTCGGTGGCCTGGGTCCCCAAAGGGGGGCTCCGACAGTATCCACGGAGGCCCCGGCCCTCGTTTCCTGGAAGCAGCGTGGGTTCTGGAAGGAGAGGCCTGCTGCCATGTGACCTCAGGAAAATCTCTCGAGCACCTGGATTTCAGATTCTTCTTCTGCTAAAGGGAAGGATCGCTGGATGCTTGGGGCTGTCAGGGGCATGAGTGCAGTGTCCCATACTCCCCGGGGGGTGGGTCCAGACACATCTTCCCTTTGGAGCTAAAGGAAGAGCTCCTGAGGCCTGGCCAGGTGGGGACGAGAGTTTCAAAACAACCCCCTCCCCGCTACCCCCGCTGGCTCCAGCAGCTGCTGGGAGCCACTAGTCTCTAGGCTCGTACATTTCTCCTAATTGTGTGCAACGCGCTGAGAGTCTCCCTGGAATCTGTGTGAACAGTGATACTTTCCACAGGACACTGACTTTCAGAAAGTGCCTCCGCCCAGACAATGCTGCTCTCTCTCACACCCCACTTGCTGCAGGCACTCAGGGGTCTGGGGATGGGAGACGTCCTGGCTTGAGCCATGGAGTGGGGTGGAAATGAGCTGGAATGGGGCGGTGTTCAAGGAGGCGGCGGGCAGCTCCTGGGGCCCAGCTCCCTCCTGGGGAAGCAGATGCTGGTGGGCGCAGCACACAGTGGGTGGGCCTGGGGGCACCTTCCTCTGCAAACGCACCTCAAAGAGCCAGGAGCTAGCCCCGAGAAAGCAGGGGCCCTCGCCCACTCCATGGGCCTCTGGGAAACGTGCCCACAGATGGGCAAGGTGAAACCCAGACAGCCTTGTAGTAACGCACCGGAGACCCTGCTCCTGTGTCCCACTGCGGGGGAATGCGGGGCTTTCTTGGTTCCTGTGTTCTCACTAAATGAAAAATCCTCCATTGTCCAGCATTCTAAGTCTCACGTTTGGTTACATACCCAGTGTGTGGATTCTAAAGCTTGCCATTGCTTCACGTGTCCCCAAAACACACATCTGACCAAGTCTCCTCCCGAGTTCAGCCCTTCAGCAACCCCCGACCCCTAGGGTGGTGTCCAGCCCACAGAGCTCAGAGTTCAAAGCCCTGCCCGCCTTTCTCACCGCTCCTGCAAGGACCCTGGTCTGTGGCAAAGCCAGGCTCCGCTGCACGCCGAGGCTCACCCACTCTTTCCTGGAACACTGCTCCCGCCTTCCCTGTCCCAGCAGCACCTGGTCACCCTTTATGGTCCAGCTACAATGTCACCTCCTCCCTGGCAGGCACCTGGCACCCACAGCCTCAAAACCGCCGGTTTAAAGGCCAAAAACGAGGAACAGCACAAATGTCCAGCCCCCAGGAGGGACGGACCCCGGGTGCTGCCTGTGAACGAGACACTCACAGCAGTGGGAAGATGCTGCCCTGTGCCACAGACACACCCCCAGCTCCAAGCAACCGGCTCAGTCAGCTTCTCCTGCAAGGGCCGGGAGGTGACCAGAGGGTGCGGGAAGCCCCAGCTGGACTCCTCTGGCCATGGCTGACTCCCTTCTGGGTCACTGTTCTGAACAGATGAGAAAACTCTGGGGCTTAAAAAAGGCATCCTCCTGCCCTAACTGACCAAAGACACGTGGGGAGAATGTTTGCGTCTCCCTGGACCGCTGGGGGATGCTGGGGCACAGACAGGTCCCCCTTACCTAGGGAGTGGGCTGCAGTGGTCTCAGAGCTGAAGAAGCGGCCCAGACCAAGGTCACCGAGCTTCACGACGCCTGTGGCTGTGATGAACACGTTGGCAGGCTTGATGTCTGCAGGGTGAGCAGAAGGAGGTTGGTGTGAGGTAGGAGGCTTGGGGTAGGTGGGACAGGACGAGACGAAGGGGGAGCTCCGGGTGAGGTGAGGCCTAGCCCAGGTCCTGCTCCCTCAGGGCAAGGCCCTGTCCTGGCTCTGGCTGTGGGACCTCGGGAAATTGACCATTTCTGAGCCTCAGTTTCTTCACCTGTAAAATGGGTCTCCCTTCACCAACTTCACAGGGCTGCTGTGAGGGTTAAGAGAGCAGGGGTTTCTGCGCTCCTGTTTCCGGCTCTAGAGCCGTATCCTCCAGGCTTAGACCAGTGCCTCGCACACAGGAGGCCCTCAGGGAAAATCTGTGTAACGAATGAAGGAGGCGCTCGGTGGGGCACCCTGTGCCGTAGCCCTCAGCGAGGGCGGGACCTCAAATACAGCAGACACCGAGATATACAGGTAGAGTTAAGGAACGGAGGTGTTCAGGAAGCAGCCTACATAAAGGACCCCGCGCCCTGCCAGGCACCCACCAGGCTCCTTTCTCACAACTCAGAGTGATGTCAGCTATGGTAACATCCCTCTCAGGTGCCTCCGGTTCTCAGCCCAGTCCGCTGGGACGGCAAAGCCCCCATGAGAGGCCCCTGTGTGCGGGGCTTCCCCTCACCTCCCTCCCAGGCTGCTGTGGGGAACTGGAAGTGGTGCTGGGGCTCACATCACTTTCCACCTAGGTCCCTGACCCGGGTGCGTGTGTGTGTGGTTGCTGGACAGCCTCCCTGCCTAGGGAATACAGAGCGGTCCAACTTCCTCAAGGGGCTGCCCCTGAGGACCCTGCAGGAGCCATGGGAAGCGTCTTCCTGGGGCTCCAGGGGCACTTGGGCTCCGGGCGGCTCCTGGCGGGTGGCGCGTACCTCGGTGCATCACCCGGCGTGAATGCATGTGCTCCACGGCGCTGCACAGCTGCACGAAGTACTTCCACACTGTCCTCTCCGGGATGAGCCGCTTCTGCTTCTTAAAGTACTGCAGCGGGGGAGACAGGCAGAGGGATAGGCCCGGGTGAGCGGGCTTGGAGGTGGGTGACCACAGGGCACTGTCTCTGTCTTTTCCCCAGTGGGCAACTGGTGCCTGGCACGGGGGAGGGAGTGGGGATTGGGCAGTTGAGAAACAACAATAAGCCCAGAACCAAGAGTGATGTGTCCACGCCTCTCCTTCTACCTGAATGGCACTCCGCGGCCACCCTGTCCCCACTCCGAAAGCTCCGTGAGGGCTAGACAGGCCTGGTGTGTCCGAATGGCTTTGCTGCATGGACACCCAGATCAAATATGCTGAAAGTGGCCCTCAACTACATTTTTCCAGAACCTCCTGGACACATCCCAGACAGGGTGTTCCTTGCAGGACTGAAATGGTGTGGACTCTCCCTGTCCCCAGCCCCAACCTGGCCCAGGAGGGTGGCACCCAGGACACATGTGGTGGTTAAATCACAGCTGCTCTCCTTGGAACCAGCAGATCTCAGTGCACTGGAATTTTTTTTTTTTTTTTTTTGAGACGGAGTCTTGCCCTGTCACCCAGGCTGGAGTACAGTGGCGCAATCTCGGCTCACTGCAACCTCCGCCTGCCAGGTTCAAGCGATTCTCCTGCCTCAGCCTCCCGAGTAGCTGGGATTACAGGCGTGCGCCTTCATGCCCAGCTAATGTTTATATTTTTAGTAGAGACGAGGTTTCACCATGTTGGCCAGGGTGGTCTCAAACTCCTGACCTCATGATCCACCCGCCTCGGCCTCCCAAAGTGTTGGGATTACAGGCGTGAGACACCGCGCCCGGCCCCGCACTGCAATTCTTAACAAACGTGGCGAGAACCTTGAGGAAATGGGCTGGACACGTTCAAATGGAACCCGGGGTCACTCTGCTTCACTGCCTGGGAAAACATATTTAGTGATCCAGGAAGAAACCAGAACAAAAGGCCCCCGGCCGCACTGAGTGAGCCGTACGTAACAGAAGGTCCTGCAGAGGGCAGGCCCAGAGCATGTGACAGCCACGGTTCAGCTCGAGACGGGGGTGGCTCTCGGATGCCAGGCCCATGGCGGTGGGGCAGGACTTCACCAGCTACCTGCAAACCAGCTTTTTGTTCAGGGGCTTTTTGCTTCAAAGCAACCATCTTTCCCCAAAGCAGGCAGAGGCGGCGCTGTGGGCCTGATGGTCAGGGCAGCTGCTCTGGTGCTGGGAAGCTGGGAACTGACCAGGACACACTGGCCTGGGAAGGGGCGTGGGTGGAGGAAAGACCTGGGCTGGCACTTTCAGACCACCTGCAGGGTGTGGCCACCACGCCGCGCCTAAGAGGGAGGGCTGGGCCCATCTTACAGCCAGGGAAAGAAAACTGAGGGTCACACAGAAAGAGGCAGAAACACAGCTCAACCCCACCGAGAAAGCCTCCCACCGAGAAAGCCCAAGCCCTTAGTCCACTTCTTTTTTTTTTTTTTTTTTTGGGATGGAGTCTCCCTCTGTCGCCTGGGCTGGAGTGCAGTGGCGTGATCTCAGCTCACTGCAGCTTCCACCTCTCAGGTTCAAGCAATTCTCTCGCCTCAGTCTCCCGAGTAGCTGGGGTTACAGGTGTGCGCCACCAGGCCCAGTTAATTTTTTGTATTTCTAGTAAAGACGGGGTTTCGCCTTGTTGGCCAAGCTGATCTCCAACTCCTGACCTCAGGTGATCTGCCTGCCTTGGCCTCCCAAAGTGCTGGGATTACAGGTGTGAGCCACCACGCCTGGCCCCCTTAGCTCACTTCTATTAACACCAGTAACCATTGATATGGGAGACCGAGCTCAGAGGTTCAGGAACATGCCCAAGGTCACCTGGCACCCAGCTGGGACCCAGGTCTGGGTGCTTCCCACAGTGGGACAGTCGCAGGCAGGAACCCCTGGCCTCACCATAAATCCCCTCAAGGCCGTTCTGAGGTGCAATTCTGGGAGAACCTCTCTGGTGAGCCGTCCCAGGTGTCAGCACAGACCCCAACCCCGGGCCACCTCCAGGCCTGCGGCAGGCCAGGCTGGGATGTTATTCACGCTGTGACGTGAGTGAATCCTCATTACAGCATTTAAGCAGGGATGCGCATGGCCGAGAGTGGTGATTTTCTAAATGTCACGTCCTATAAGCACTGTCTGACATTTAGCAGGGAGGTGCAGAGTCTCTGGTGGGTTCTGGGGCTAAGGCAGCTCCTAGCTTCACTCTTCCTCATAAATAACTCGGGCACCATGGCTGTGATGGCGCAGCTTAGCCCTTGAGGCTGCAGGCTCTCGGGACACAAGCCCTGCTGCCTGACAGCCTCTGAGGCCAGTGGAACGACCATGCGGTGGCCCCTGTTCCTCTGGAAACCCAGAGGTGGCCTGAGAGCAGGCAGAACCAGGGGGACCGAGCTCCCACCAAGCCCCAGACACTGTGCTGGTATGTTACAGATGAGGAAACTGAGGCACAGGGACCCGCCCGAGGACATCCAGGAGACGTGTCTTACTCGGGTGGGTCTCTGCACTGCCAGGCCTCCCCTGTTGGCAGCTGCACCGAGCCAGCTCTGCAGGTGAGGGCCCCTGAGCTGGGTTGGAGGGAACAGGAGCAGGCAGGGACACTGGGGGGGAGAGGTGGGGGCTGTGGTAGGGGGAACTATGCCAGGGGAGGAGGAGGGACCCAAGGCATGGTGGACCAGGTGGCTGCTCAGAAACTGAGGCCACACCTATCCTAGACTCAATCCCACTGGGTTTATGACTGACTTGAACCCTGAGCCAGTGTTGGCTCTGGGGAAGCCAAGGAAGCGGTGAAGAGGAAGGGGACACCCCCTCCCAAGCCTGGCATAGAGGAGGGATGCTGGATAGAATGCCCCCACACCTCCTCTTCTCTCTCTGCTGAAGGAGACTGCATCTGGCCTGGGTTTCCCACCATGCTCCCTCCAAGAGTTCCCAGGGACAGGGTGGAAACTGAGGCTCAGGGAAGAGGGATTTGCCCAGCCTCAGCCCCCCATCTGCCTGTCTGACTGCAGGCCCACTCCACGGACTGAGAGGCCACAGTGTCTGGGCTCCACTGGGGCTGAGAGGGTGAGGCATCCTCTCCATGGGCTGCATTCCCGTGTTGCCACACGGGAGAGGCCTCTCCTTTACCTCCTGCTCCTCCTCCGTCCCCGCCCTCACCTCTCCTACCCAGCCTCCAGTCTTTCTTCTAGAACACAAAGCTGACCATGTTTGTTCCCTGCCATGAATCTTAGGAAGCTTCTCTGACGTTAGGGCCTGGTCCCGGATCCCGAGCCTCGAGTGAGAGGCCCTGCATGATCCGGTGGTTTCCATCTCAGCTCCCCTTTCCCTTTCCCATCCCTGCTGGACCATTCCTGCTTCTGGACAGCCTGCCTCCCCTAACGGCTCAGCTCAATGTCACCTCCTCCAGGAAGGCTTCCCTGACTCCCACAGGCCCTGCACATGGCTTGTTCACACTGGCTCCTAACTACTCGTTCGAGGGTCTTCCTGTTAGAATCCGGGATCCCTGAGGGCAGTAGCCATGCCGGTGACATCCCTAGTTCTTGGCACGAGGGTGACACACGGTGGATGCACGATGCTTGTGTTCAGCAAGGGAATGTGTGAAGGAGAAACAAGTAAAGCGGGGACGGGGGAGAGGAAGAGCTAAGACATGATCTAGCACATCTGTTCCCACCAGGGATCTGTGTGCAGATTA
The DNA here is from genome assembly GCF_024542745.1 of Macaca thibetana thibetana. Taxonomy (NCBI): domain Eukaryota; kingdom Metazoa; phylum Chordata; class Mammalia; order Primates; family Cercopithecidae; genus Macaca; species Macaca thibetana. The sequence goes on from NC_065592.1 coordinate 14,336,091, forward strand.
ACATCCCTGCAAAGGCATTAATATGTCAACGGAAATGTAAGAGCAGGTGATAACAGCTCAAGTAATGCCACTTCCCAGTGACGCCTATATTCCTAGGAGCCACATTTCAGAAGAGCACCAAGCAATTGCTCAACCCCCAATGCCTGATGGGAAAGACAGAGAACCCACATCCAGCCCCGTTTCCACGCACGGCTGTGAGTAGGGTAGGCGCTCGAGTGGGGCCCAGCCTCACTTGGGAGCAGACAGGCTGCATCCAGAGGAGAGAGGTGATGGGGCCACAGCAGGGCCCCGGGGACTGAGGTCCAAGCCAGTAGGGATGTTGTGAGGACCTCCACTAAGGAACAGTGGAGTAGGGACTGAGGGTTTGGGCCTGGGGGTCAGGCAGGCCTGGGGGCCTCCACGTAGAGGCTTAGCTGCCTTGGGCAGGAGACTAGACCTCTCTGAGCTTTGCTATCTGAGGACAGCGGGGACTTGGTGAGGGATGCGTGAGCGTACTGTGCTGGGTGGTGGCTGGCAGGAGGTGCTGCTCTTTCACTGAAGCTGCAGTGGTCCTGGACAGCAGACTCACGGTGGACCCCGCCCTGTGCCCTGGGCAGCGGGGTGAAGCAGGTGGAGAGGTATGTAGGGGTGCGGAGCACGAGCCAGCCCTGGCGCTGAGCCTGCCCATGTGACTCGAACGATCGCTCAATCTCTTGAAGACCCCAGGCCTGGGCGTCAGCTGGAACATGGAAATGGAGTTCCCCCTCTAGGGCTGGGGAAGTCATCTTGGACCATGTCCACCAAAGGGTCCCAGGCCAGGAAGAGACCTGGGCCACAGGCATGGCTCTGTCCCCACAATGCTGGGTATCCTCAAGCAAGTCTCTTAACCTCTTTGGGCTCAGTTTTCTCCTGTAAAATGAGGTAGTGGGGATCTACAAGACGCTTTCCCAAGAGCTGGGGTCGGACCAAATAGGGTGCTGCCCCTGCTCCTTCTATGAGACAGGAGAAGTGGCTCACGTGCCTGCGGACAGGCTGGGGCATGGGGGGTGGCCAGAGGGGTTCCTTCTGCCCATGGCTGCCCCCTCCCAGCCACCATCCTGTCTTGGCGCCACCTTCGCCTTGCTTTTGCACACGGGCTCTTTTGAGCTGGGCTTCCCTGAGGCCAATGGAAAGAAAGAGGCCTCCAGCAACAGCAGCTGGGGACGGGCCCTGAGCGGCCCTCACCAGACCGCAGCTAAGGCCTGTGGGCATCCGCAGGGGCGCCCAGGGTCCCCGGCGGCCGCCTCTGGCTAAGGGCAGAGCATTGTAGGACTGGGCTGAAGGCAGATTGCCACCTTTGGCTCCAGAGCTGTGCAGCCCCAGCACCCCCACCCGCCAAGTGCTTACCTTGATCATCTGTGAGAGGTCCCCCGCATCGGCCAACTCCAGCACAATGTTCAGCTCGTTGTCTTCGATAAACGAGTCCAAATACTTGATGATATTTGGGTGGTTCAGTTGCTGCATGAGGAGAGAAAGAGGGGAGGGGGCACCAGTGAAGACGGGACAGACCCAGCGCCTGCCCAACCACCGGCACCCTGCTGGCACCCGGTCGGTCACTGAGGCCCTGGCATTTGCTAGAGAGGTGGGTCCCAGGGAAAGAAAGGCCTGTGCTGGGGAGTCAGGAAGGCCTGGGTGACACTGGGAAAGCCAGCTGGCCTCCCCGAGGGTCAGATTCCTCATCTGTAAAACTGAAGTCATGTTCCTCATCTGTAAAACTGAAGTCATGTTTGAAGCCTAGTTGTGAAGACGACATGGGTCAACACTCTTGAAATGCGTACCAGGGCAGCTGCACAGCTACGTGAGACTCAGCATGGGCTTGTGGAAAGGACTCTCCCCCTCCTCCTCACCAACCAGACCCTGAGGGCGGCATCGGGCCCCACCTCTGTCCCGGTGCCCTGTGCTCAGACACGGCCAGCCTGCAGGTGCTCCTCAGAAGGATCGTCTCCTCCCTTCATCCTTCCCACTCTCTCAATCCCTGACCTGTCTCTTGGGAAATCATTTTTTTGCAAAAATATTTTTTGTAGAGATAGGATCTCACTATGTCGTCCAGGCTGAAACTGAACTTCTAGGCTCAAGCGATCCTCCCACCTCACCCTCCAGAGCAGCTGGGACTACGGCTGCACGCCACCATGCCCGGCCCTTGTGAAATCTTGAAAAAAATCCCTGGAGGCATGAGAGCCGCCCAGCTGATTTGCTCATGCTGAGACCCTGCCTCTGTCCTTCGCACCATAGCCTGCATGTTTGCTGCAGTGGAGCACGGAGCTGGAGCATGGAGCAGGACAGAACGGTGCCCCTCTGGCTGGAAGTCAGGCCCTGCTAGGCTAAGAGGAGCCCCTGGCATCTGTTCATAACAAAGCTGACTGTTTATATCGAAGTGACTCCAGGATTTGAGAGAGCAGAGGGGACTCTGCTCTCTCAGATCCTGCCCTGGTGTGGGTGTGATCAGACTAGTCCAGACACCAGCCGACCACCAGAGGCCGATAGTGAGCACATTTCCCAAAAGGCCCGGAAGTGGCTGGAAGAAGGATGCACTGTGCCCATCCATGGATTCTAAAATGAGGGGAGCCTGGGCAGATGTTACAGAGCCATGTAAGCCCGTATTCATTAATTCATTCCCCAAGCCAGCCCCCCATGTGTGGACCCTGGGGGGCCACAGCAGGCTCAGCCACTGGCCCCAGCTCAGGTCCTTGGGGGCCAGAGTGGGCTCAGCCACTAGCCCCAGCTCCTCCCCATGTGTCCGTCCTCTCACCAGGTCCCCCCAGAGACTGATCCCTCTCTGCTATGGCGCCCACTGCCTGTCCGAGTCCTCAAGCCCCTGCTCTGGACCAAGGTCTGACCCTGAGGTGGGTGTGCTGGCCCCTGCCTGCCCCCAGCCAGGGGTCAGTAAACATCTAGACACCACTCCAAGGAACCAGGCACCCTGCATAGCTCTGGATACAGGTGCGGCACATTCAATCCTGGTTCCCAGGGGTGGCTGGGAGGGAGCCCTGTTGCCATCTTAGCAGCAGGCTCCCCTGTGGAAGCACTTTGGTCAGTAACAAATGTCAGTAATTTACACAGGGTGACTGGACTTCAGAAGGTGGCACACAAAGCAATCCTAAGCAAAAAGAACAAACCTGGAGGCATCACATTACTGGACTTCAAACTATATTACAAGGCTATGGTAACCAAAACAGCATGGTACTGGTACGAAAATAGATACACAGACCAATGGAACAGAATACAGAACCCAGAAATAAAGCAGCACACCTATAACCACCTGATCTTCAACAAAGTTGACAAAAATAAGCAAAGGGAAAGGACTCCCTACTCACTTAACTGGCTAGCTATATGCAGAAGAATGAAACGGAACCCCTACCTTCCACCATATGTAAAAATTAACTCAAGATTGATTAAAGACTTAAATGTAAGGCCTCAAACTATAAAAATCCTAGAATAAAACCTAGGAAATACCTTTCTCAACGTTAGCCTTGACAAAAAATTTATGACCAAGTCCTTAAAAACAATTGCAACAAAACCAAAAGCTGACAAGTGGGACATAATTAAATGAAAGAGCTTCTGCATGAAGTGATCAACAGAGTAAACAGACAATTGACAGAATGGGAGAAAACATTCATAAACTATGAATGTCCAGAATCTATAAGGAACTTAAATCAATAAGAAAACAAACAAACAAACAAAAAACATTAAAAAGTGAGCAGAGGAGGCTGGGCATGGTGGCTCACGCCTGTCATCCCAGCACTTTGGGAGGCTGAGGTGGGCGGATCACTTGAGATCAGGAGTTCGAGACCAGCCCGGCCAACATGGCAAAACCCCATTTCTACTAAAAATACAAAAATTAGCCAGGCATGGTGGTGGGCACCTGTAGTCACAGCTACTCGGGAGGCTGAGGCAGGAGAATCGCTTGAACCTGGGAGGCGGAAGTTGCAGTGAGCTGAGACTGCGCCACTATACCCCAGTTTGGGTGACAGAGCGAGATTCTATCTAAATAAAAATAAAAAATAAGTAAACAGGCTGGGCGCGGTGGCTCACGCCTGTAATCCTAACACTTTGGGAGGCCGAGGTGGGCAGATCACCTGAGGTCAGGAGTTCAACACCAGCCTGGCCAACATGGTGAAACCCTGTCTCTACTAAAATACAAAAATTAGTCAATCATGATGGCGGGTGCCTGTAATCCCAGCGACTCAGGAGGCTGAGACAGGAGAATCGCTTGAACCCGGGAGACGGTGGTTGCAGTGAGCCAAGATCATGCCACTGCACTCCGGCCTGGGTGGCTGAGTGAGACTTTGTCTCAAAATAAATAAATAAAAATAAAATAAAAAGTGGGCAGAGGACATGAACAGTAATTCTTCAAAAGAAGACATACAAGCAATTAACAAACACGAAAAAATGCCCAACATCACTAATCATCAGAGAAATGCAAATCAAAACCACAATAGGGTCGGGCGCAGTGGCTCAAGCCTGTAATCCCAGCACTTTGGGAGGCCGAGACGGGCGGATCACGAGGTCAGGAGATCAAGACCATCCTGGCTAACATGGTGAAACCCCGTTTCTACTAAAAATTACAAAACACTAGCCGGGCGACGTGGCGGGCGCCTGTAGTCCCAGCTACTCGGGAGGCTGAGGCAGGAGAATGGTGTAAACCCGGGAGGCGGAGCTTGCAGTGAGCTGAGATTCAGCCACTGCACTCCAGCCTGGGCCACAGAGAGAGACTCTGTCTCAAAAAAAAAAAAACCAAAAACACAATAGGCTGAGTGCAGGGGCTCATGCCTATAATGCCAGCACTTCGGGAGGCCGAAGGGGAAGGACTGCTTGAGCCCAGGAGTTTGAGAACAGCCTGGGCAATATAGTGAGACCTTGTCACTAAAAAAAAAAAAAAAAAAAAAAAATTAGCTGGGCTTCGTGAGCAGGCCAGTAGCCCAAGCTACTTGGGAGGTTAAGGCCGGAAGATCACTTGATCATGGGAGGTTGATGCTGCAGTGAGCCGTGATCACACCACTGCACTCCAGCTTAGATGACAGCGTGTGCCCCACTCTCAAAAAAAAAAAAAAAATTACAATGAGATACCATTTCACATCAGTCAGAATGGCAAGTACTACAAAGTCAAAAAATAACAGATGTTGGTGAGGTTGCGAAGAAAAGAGAACACTTGTATGCTGTTGGTAGGAATGTAAATTTGTTCAGATACCATGGAACGAAGTCTGGAAATTTCTCAAAGAACTAAAAATAGAACTACCATTTGACCCAGCAATCCCATTACTGGCTATATACCCAAAGGAATATAAATTGTTCTACCAAAAAGACACATGGGCTTGTATGTTCATCACAGCACTATTCATAATAGCAAAGACATGGAATCAATCTAGGTGCTCAGAAATGGTGGGCTGGATAAAGAAAATGTGGTACATGTATACCACGGAATATCATGCAGCCACAAAAAAGAATAAAAGTCATGTCCTTTGCAGCAACATGGATGCAGCAGGAGGCCATTATCCTAAGAGAATTAACATAGAAACACATCTATACTGCATGTTCTCACTTTTATAAGTGGGAGCTAAATCTTGGGTACACATGAACATAAAGATGGAAACAGTAGACATACTGGGCTCTACAAGAGGGGGTGGGAGTGGGGCAACGGCTGAAAAACTTCCTATTGGGTACGATGTTCACTATCTGCATGACAGGATCAGAGGCTCAAATTTCAGCATCACACAATACACTCTCGTAACAAACCTGCATGTGTACCTTCTGAATCTAAAAGAAAAACGGAAATTTTAAAAAGGTGGGCCAGACGTGGTGGCTCATGTCTGTAATCCCAGCACTTTGGGAGGCCGAGGCAGGCGGATCACCTGAGGTCAGGCGTTCAAGACCAGCCTGGCCTACACGGCGAAACCCCGTCTCTAAAATAATACAAAAGTTAGCCGGGTGTGGTGGTGCACACCTGCTATTCCAGCTACTCGGAGGTGGTAGTGAGCCGACATCGCGCCACTGCACTCCAGCCTGGGTGACAAAGCAAGACCCTGTATCAAAAAAAAAAAAAAAAAAAAAAAAAAAAAAAAAAAAAAAAGAAACAAAAGAAAAGAAATAGGAAAATCCTTTTGCCCAGATTTTGTGTTGAGAAGGCCGTCCTGCGCGAACACTGGCCATCGCATCGCTGCCCTCAGCACACATCACGCTCCATAGACATGTTTTTCAGTTACCAAAAAAAGTGTCAAAGCAAGTGAATGGCAAGTTGAAAGTGCTTTCAAATCTCTAAGACACGACCTACGGCGTGGACAAGCTGCTACCAGGATAAATGGGAACACCCTGCTCCTTCACCCTCCTCTTGAACTTCACCTCATGATGTTACCAGGATATCTCACACCCTCTCAGGGAGGACTCCCCAAAAACTGCCCAGGTCATCGGCAGTCCAGGCATGACAGTTTCTCTAGCAAGGGAGAAATGAGAGGGGTTGGGTAGGAAGTAAAGCCCCATCAAGGAGGTGCTGGTTCCTGGGGAGGGCAGGAGGGAGGCTCCTCCCCCATTTCCCTACAGGTCTGAGGGCAGGGGGTTAAGGAAGGGCTCCCTTAAATGCCCAGGTAGTCGACAAAGGCACAGGCAGAAAGAGGCTCTGGACATCCATTGGGCTAAATCCTCAAGGTCCAGAGAGGAGAACGGATCAGCCACGGGTCCACAGCAGCAGGGGCTGAGCTGAGTCTGGAACCTGGTCCACACGGGGTCCACTTCACAGCCTGTGGCCTCTTGGTGGGCCCAGGTGGGTCTGGAAGGGGACACACTTGGGCCAGGGACAGGGAAGGTGCTGCAAAGACGCAACGTGGTTGGGCCTTGCCTGGCTGTGGTGGTGGCCAGAGGGAAGGGAGGGAGAGCTGAGAGTAAGGGTCCCTGTCCTTTGAATCTCTGCCATCAGGGGCTCTGCTACAAGCTCCAGGCCCTCTCGGATGTAACACAGAGTGTCTGTCTATGATCTGTCTTCCCCACTGGGCTGCATCCTGGTGTCCAGCATTCAGTGGTGCTCAGAAATTGCACGGAATGAATGAACACACTTCTGTATTCCACACGACCCGCCTTCTTGTGCCACGCTTGGCAGTGGTGCTGACAAGCCCCCTGCACTTGAGAGGTTTTGGGTTTGGGTTCTTGGCATGAATGATATAATATGTCAACTAGTCACCCCTCCGAGAACCATGTTTCCTTTTGTTTTTTGAAGGAAGCACCTCGGGCCCCGGCACATCCTGTTGACTTCCCATGGGCTACCCGAGGAGTGGGACCCGTGTTCTGGAAAGTGGCTGGCGTTGGCGGGCAGAGGTGGTAACCATGACAACCGGGCTGCCTTGGACGGCGAGGGTACCACACACCAGTGCTGCCCTGAGCTCGTCAGACGTGCTTCCTCACTGACTTCTCCAGCATGCCTGTTGTCATCATGCCCCCTTTACAGATGAGGAAACTGAGGTCCTGAGAGGCCCACGGCTGGCCCGCAGCCACACAGCTAGTGAGCGAGGGGTGTGTCCTCTGAACCCAGGCTTGACGCCTTTGGCTGCACCACAGCCCTGGGGAAGGGGCAGAATCCCCTCCGCGGCCAGGTGGGCTTACGCCAGGCTCAGGCTCCTGCAAGGCAGGAGCTGCGATGGCACATCTGTGTGACCAGGGACCAGACCAGGCTGTGCTCAGCATGCTCACCTGCGGGTTCCCTCACTTGGGGAGAAAGGCATGCAAGGTGGGGAGAGGGCAATGGGTGATCAGGGCTGGGTAAGTGGCAGCAAGTTGACCATTACTTAAACATTTAAACAATGCTTTCGAGGGATATTTTTTGACCTATAATAGTTAGCGGTAAGGACATCTCCTGTCTCCAGCCTTGACTCCATCACCCACTGTGGCCGGGGGCCACCAGAGCAGGCACTCACAACTCACACCCCGCCATGGCCCCCAGCTTGCAGCCATTTCAGGGGCTCCCCTTTGGTTCTGCGTGTGTATCTGGCCCTGCCGCCATGTCCGGCTTTCTGTCTCCCCAACCTCCCATAATCCACGCTGCTGCAGTGCCTGGAAGCAGGCTCACTTCGGCCTTCCAGATTCTGGGATGGTGCCCCGGCCTCTGTAAGACCCGCTCAGGAAGTGGGTTTCCCCGGGGCTCCTGGCCCACCAGTCAATCTGCATCACCCTGGAAGGTCACCATCTGCTTCCCCACCAGCCTGGAAGTCCCCAAGGGCAGGGCCAAGGCCTGAGAAAACAGGGTAGGGTGTGGTAGAATAAACTGCTAATCTGAAATTCTGCAGCTGTGGCTTCAGCAGGCATCCCTGCCACCAGCAATCCCACTTTGCTGGAAACTGCCGAGCAAATCCAGTATGTTTCACTGGGGGCCGGGCACAGTGGCTCCTGCCTGTAATCCCAGCACTTTGGAAGGCTGGGATGAGAGGACTGCTTGAGGCCTCAGGAGTTTGACACCAGCCTGGGCAATATAAGGAGACCTCATCCCTACAAAAAATTAACAATGTGGCCGGGCGTGGTGGCTCACACCTGTAATCCCAGCACTTTGGGAGGCTGAGGTGGATGGATCACCTGAGTTCGAGACCAGGCTGGCCAACATGGTGAAACCCTGTCTCTACTAAAAATATGAAAATTAGCTGGGTATGGTGGCGGGTGCCTGTAATCCCGGGAGACTGAGACAGGAGAATTGCTTGAACCGAGAAGGTGGGGACTGCAGTGAGCAGGGATTGTGCCACTGCACTCCAGCCTGGGCAACAAGAGTGAAACTCCGTCCAAAAAAATAAAATAAAATAAAATAAAAAATAAAAATTAGCCAGGTGTGGTGGAAAGCACCTGTGGTCCCAGTTACTTGGGAGACTGGGGCGGGAGGATTGCTTGAGCCCAGGAGCTTGAGGCTGCAGTGAGCTATGATCATGCCACTGCACTCCAGTCCAGGCAACAGACTTTGCCTCTTAAACAACAACAACAACAACAATAAAAACCAAAGAAAAAGGCTGAGAGGAGAGACGGATGAGAAAGAGAAAAAGAGGGAGGCAGACATGGAGACAGAGGCAGAGCCAGAAAAGCTGCAGTCTGGATGTGACCCCCACACTGAACTCCTCCCCTGGCTGGCCAAGCCTGGTCCACAGAACACTGGGAGGCAGGGTCAGGGCTGCCCTGGGGGGAAGGACTTCTATGCCGGGTACTGCCATGTACAAGCAGGAGGGGCGTCCAGCAAGGAGGAAAGACCCCGAGGGCTGGGCAGAGTGATGAGGCAGAGGCCGCTCCTGCCTGGCCATGAGAAAACTCACCAGCCACTGCCCCTAGAAAGCCATCGTCTGCGAACTTAGCAGGGGCTGCGGATTCCTGGCACCCAAGGGCAGTGATGGACATGATGTGGCCTAGCCGGTGCCCCAGAACCTCCCCGAGGACGCGAGGTTCCCACTCAGCCCCGGGCACTCACCTTCAAGAGGCCGATCTCCTTGACGCAGTCTTGCCTTGCCTTGGCATCCATCATCTCAAAGATCTTGGGCGGGAGGAAAAAGAGAAACAGAGTGGTTACAATCTGTGTCCAGAGCCCCTGTAGGGGGCTACGGGGTCTGCTTTCCAGTCCCGGCTCTCCCACCTCCTCACCGAGGGACCCCCCCGCACCCCAGCCCCTGTAAGGTTTACTCACTGTGGGTCCCCCAGCACTGTCCCACCACAAAACCCATCGTGGCACTAAAGAATCAAGACAGGGAGCTCAGGTGAGCCCCTCCCCAGAAGATCGAGAGAGAGGGCCAGGCATGGGGGCTCACACCTGTGATCCCAGCACTTTGGGAGGCTGAGATGGGTGGATCACTTGAGGTCAGGAGTTTGAGACTAGCCTGGCCAACATGGTGAAACCCCGTCTCTACTAAAAATATAAAAATTAGCTGGGTGTGGTGGTGCGTGCTTGTAGTCCCAGCTACTCAAGAGATTGAGGCAGGAGAATCGCTTGAACCCGGGAGGCGGAGGTTGCAGTGAGCTGATCACACCACGGCACTCCAGCCTGGGTGACAGACTGAGACTCTGTCTCAAAAAAAAAAAAAAAAAAAAAAAAAAATCAAGAGAAAAACTGGTCCTTTTTTGGTCAGAGGACCCCGCTGCTCCTCCAGTGCCCTGAAGCTACTGGTGTTCTCTCCCAATTTCCCCGACGCCATTCTCTCTCCCGGGCCTCCTCTGCCCAGGCTCTCAATCTCATTCTTTAAGGACAAGTAAGCAAATCAAGGGGCTTGGGAAGCTTTGCTGGAGGATTTGAAGCCATTTCCTCCAGCAAAGCCGTGTTCAGATGGGCCCAGCAGCTCCCGTGGACATGGCTCCTGTCCTGACTTTGCCGCTTGATCTACTTCCTCCATTTAGGAGGGACGCAGAAGGCAGGAAGCCCACAACTGTGGAGCAAGCACAGGTACAAGGATGAGTGGACATGGTCTGAACCTCAGCTCCCCCGTGACACGCTGGGACCCTGGGGTGTTCTGAGAGATTGTCCTCATCTGAGAGATGAAATGACAGTCCCCACCCACGGGACTGTTGCCAGGCTCCATGTGCTCCTTGCATGACCCAGTACACAGCAGGCGCTCAATGCACGCTTGTTTTTCTTTTCCTTTGGGGTTCACAGTGAACAGGTGTCTACCTGGTTCTCCCTGTAACCCAGTGGGTTGGGTGCTGTTTCCCTCGTTCACAGAGGAGGAGAGAGAAGGGACTGGCCCGGGCACCCCGTCCAGATGCAGAGACGGCCTCCAGAGATGCAGGTTTGACCCCATGGGTCATCAGCTCACCTGCACCTTCTTCAGAGCCACCGTCTTCCTGTCCAGCAGGCAGGTGGCCTTGTACACCTCGCTGAACTGTCCTCGGCCTATCTTCTTTTCGATCTGGAAGTCCGCCAGCGAGCAGCGAAAAGACAGGGTGTTGGGGTGCCTCTGGAAGAGGGGACAGAGGGTCTCCGTGAGCAGCCAGGCTGGAGCAGAGGCCTGGGGACGACCCCTAGAGCCCCAGCACCCCAACAGCACCCTCTAAGGTGAAGGAGGGACTCTGCTGCCAACCCTGCTCTCAGAGCCTCCCAGGCGCACCCCCAGGGGCTTTCTGCACAGGGTCCCTGGTTCCCCTTAAGGACCCCCACTGCAGGTGAAAAACTGAGGCTGTTCACGCTCCCCACTGCCCTTATCACCGCCTTCATTATCTGACTGCTTGTTTGCTGTCGCTGAATCCCATCCCCGGGGGTTAGCTCCGTGGGACCAGGGGCCTTGCCCATCTCATCCTCTCCTGAATCCTTGATGCCCAAATTGGGGTCCAGCAAGCTGGGTGCAGGTCAGGTCTCCCCCGCCCATGGCCACCATGCCAAATGCCCCAGGTCATTGTAAGAAATGGTAAGTTCCCCTCCTGGGACAGCCGTTCCCCATCTCAGACAAGAAAACGCAGGTTAATATTTGTAGCTTTGGCCAGATGTGGTGGCTCATGCCTGTAATCCCAGCACACTGGGAGGCTGAGGCAGGCGGATCACTTGAGGTCAGGAGTTCGAGACCAGCCTGGCCAACATGGCAAAACTCCGTCTCCACTAAAAATACAAAAATTAGCTGGGTGTGGTGGCACATGCCTAGAATTCCAGCTACTCGGGAGACTGAGGCACGAGAATTGCTTGAACCCAGGAGGCAGAGGTTGCAGTGAGCAGAGATTATGCCACTGCACTCCAGCCTGGGTAATGGAGACTCTGTCCCCCACTCAAAAAAATGTGCGGCCTTACACACTGAGCCCATGCTTTAAATAAACTACTTTTTTAGGGTGCCGGGAAGAAACTAGAGCTCCACGAAGACTCAGCAGGGGCCAGCGTTGGAACACGTGATCCTGCGCTGGGACCTCCCCAGGGATGGAGCCTCCAGGTGAGGCTGCAGTGGCCAGGAGGGCCCCGGGACATCTGTGCAGTGAGCTCTCAGGAAAAGGCAGGAGGGGGCGCCAACCCTGGGCCAGGGAAGGAGGAGACAGACAAGGGGAGAGGATGCCACATCTCTGGGCTGCCCTACGGTGAGATGGGCCCTGTTGTGTCTCCATTTGCCCGATGAGGAAACTGAGGCCCAGAGGGCCCAGCCATGCCCACATCACCCAGCTCCATGCCACTGCCCCAACTGAAGCAGGAACCAGCAGTTCAACTTTCTAGCATGAAATGGGTCTTTGCTGAGGGTCACACTGAGCTGGGTGCTGCACCAGGTGTCTCTGGGCGTCAGCACCCTGGCGGAAGGAATCAAGACCAAACCGAGAACTACAGGACTGGTCCTTCTGACAGCTGCTTTCCTACCCGGAAACACCAGGAACTGCTGGCTGGACCACCTGGGTCTCAGCCTGAGATGGCTGCGGAGCAGGGGCACGTTCCCTGGGCAGGTCTAAGCTGGGTCCATCGACTTCTCCTCCGTCCTTCTCCCAGGGTGCCTGAGGGGAACCTGATTATGTGGTGATCCCTACTCTGGGACCCTGAATCATGACTTAATGAGAAACAGAAAGTCACTGGAAAAGCAGGGAAAAAAGTAAAGTGAAAATGTTTCTTCCAGGCCGGGCGCGGTGGCTCACGCCTGTAATCCCAGCGCTTTGGGAGGCCGAGGTGGGCGGATCACTTGAGGTCAGGAGTTTGAGACCAACCTGGCCCAAAAATGCTTGTAAAACTACGAAAATTAGCTGGGGGTGGTGGTGTGTGCCTGTAAATCCCAGCCACTAGGGAGGCCGAGGCAGGAGAATTGCTTGAGCCTGGGAGGCGGAGGTTGCAGTTGGCTGAGATCGTGCCACTGCACTCCAGCCCGGGCGACAGTGAGATTCCACCTCAAAAAAAAGAAAATCTCTCTTCCAGATTTGGCTGAGGGAACTCTACAGAACACCCTCCTGTGGGAGTGAGTGATGGGAGTCCAGGCCTCACGGCACACAGCAAGGTGAGGGCTGGGCCAACCTTGACTTTGAAGCCTCGAGGCCTAATTACCTCTCATGGTGGGTCCTGCTGGGGGACCCGACCTGGAGGGCTGCTGGAAGAGGAAGATGATGGGTTTTTTTTTTTTTTTTTATACTTTAAGTTCTAGGGTACATGTGCATAACGTGCAGGTTTGTTACATATGTATACTTGTGCCATGTTGGTGTGTTGCACCCATCAACTCGTCAGCACCCATCAACTCGTCATTTACATCAGGTATAACTCCCAGTGCAATCCCTCCCCGCTCCCCCCTCCCCGTGATAGGCCCCTTCCCGAGTCCAAGTGATCTCATTGTTCAGTTCCCACCTATGAGTGGGAACGTGCGGTGTCTGGTTTTCTGTTCTTGCGACAGTTTGCTGAGAATGATGGTTTCCAGCTGCATCCATGTCCCTACAAAGGACACAAACTCATCCTTTTTTATGGCTGCACAGTATTCCATGGTGTATATGTGCCACATTTTCTTAATCCAGTCTGTCACTGATGGACATCTGGGTTGATTCCAAGCCTTTGCTATTGTGAATAGTGCTGCAATAAACATACGTGTGCATGTGTCTTTATAGCAGCCTGATTTATAATCCTTTGGGTATATACCCAGTAATGGGATGGCTGGGTCATATGGTACTTCTAGTTCTTCACCAAGTGCCAATGTCTGTTGGGTAAATACACCTGTACACGGAGCGCAAACCTAAGAAGAGCAGGCATCCCTGAGTGCCTACTGCATGCTGGGCTGTGTGCAGACACCACCCATGCGCCAACTCTTTGGGTACTCAGAACCACCCTATAAGTAGGCCTCACTGCTGTCCCCATTTCAGGAATCTGAGGCTTGGAGGGGTAGCAGTGACCTGTTCTGATCAGGCAGCGAAGAACAGCAGAGCTGGGATGTGACCCCAGGACTGGGGACTGTGGTGCCCAAACCCTTGCTCCATATGGGGTGGGCTCTCAGCTCAGATCTCTTCTCGGCTTTTCGCTCAAGACCCCCTGAGCGGCCAGAACTGCCACTTCCTGCTCCAGCCTCCATTCTTTCAGTTACCTGAGCCCTGACCCATGCCCCGCTACCAGCCTCTTCAAAAGCGGGCCCGTCTAGTCCCTTCCACGTCCTCTGCACTGAGGCTCTGACCTGCCCGGAGCAACTGCTTGGAGCATGTTTGTGGAATGACACATGGAATGCGCCCGACACGACCTGGCGCACAGTGGGACTCTGTGACAGACGCCATCACCTCTAGGAATGCAGCTGAAATCACACACCCTCAGAAACAGCCAGGGCAGCTTTCTGAGCACTCAGAGGAATCGCACGTACTCATAAAAATAACCATGAGGTGGTGCGCATTAGACGCCTACTATGTGCCAGCTTCCAGCTGCTTAGCCAGCTCTATGTCTCCAAACTCCTAACAGCTTCATGAAGCAAGAGTTATGAATCCCATCTCGCAAACCAGGAAACAGGGTGGAACTCCCTGTCAGATCTAGAGGCAGCTGCACCGCCAGTGATGGGGGTAGGCTCCCTCCCCTCCTGGGCCTCAGTTTCCCCCAGACACAGTGAAGGGTTTAGAGGAAGTGATCCCAGAGGGTCTTTGCCCTGGGGAGACCAGGCTTCTCACTGTGACTAGTGGGAGTCTGGCCGGGGTTCCCAACACTGCCCGTCCTGGGAAGCTACACTGTGCAGCTCCACAGTGGGGTCAAAGCTCCTAGTGGATGTGGGTGGAGGTGGCTGAGGCTCCAGCTGTTCACATGCATATGGATGACCCAGATTTGCATTTCTTGTCAGAGCCCATCCAACCCAATTAGAGGCCAGCTCCTCTGGTGGGGCAGCTTCCTAGATGGCAGCACGTGTGTTAGGGGCATGGTCCAGCAGGCTCTGGGACACCACTGCACTCCCAGGGCTGCCATGGGACCCTGTTCCCAGGGTGGCCTCTGCTCAGGTGTGGGGCACCTCAGGACACCAGTCTCCTGGGGGCAGCTGCCTGGGTGGCAGAGTCCTGGCCCTGATGCACCTGGGGGTTCTCAGCAGAAGGGAAAGGGTGAACTGTATTCTTGGCCTGGAAGGCCTGGCTGCTCTCTGTTGCCACCTCCAAGACCTCCCTCCCCTCCTGGGTCAGCCCCCCGCAAGTTCCACTTTTGCCCCTGCAGCCAAGTGATCCTGGGCTGGTCATCCACACACAGGGACACTGGCTCCAGGATTTCTCTGAGGACTCCGGGAGATGATGTTGGTGATAAGTGTCTGTGCGGCTCTAAACTGCGAGACAGGCATGGGGCTGGCCCCAGAACAGTGTGCCCAGGGTGGCCCCAAATGTGATCACTGCTGACTAATGACCGACCACCTCGATGGTCTTTCAGAAAACTGCTTTTTTTTTTTTTTTTGAGACAGAGTTTTGCTCTTGTTGCCCAGGCTGGAGCACTGTGGCGCAATCTCGGCTCATTGCAATCTCCGCCTCCCGGGTTCAAGCGAGTCTCCTGCCTCAGCCTCCCGAGTAGCTGGGATTACAGGCGACCACCACCACAACTGGCTAAATTTTTTTGTATTTTTGGTAGAGATAGGGTTTCACCATGTTGGCCAGGCTCATCCTGAACGCCTGACCTCAGGTGATCCACCACCCTCGGCCTCCCAAACTGCTGGGATTACAGGCGTGAGCCACCGCACCCAGCCCAGAAAACTGGTTTTTGTTGCTCACTGTCCCTGCTCTGTGTGAAACCCTGTTCTGGCTTCTGGGGAAAATAACACCCCCAACCGCACCCCAGGGCACAAGTTGGCAGAGGGGTAACCACTGCTCTGGCTCTGATGTTGAGACTCCAATGCTGGCGCATGGAGACGGGCTCAAACCTCAATTCCGCCACTTCCTGGCTGTGGGCCTTGGGTGAGCCTTCTGGGCCTCAGTTTCCTCTTCCGTATAGTTGAAATCATAACAGTATCCCCTTCAGGCGGCTGCTGGGGGTTACATGGATGAGTGAATGCAAGCTCTTGGAAGAGGGCCTGGCACTAGGTGCTGGGACATGTCATTCTCCAGCTGCTGTGGTGACGGTGACTGTGCTGCTATCTGTCGAATGAGCCTAGGGGTGGCACCTGCTTCCCTGGGGAGCAGTGGACAAGCCCGCAGTTTCTCGGCTGTTGATATCATCGCCCTGCCGTTCCCACCCCTCGGAGGTCTACCGACCCGGGGGCTGGCAGTAACCTTGGGGGCTGCAGTTAGGCCGTGGGGCTGACATGCACCTGCGGACGGGTAAAAGACACAACCTTGCGACTCTGTCACCCAGGACCATTTGTCAAGGGACCGTGCTAGGCAAGAGCGGCCCTCAGCCTCCCTTCCAGGGCTGCGCTGTGGGGCAACGCCATAGAGACCACTTTTGACTCCTCGGGCCCCTCCGCCAGGGCGCGGGGGCCCTCTGCTCTCCCACAAAGGCAGAGGAGACGGGTCGAGGGGCTGGGGGACAGGGAGGCTAACCCTGCAGCATCACCACTCACTGTGCTGCCTGTCACCGTGGGCACGAGGCAGGAGGCCTGAGCTGCCTGGGGCAGGCACATGGGATTTGAGAGGAGGAGGATGGAGGGACCACTGGAACAAGGGTCCTGGGGAGCAGCAGGAAACTGGTGAGCAGGAGCCAATGAGACGGCTGAGGTCTCGGAGCCACCACCACCCCAATCCCACCTCCCAAGAAATGTCGCTGGCTTTCTCAGGAAGAGGCAAGGCATGACTGGGAGACTGGGGGGCGGGGACAATGTCTCAGACCACTGTAGCTACCCTCACCCAGAAAGCTCTGACAAACCCACGCTCTCTCCTCCAAGTCAGATCAAATTAGGCCACAAACACCCCCCACCCTGCGCTAATTTGAGTTTAAAATGTTTGAACCACAATCAGCCTCAGCCATAGACAAATCTTTTTTTTTTTTTTTAAACAGGAGCATAAAATTACATGCTATAAAGAATAAAAATGCATTCGCCCAATTAATTTTCTGAAATCTCATTAAAAAATTTAGCCTGACTAAGTCAGACTTCTGACCTGAATTTTAATCATCTTTACACTGGATGGGTCTTTTTTCCCTGATATTTGCAATGCATCATTAATTTTAAGGCAACCGTTTCTATGATTTTAAAAAGCACACTTCATCAGGATGACATTTCTTATAAACGAATTTCACCTTTAAAGACATCTGACACCGTGGGTAAGGAACTTCTAATGGATTTGGTAGATGCGTATATAGTGATATATTTTAAATCTGTGTTGCACAAAAGGGCACGATTTACAAAGAGTCCACATTGTCAGACTTCCGAGGCCAGTCCAGCTCAGCTCCTCACGATCCGGCTAACTTCAGACCCAAAGCCAGTCATCCCTTTTGAAGAACCTAGCTGCCCGAAGGGGCACCGTGGGATCCCGCAGGCCTGGACCCAATCCCAACTCTGCCCCCTGATGGCGCGATGGCAGATTATGACATCAGCTTCCTTCCCTGCAAAATGGAGCATTCAATAAGCAACTCCTCTGAGTCGGCCGGAGTACTAAATGAGATGAGTCCCAGGCACTGGGCCGTTTGTACAACCACCACCATTACTGGCTCAGCTTAGATGTCTGCACCGCACTCCGTGGGCCATTGGCTCATGGGATCAGTGAGCCAATGCCCATCATATGGAAGATTCCTAATAACAAAACCCAAAACGATCTAAATCACTGTGGTTCCCCCGGGACAATTCTCATTAACTGAGTCTGGAAAAGGCTAAGCTTAAACATACGAAAGATGATCTGGAACCAGGTCCAATGACTCACAAGCAAAGACATGAAGGACGAAACCACAAAGAGATCCAGCTGCCACCCCGACACCCCCTCTCCCTCATCCCTTCCACTACCAAGTGTGGCTGCTTTCCCCTGTAAGTCTCTGGAACCCTCTCTCCCCATGTCCAGCCCCCAGTGCTGCAGCCCCATGAGGCATCATGTCGCCTAGTGAAGAAGGGGTCTCCTCACTCCCTATTTTCACCTTCCTTGAGCCTTGAGCACAAGCCACCAGTGATCTAATCCAGAACCCAACCCAAGCACCCCCTTGCCACCTGAAAACCCATAATGGACTCATCTGCTACAGATTCAATTTCAAATGAGATAGCATGGATTTGAGACCTTCATAAACACTATTCTTTTACCTTATCTAAGCATGGGTATTTCAACACCTTCTCTAACCTGATTGACCATGCACCTTCAGGTCTGGGGCCTCTCTCTGTCCCCCCACAAATTCCTTATCATCCATCTAGCAGAACTGGCCTCCCCATTCTCTGGGCTCTCCCAGCATCTGTCCATCCCTCCCGGGGAGCTTCCACGAAGAGCTTCTCAGTAGACTGGGAACCCCCCAAAGGTAGGCACTGGGCACCTCCCATGGCAGAAACAAAACAAACGCTTGCTGAATTGACAACAGTTAGCAGACACGGAATTTTTTTTTTTAAATTTTTATTTTTTGCGATGGAGTCTCACTCTGTTGCCCAGGCTGGAGTACAATGGTGCAATCTCGGCTCACTGCAACCTCTGCCTCCCGGGTTGAAGCGATTCTCATGCCTCGGCCTCCCGAGTAGCTGAGATTACAGGTGAGCACCACCACATCCAGCTAATTTTTGTATTTTTAGTAGAGAAGGGGATTCACCATGTTGGCCAGGCTGGTCTTGAACTCCAGACCTCAGGTGATCCACCCACCTTGGCCTCCCAAAGTGCTGGGATTACAGGCATGAGCCACCATGCCTGGCTCCACTAACTTAATTTTAATAGCTGTTGATATTTGGTCATTAAACCTTAACCAACTAGCATCACTGCTTTGGGAAGGTTTTGACAAAGATTTCGGCCCTTGCAATGCACACCTAGAAAGAGCTGACCCCATCCCCTGAAAAGTTCTCTTGGAAGAGCGCCCAAATATAACTGAACTTGGCACATCCCAAGCGGGTTTGCAAAGACTTTCCAGACAGAAGACACATTAGCTGGGGCTTTCTCAGGCAAGAATACCTTTCCCCTTCTTGGAAATTCACGTGATTCATAGTGTGTCAGCTGAGGCTTACACTTCATTCCCAATGAAAGCTCTCTGCAGCAAATTGGTAAAATCTAAAAAGCATGAGGCCTTTTAAGCTTCTTTCCTCAATTCCATTCATTCATTCATTAGAAACCTCTATAAAAGCAAGCATGTTCAGCTTTCCTAAGTATATATGAATTTCATATATGGTTCTGCCGCATTCAGCAAATATTTTTTCACTGCTGCTGGCTCTCAAGGCTAGAAAGCTTCCTGAAAAGAACAAGCCACTAGCCTCGGGCATAGAAGGTTAACAAAAACCACAGTTCCGGTGTTTGTAGTTTCTTTCTTTCTACACTGGGGGTATTATCCAGCTCGGAGGTCTTTAGCTATGAAAACAGAAATGATTTTTAAAATATAAGATCCATGACATAACATTTCCTCAATACCCACGACGTGAGGTGCCGTGTTGGATGTTTACAGTAACTATCTCGCTTAGTCTTCCCAGCCGCCTCATGAGGGAGATAATATTATTATCCCATTTTATAGATGAGGAAACTGAGGCTCAGAGAGGTCGCTTTCCCAGTCTCACCGGCTAATGAGAGATGGAGAGCTGGGTACGGAACCAGCCTGGCCCACATCAAAGCATTCTGAGCCCGGCTCCTTCCTCTGAGGACGGTTTCAGGGAAGCAGCGGTGCCTCCTGCTATTAAGGAAAATGCCTGGCCCATTAATTCAAGGTGTTTCTATGTCCTGAAACAGACGAGACACGGTCAGGATGTCTCCCCAGACAGTGTTACCCCAGGGCTTCAGGAGCCGAGGAGAAAGTCCTCCATTCCCATCCCAACCTGGAGCTGCCGCAGCACATGGGTGGCCTTGCGTCCCCATTCTGCAAACCCAGCCAGATGCTGGTGGGACTGGGGGCATCGTTGCCCGACAGCCGCTGCCCAGAGCCGCCCAGCTCTGAGTAATCGTATCTAATTACACTTAACTATGTCATTACCCTCTCCAACATGTGCGACGAGACGTCGTGAACGCCGCCACCGCAGCCCACCGCCTCTTCGCCTTGTTCGTGAAATAATTACGGGGCCCTCTCCTCTGCCAAATGAGGTTGTAATTAACCCTAATTGCTCGAAATGCAACTGGCTAATTCTGGGAGATTAATCAAGGGGGATTCAATTGTTAGTGAATGACTTAATATGACAAATTGCTACATTACTCGAGGAGGCCCTGCTGCCCCCAGCCATCAGCACCATGTCCTGGTAGACTCTGGACCCACAGTGTCCTGGGGCTTCCCAGCTTTCTGGGATCTGCCTCCCCAAATTCTACCTAGGAAACGGGCCCTTGCATGAGTAAAAATAGCATAGATGCTCCTTGGACCCTCTGCATGCTTGTGTGTATCCATATACACACCCCCCCACCAGAGACACACACAAACGCAGCGTCCACTAGCTCACGTGTCGCCTCTGTGTGAATCTGCAGCATCACTGCCCTCCTTGGGCTGATGTAGCTGTCCACCACGGAGCATGGCTTGGTGATAATGCAAGCACAGGAGAAGGATTTCAGACCTATCTGCCTCCTTAGCCCAGAAGCTTTGTGCAGTGCATAACCTGTACAACTATACATGGCGACCTTGCCATTGAGGTCAAACATCAGCCAATCTGAAGTCTTCCAAGAGGGATGAGGCTTAATAAGAAGCTATGACCAAGACCTCCATGGCTCAGGAGGGTGGCCATCTCTGAGCCTCCCCTGAATTTAGGTCTCACATCCTTTGGACAAAAAGCCAACACCACGTAAGAGAACTTCTCATCATTCTAAGCTGGCCACAGGACCTTCCAGGATCTGGCTTCGGTCAGCCTGTCCAGACAAGCTCTCTGTCCCCTCCAGGCCTTTGCATGCCGCTTCCGTGAGGACGTGTCTCTGGCCCCGGATCAGGTGCCGTGCTGGGCTCCCCAGGCCCGCAAGGTTCTTCTGCTCAGTTCCTTATCTTTCTCTCCCATGAGGCTGTGTGCTGCCTAACAGCAGACCTGAGTGTGTCTTGCACACAGCCCCATCCTACGTGGTTACGCCACACACGCATCCACAGTTCCTTAACTCAGCGAGCATGCAGGGCCTCTCTGTGCCCGGCGTGGGATGGTGCCACCAGCGAAGCCCCGCTCCAGGGGAGCTCTCTGTCTAGAAAGTGAGGCAGACCCAGGAACTAGTGCCCCAGTGAGATGTATGTGATCACGGCCATCACCCAGGTGTGTGGACAAGGTGTGCGGGCAGCCCCAGAGCAGACAGCAGGGTGGAGGTGGAGGTCTCCCCAGAGGGAGCAGCATTTGCACCCACTTGGAAGAGGGGCCAGGGAGGGAGTGCCAGGCCCGGGCAGCATGGGGTGCACGAGGCAGTTCAGAAACCTAGAAGTCACCTTCAGAAAAGCTCCTGAAGGCTGCCCGGTTCTCCAAGGTATCTACAGAGAGCGTGAGGCAGGCGTTAAGAAGCCAGTGTTCTCCCAAACGCTGAAAGGGACTGAAACACAGTTAAGACCAAAATGGGAGGCAATGTTGGCTCACTGTAAGAAAGAATTTTCTGACCCTCAGGATAGTCAGCCCATTGCTGAGTCCCTCGCTGTCCTCAGGGCCTCCACAGAACCCTCTGTACCCTTCCAACCACGCTGATCCCCGAGATAAAGCTGTTCCATCCACTCGGAACACCCAGGGGCATGATTAGGGTCCAGGGTCCCAGCCTAGAGTTTGGCAGAGGAGGCTTCTCTGAGTATTACTGAATTCAATGATGAGCTCACTAGATAGGGTAGTGAGCTCCCCATCACTGGAAGCATTCAAGAAGAGGTTCTGTTTCAGGAAGCTGAAGGGTTTCCACCAGTAGGAGTTTGCACAAAGGAGGCTCAGGGATCTGTATTCCTTGGGGAATCTTCAGTGTGCTGCAGACAAAGGTGAGGGGCTTACCTGCGGGTCAGGAGGGTGCGCAGGCCCCAGGGTGTGGCAGAGGTTGTTGGAACTCCCTCCGTGGGGCATGTGGCCGGGCTGTCCTGCCATCCTGCATGCCAGCCTCACAAGGGCACGAGCTGCAACAGAAAACAGCGGCCTGGTCACTTTCTCTGAGACCCTCAGAAGGAGGAGGGGCTTTTGCTCACTCCATTTTACAGACGCGTGAGCTGAGGTGCAAAGCCGTTTAGTAATTTGCCCACGGCCACCCAGCTCTGAAGTGGCAGGGCTACAACTGGACATCCCCGGGTGACACAGTCGCCCTCTGTTAGACCGTCCTAAGTCACTAGGATTATTCCCACCGGAAGAAGCTCCAGGCAGGTAAACGTCCATCAGCAGCCCCCAAGGCCAGGAAGGAAGACACTGGATTCAACCCCACATTTGCTGGAGTCCAAAGGCTTGTTCTTTCCACAGCACTGCCCCTGCTTCTTGAGGAGCCGTTCTGTACCCCTATCCCCCATTGTCACCCTCACCTATACCCACGCTGGCAGCCTGGGTGCTCAGAAGAGAAAGGCCTTGATCAGGCTGCAGACAGCGGCTCTGGGAAGGAGCCCATGTCCTTGTCCTGGCTGGGCCCTGGCACACCACACGTGTGACACAGGGAAGGCCAGGGTCAAGAGGTCCTGTTTGCCGTCCTACTTAGACCTCTGTGCAAAGGAACAGCCCCCCTCAGCCTCCAGGGCTTGTGCTGCCCTGGGAGAGTCAGAGACGCTGGTCACAGGTAGTCACAGCAGCCACAGGTCCCTGGTTAAGCACCCACTAGGCACCCAGTCCTGAGCTCAAGGCCATCGGAGCATCTCCTCCAATATTTTAGCCTCTGGCCTCCACCATCAGACAAGTGCTTCCGGGGCAGGGTCTGAGGTTATGTGCACAGAAGCTACATGACCTAGCCACCGGGATCCTTCCTGATGCCAGGGGAAAAGCCCTCCTCCTCCCTGGGAGGAGAGATCTGCGCTCGCCTCACAAGCATTTCTGCAGCACCTCCTGTATGCCAGGGCTCCCACGTGGTGTGCATGAAAGGCACTAGATCACGCAAGTGGTGAGGCCTCCGTTCCTGGCCGCTGCTCCTCCTCCCCGACAAGCCCTGGATGTCCCCAGGGCACCTCTCGTGTGACCACATCCTAGGCAGAACCCCTTGAGGTCTGGCCTAGGCTCCCAGAGCAGCTCTGCTGTACCCCTGGAGAATCAGAAGTCCTGAGGAACGGAGGGCCCCCCTGCAGTGGCCCTTATTCAACAGCTAAGGGACTGAGCATGAAAGCCAGTCCCCTGTCTCAGGTTGGGGCCCTCTTAAGCTGTGACTCGCATCCTAGAGCCCCTGGCGTGGTCAGCGGGTTTTGTCTGAGATGGAACCTTTGGTCCATCTCCTGCCCATTCCTGGCCTTGCCCTCCCTCCTCCCTGAGTGGTTCCCCCAGGGGCACTTCATACATCCCACGCCTACATATCCCCATCTCAGGTTTGGCTTCTGGAGGACCCAGCCGAAGATGTCATCTCTCTCCAGACAGACCCCACCTTCTGCTGTCTCACCTGGTCACCTACGCCCCAGTCAAATTCCAAACCAAGAGTCTTCCCTGAGTCTGCTGGGCCAGCAGCCCTGCCACTCCCTCCCGGGTAGACCCACGCCCCCATTAACACGGGGGTGTTCCAGGAGGTGCGAAAGGCATCAACACCCGCCGGGCTGTCACAGCCAGCTCCAAGAGGTCCGGCCACTGTGTCTCAGGGTACAAGTCACTCTTCCTTCCCCCCTACTGTAGTCTGTTTCCAGCTACAGTGGTTGACCAACCAGATCTCTCAGGCTCAAAGGATGTCCACCAAACCCTAACTCGCCCGCTGAGCTGGGCCTCCCAAGTTGTGCCCTCAAAGGCACCCTGAGGCTCCCCAGAACTTGCAGGCTGGCTCCCAGCACCCTTCTCCCTCTGTATCCTCAGGGCGGCCCAGCTCCCCTCCCTGCCCCACACCTTCCACAGGCTGTTCCGGGGTAAACCTGCTCTCTCAAGATAGATTACAGGACGTGAGAGCGCAGGGAAGTGGATGGTATGGACTGTAGAACACGCCCAACTCAGGGTCGGGGGGCCCTCGCTGGCTGCAAGTCCTGCCAAGCCCGGCTCATACAGTCTCCTGCTTGGGCAGCTGCAGAAACTCAACCAACTTTGACCCACAGACTCGGCCATTTGATGTGGTTCATCCCAGTGTGGACAGACCAATCAGCAGGTCTCTTGCTGTCTTTACTCTGTGCACACAGAGCACTGTTAGATCAGTGTTACATGGAGGGGCATTATGGGTGCACCTGCCTCTTCCCTCCCCACCCCTGCCTCTGCCTCAGCACAGGCCTCATCTCCCACCTGGGTCTCCCAGCGCTCAGTGCTCTCCCTGCCAAGCCCTCAAATGCAGATGGGACCGTGGCACCCTCAGTGTCTCCACCATTTGTGCTGAGTTCCTGTACTGGAGAGCAGGTGACATCCCCAGATGACACAGTGGAAGACCCAGGGTATGAAGAGCCCCAGGACAAACAGATAAACACGGAGCACCTTCTCCAGGCATCTTTGTTAGGGGGAAACACGAGAGGGAGCAGAATGTAAAATGCGCATGAATTTGAAGATAAAACAGAGCCTCCTGTAGGCTCTGCAGCTGTTTCCGGCTGCAGCCCCAGAACCCCCAAGGTGACATGTTCACTGTCCTCTGCCCTTAGGGAGACCTCCAGGGAAAGGGTGGAGAACTGTCTTCAGTGAGAAGGTTCCACCTTTATCTCAGAAGGCACCAGGCTCGGCCCACAGGTCACCCCTGCGAGACCCACACACACATCGGCTTACCTGCCCACCTGCCCTGGGGCCTCCCATGTACAGGAAACCTTGGCAGTGAATCTCGACCCTGTCACTCACCAGCTGAGACCTTGGGCAAATCCCACTGCGGGGGAGCCTAGCAGGTACCTGGGAATGTCACTCCTGCCCTCCCCACGTGGCGCTGACCGCATTCTCCAACAGCTGTGGCCAGAGGCCATGGTCTGCACACTCTCAGGAGCTCACCTGTGGCCTCACACAGGCAGGGCTCCAGGAGCAGTGCAAGGGGGACCAGGAATAAGAGCTAATAATTGCAGGGCCCTGATCATGCTGGGCCCTGTCCTACACTCTTCACCTCTATTAGCCCATCTGATTTTGTCAACAACCCCATGAGGTAAGGTCTATTATGGTCCCATTTTCCAGATGAGAAAACTGAGGCACGAAAAGGTTAAGAGATTTGCCCGGGTCCCATGGATCACAGGCAAGAGGAGCCAGGACTTGAACCGACAACTGCATCTTTGTCCAAAACTACGGCACTGCACTCCCCACAGGTCTTACACGGCAACACCATCAGCTTTCCAGTCGGCTCCACCCAGAATGGGCCCTCTGTCCACCTGAGAATGGGGCCTGTGCTGCTGATGCACAGGGGTGATCTCAGGGCTGGCGGACCACAAGGGCCCATTTCCCCCACAGGGTCCCCAGGGGCTGGAGCCCCCAGAGACTCTGCCCCACTGACCACAGAAAGCTGATGCAGCACCACTGTCTACACTGCCTTTGCTGCCAAACCCCAGTCATTACAAGCTGCTCTGTCCAGAACCTAATGGAACCTGCGGCACCGTTAGCCTCCAGGGAGGAGCCAGTGGGTGCTGATGTTCCTTGTTCTAGGAAAGCAGCAGCCACGGAGGACTCTGCAAGCCCCTGCTCACTGACAGCCAGAGAGGGTCCCTGCTGAGGGGAAGGAGGCAGGAAGGTGCGGGGGGAAAGGAGGAAGGGAGAAAGGAAGGGATGAGGGTTCATGTGAGCCAGGTCTTTCCCATTCACCCTCGGGGCTGTTAGTAGACCCATTTTATGGATGGGGAAACCGAGGCTCAGAGAGAAGAGGCTCGATGCCATTAGGCTAATAAGCTGCAGAGAAAGGATTCAAATCCAGCTCTCAGTGACTCTAAACCCCGTCTTTGTTCCAAGGAACCACTGCCTCTTGGGGCTCTCCATGGGTATTGGATTTTAGGCATTTTGTTCTATTGGTCCACTCCCCAACAGAAACCCAAGCCCTTTGCTCTGGAAATTCCTGCCAGAAACTGCTTCTTAGG
This sequence comes from Macaca thibetana thibetana, assembly GCF_024542745.1. NCBI lineage: Eukaryota > Metazoa > Chordata > Mammalia > Primates > Cercopithecidae > Macaca > Macaca thibetana. The sequence continues at coordinate 14,362,063 of NC_065592.1, forward strand.
GGGCTCAGATGCAGAAAGACCAAGGCAAAGGGTACGTGGAAGGACGAGCCACAGGGAGCAGGGAAAAGACCCTTAGCACATGTGTGCAGGCACCTCCGGGTAACACTGGGGACTGCCTGTCCCTGGGATCCCGCGGCTCCTGCCAAGCTGCAGAACAATGAGGTAGTGGCTGCCAAGCCCAAGTCAGGGGCCAAAAATCCATGGAATGCAAGACCCAGAGCCGCAGGCCACACTGAACACCACCTCAAAGAGGGCTTTTCTTCTGCCTCAAGCAACGGCCCTGCATTTGCAAGGCACTGTGGATAGCTGCACAGTGAGGCTTCCCAGCTCCAGTTCCTGGCTTTGAACAACAATAGGCTGCCGCCTGCTGTGTGTCCCCAGGCACCTAGGGACCAGATTGGGAGGAGCCTCAGGGTTCAGTGAGGCTGGTGGGGAGCTGGACTGCGGGGGTCCAGGTCCTGGCCTGGTTTCATCTAACCACGCTGTGTCTCAGTTTCTTCATCTGGAAAATGGGCTAACAGTCAGATCGTCCTCTTAGGGTCACTGTAAACTCCTTAGCACAGAGCCTGGCACATGGGAAGGGACCTCTGAGGCTTTAGCTATGAGGCCACTTAGCTATTGAAGCTACCCTCGCTGTACAATGGAGAAGTGATCACCTCCATGTGACAGACACGGGGACTGAGGCAGGGACTTGCCCAGGGTCGCTCCTGCCCTGGGTAACGCAGCTGGTAAGTGACAGAGCTGGGGCTGCTGGACCCAAGATGGCCGCTCTATGTCCCACGCTGCATGGCCTCTTTAGGACTGCCCTGGAGCAAACATCATCATCTTCATGAGCCGTGGCTGACGAAGCAAAGCCCACCGCTGTACCGCACCCTGCCCGGCCATGGTGAGGCTCTCACTAATGTGGGCTGTGACCCTAGGGAGACACGAGCACTTGGGTTTAATCCAGGCACCTGCTGGAAGGGATCGGCTGCTGTAATGGGCTGGCTCTGAGGTTCCAAGTGGCCTTTCTGACCAAGGCTGTCATGCGGCCCTTGCCTCTGAATTTTTGGAAACTTCACCTAGGGGAAGTCCCCCCTGTGCCCCCTGCTAAATGCCACACTTCATGGAGACTGGTGGCTCATCGTGGCCCGGCCAGTGAAGCACGACCTCAGACACCAGGCGGGCTCTGTCCAAGGACCCCGCTTGGAGCAGGTTTCGGGGCATGAGCTTGCAAGGATCCATGTGTACCGGGGTCCACGGAAGTGCATTCATATACTGGCTCTTAACCTCTCCTTGCTCTGAACCCCGCAGGCGGTAACAGTGTGTGTCCCGCCTGCCTCTTCTGCTCCTGTGTGTGCACGCGCACAGGCATGGTCAGGGGTCAGCTAATGCCCACCAGGCTCTGAGCACAGGCATGGTCTCGCTCTGTCCACTGAAGCAGAGGGTAGAGGTGGCAAAGGAAGTTGTGGCTCCCAGACTGACAGGTGTTGCCAAGCCCAGGGAGAACCACACTCCTGGCCTTGGAGGTCAGCCTCGGCCAGACACTGTACTCCCCCGCAGTTTCCGAGCGAGGCCCCTCCTCTGGGCCTCCAGCCGAGGGGACAGCCTCACACAGGTTGTTTTCCCTAAAGCAGGAAGCCGTCCTTGTGGCTTCGCACTCAGGCACACACAGCTTTCTCTCTGCCCCGAGCGAATGGTACTGGCAGCACCAGTGCCAGCACCAGGGGCGATGTCTGTTGGTCCAGCTGGCTCCTGGTGGCAGGGGCCTAGGATGGATGCCCACTGCCTGGGGCCTTCAGGCAGCCTGCAGAGGCTCCGCTGACTGACACGTGCCCCAGGGAGCTGGAGATTGGAGGCTCGGCAAGGACAGCTCACTGCACCTGGCCGCTGGCTGGGTCAAGGCTGGACCGACTTCAACATCAGCCAACATCCACGGGTGAGACGGCATCTCCCAAGAAACCTGCAAAGTGCCATCACCCTTGTTTTGCTGATGAGGAAACTAAGGCTCCAAGGAGAAACATGGTTTTTGCCAAAGTTAAGTCCACACAGTGGAGAGAGCTGCCATTTGAACCTGCTCCTCAGACCAGCCAGACTGAGCAATCACAGAAAGAAACAGCACAAGCCCAGGGGCTGTAAGGAATGCCACGCCCAGGCAGGCTGGCTGGCAGGGAGGACCAGAATAACAGCCCCCGCCAACACAGCGTGTACCACGCATGCACCAGGCAGGTGCCCAGTGCTGCGTGTACCTCGTTCACCCTTACAGACACCTAGGCAGGCACCGCTATGTTCCACATTGTTCAGAGGAAAAACCAAAGTTCAGACAGGTTAAGTGGCGGGTGCCAGGTCACACAGCAGGCGGCAGGCAGAACTGACACTCGAAACCAAGCCTGCCTTGGTCCGAACTGCCTTGGAAGAGGGTGTGAATAAATGCCTGAATGAATGAATTCTGGCCCAGAGCTGTGGCGCTGGCGGCTGGGCCCTTCCCCAGCCCCGGCCCCCCTTCTTGTCTGGTCTCAGGATAAGCAGACGTTGCCCATTCATCACTTGACAGGAAGCAGCCTGATCTCAGGCCAGAGTCATGGGGGCCTGTCGAGCTGGAGGGGACAAGCCACAGATGGTGTCTGGTTTCCGGCTGGGTCCTGTGTTCCTTCACGCTCGCCTCAGCCCTCCACCCGCAACGCCATGCATCCCACCCCGATTCTGTAGCTCCATGACCAGCGGAAGCCTGGCTTCTCTACGGTGCAGGGACGCAGGACCATGAGCCACTCCTGGAAGGTGGCCATGCAGACAGGTTCCCCGCTGCCCCCTTCCTCAGGGTGGCGGGGCCTCCCCCAGGGTGGGCCTGCAGGATCAGGAGGCCAGCTGATTGGGGGCCACGTGGTGCCTACCCAGAAACAGGGCCGCTGTAGCCTCCAGGACCCACCCTGGTCTTCATCCAGTCCCACCCATTGTTCCTCCAAATGTCTTCACTCACCCCGGGGCCTCTACCCTGTGCTGGCCTTGTCCCTACAGTCACCTTCAGCCTCCAACTCCCCTCCAGCCCAACCTCCAGCCCGCCATGGAAAGGTTTTCCTAACACACAAGCCTGAACCTGCAGATCTCTCCCGAAACTCCACAGCACGAGGTCCGCACACTGGAGGAAGCCATTCCCTGACCACCTGGCACAAGCCTGCCCTCATGCATTTGCCCCCAATATCCGCCAGGCCCTATATGCAGCCATATTAAATGACCGCCCCCCCTCCCCAGCGACACAGCACCTGGCGCTTCCACGTCATTCCATGCACCAGCCCTGGACTGAAGACCCACTGGTGCCTCTCAATGGGCAAAGTCCCACTCATCTGCCAGGACCGGGTCTCTGGGCCCTCCTTCATCTCAGCACTCCTTTTTTCTTTTTTTTTTCAGATGGAGTCTTGCTCTGTCACCCAGGCTGGAGTGCAATGGTGCGATCTCTGCTCACTGCAACCTCCGCCTCCTGGGTTCAAGCGATTCTCCGGTCATTTGAACCTGCTTCTCAGAGCAGCCAGAGCAAGCAATTGCAGAAAGAAACTCAGCGCAAGCCCCAGGGGCTGGAAGGACGACCACACCCAGGCAGACTGGCTGGCAGGGAGGACCTAACACACTAGTCAGGCTCCCGAGTAGCTGAGATTACAAGCGCACACCACCACGCCCAGCTAATTTTTGTATTTTTAGTAGAGACGGGGTTTCACCATGGTGGTCAGGCTGGTCTCGAACTCCTTACCTCAGGTGATCCTCCTACCTTGGCCTCTCAAAGTGCTGGGATTACAGGCATGAGCCACCACGCCCGGCCATAGTCTTGGCACTTCTTATGGGACCTTGGGGAAGTCCCGTCCCCTCCCTGAACCTTAAACGTCCCCATCCACAAAGAGGAACAGCCCGAACTGGCAGGGAGGCTGCGAGGACTCTGTGAGTACACAGTGGGCATCCAGGGGGCACTAAGGCCCCTTCTTCCCTTTCCCATCTGGTGGTATCTACACAGGTTTCTCCCTAAAGGTGGGCTGTTACGGGCACAAACCGCTTCCTTTGTCACCATGTCTGCCTCCTCGGCCAGCCTTTAAGGGCAGGGACTGACCTTTGTGGTCATCTCTAAACCTCCAGTGCCTCACCCAGGGCCTGGTGAAAAGTGGGCACCCAGGGGGGGTCGGCGGAATGAATCTCTGACCAGTAGGTGGAGGGGGCTCTTCCCATCCTCCTGCTCTTCCCACCCTCCTGCAACCCCAAGAAACCTCTGCTGAAGGCTCGGCATCCCTGTGGTCACAGATCAGCCAAAAGTCACCGGCGATTCAAAACCAACTGGGCCATACACTGCAGGGTTCCCAGCGCCTTTTTGAAAATCGAGGAGCATTGCAATCACCTTTCACTTCCTCCTCGGGTAATAAAACCCAATTGTGGAAGAAGAAAATGCAGGAGCTGTAAACATCTTGTCTCTCAGTTAAAAGAGCAACAAGGCATTTTGGCTTCTGCCCAGAAGGTTCTTGACTCTGGGACCTAGTCAAGGCTGGGTTCGCTCCCAGCCTCCCTGAAGACGAAGCTGAGATCTGTTGAGTGCTTCCTCTGTGTCGGGAACTGCAGGCAGCAGCTCAGCATATCCCTGCTGTGAGGTCTGCAAGCCCTCCACTTTCACAGATGAAGAAACTGAGGTGCAGGGAAGTTAAATGGCTTGTCAAGCTCATGCAGCTGAGAAGCAGCATGGCCCGTTTCTGAACTCAGATCCAACCCTCTCCAAAGTCTGCATTTGAATCGTTTGCCTAAGGTGATCCTTTGGAGATCACAATGCAGCTGGGGAAAGCTGCGGTCTCACTCTAGGAGTCCCAGGCCCGCTAGCAGGTCCTTCATCCCAGAGACCCCTGCCTGATTGGGGAAATGATCTTGCTCTCACCTCCAGGCCTTGGCAGGCTCTGCTCCTCCTGCCTGGAATGAGCTGCCTCCCAGCAAACTTCTCTCCTGGGCATCTCCTCCAGGCAGCCTTCCTGGACTCACTCAGTCACTCCCAGCTCCACAGCCTGCTCACCCGTGCTGTCTCTGTCTAATCCTTGTGTCTTCTCTACTTGAACATGGAAATTTCCTTGGGGGTAGAGACTAAACAGCCCCAGCAGGTGGCAGAGGAGAGGCTGGGTAAGGGGCTGCTGACTTAGTACAGAAACACCTGAGGCCAGGAGGGAGAAGCCTGGCCCCCCAGGCCAACTCATGCCAGGGCGGGCCCCTGGGGAGAGCCTAGGGCTTAAGGGAAGGGATGAATTTCAAAGCAGAGACTCCTGTCTCAAACCGCGGCTATACCCTGCTGACCGACAGTGGAAGGAGGACCAAGTGGAAGGAGGACCAAGCGGAACAGCCCCGGGGCTGGAGGGCTTTGGTGTTCCCCATCCAGTGGCCTCCATGCAGGGAAAGCTTTCAAGCCCCTGGTCTCCCCTAATTTTGTCTCCTTCCCAGACAAAACCCACCCTGGAGAAAGAAAACTTGCTTTTTCTGCTTCCCTGGAAACTCAGAAGTTCTGGCCAAGCGCGGGGATTACTGAACGTAAAACCAGGTCCCAGGCTAGTGGCAAAGGTCCTGCCAGGCTGGTGGGACTGGCCAAATGGGCAGTGGTGGGTGGCAGAGGTGCAGCCAGGTCGAGGTACTTGGAGCCCCAGCCCTGGAGGTCCCTAGGGCCTGGTTCCCCATCCATCATTGGACACACCCCTGAGAGCAAGCGGCTCCCATAGCAGGAGGCAGAGAAAGTCTGGGTACCTTTTGAAGTGGCTCCTGAGAAGCTCCAGGGAAGGTCTGCTCAGCTCTGGGTTGAGGACGGACATGAGGTGCGGGTGCCTCCAGGGAGCCGGGTGGCCTCTCTGGGCTGGGCTGGGTGCAGGAAGAAGGGCCTCTGTCTCCGCATGGGACTTCCCCTTCCCAAGACTCCAGTCCCCAGACACCGCCAAAAGGAAACTCCCCCACCACGCACTGCTCTAAAAATAGCTCCGGCTGCCACCTCCAAGGCGAATGGAACTTGTCACAGCCACCACGGAGCCCCCTGCTCACCAGGGACTGGAATCGGATGGCAGTGCCACCCGATTAGACCAGTGTGGGCTCAGGGAGGGATAAGGGTCCTTTCCTTTGGTCCTTGTGCTCGCTCCCCACCTATCCACACCGGGGCCCAGCAAGATGCTGAATAGCATAACTGTTCTTGCTGTTTGTTTATTTATTTGAGATAGAGTTTTGCTCTTGTTGCCCAGGCTGGCGTGCAGCGGCATGATCTTGGCTAACCGCAACCTCCGCCTCCCAGGTTCAAGTGATTCTCCTGCCTCAGCCTCCTGAGTAGTTGGGATTACAGGCGCCCGCCACCACGTCCGGCTAATTTTCTATTTTTAGTAGAGATGGGGTTTCTCCATGTTGGTCAGGCTGGTCTCGAACTCCTGACCTCAGGTGATCTGCTGGCCTCAGCCTCCCAAAGTGCTGAGATTATAGGCGTGAGCCACCGTGCCCAGGTCTTGCTGTCCCTTTAAAAGCTTAACCCTTTCTATTCTCTCCTTTGTAAACTGGGCCCAAATCCTTGGTTGCCCATGAGATGAGAGCCCTGGCAGGTGGCAGTCCTGGTTCAAGTTCTGGCTTAGCCACATCCCAGCTGTGTACACCTGCGTTCTCAGGGGTAAAACAGCGACAATGGTAGTATCTACCGCCCAGGGTGCTGGCGGGTTACAAGACATCGCACGAGTCGAAAGAGCTTAGAGCCAGGCTGGGCACACAGCAGATACCCCATCAATGGGGTTGTTATTTGATTGTTATTGCATCCTTATTCGAGCCCTGCATTCTCCAAAATGAGGGTGCGGATCCAGGATCAGAGGACGCGGAGTGTTCCTGTCTTCCCTTTGGGACCCCAAAACGACGCAGACACAGCTCCTGCTCTTACAGGTCCCTAGGAGCAGGCCCTGGAACCGCTATCCACAAGCTAGAAAGAGCATGAAGCTGCCCAGGAAAAGGACCCACGGCTGCTGCTTCTGGCTGGACCAGCTTACGGGGAGCTTTGGACAACAGGTAGAAAACCTGAGTGGCCCAGAAGGACCAGTAGGGTTTGGACTAAAGGGGAAGGGGATTCCCAGTAGAAGACACCGTGGGATCAAGGGCACGGAGGCTAGAAAGACCCCCGCCCCACCGCCCAGTCTGTGAGAGGAATCTGGGCTCTGCAGGCCAGCCACAGCCCTTGGTCCCCAAGAGGGGCTCTCCGTGGCCAGCGCCTGCTTCCTTCTTCAGAACGTGCCACTTCTGCCCTGGGCAAACCACCCTCGTGCCCCATCTGCAGCTCCACCACCACCGGGACCGACACAGGCATACAGCAGCTGAGGCCCTGGAGGACGCACGAGTGAGATCCTGGCACTGAGGCTCCGCCACCTGCCACACACCTTCCTGCCAGCCGGCCCCAACTGTCGGGCAGATGCCAGGTACCAGCACCCTTGGGGGGGCTGAGGCTGGGCCCAGGCCAGCCGTCCACAGGCCCTGGGGGCTGGACTCCCAGTCAGGACCTGGTGCATGCGGCACCCCTGGAGGAGGTGGCCACAGATCCATGCCCCTACAACCCTGCTAGTGGGCGTTGCCAGCATCAATTCACAGAGAAGGCTCCAGATAGGCCAGGCCGGGGCCTCCTGAGAGTCACCGCGAGCCCCCAGCACCATCTCCATGCAGCTGTGCACAGCTCAGCACGTCCGAGTGGTGGCGTCTTCTTTACCCAGTCCTACCACCCGTACGGTGTGACAGGGCTGGCACAAAATGACAGCATCTGGGGCCACGCCACGGCAACCCCTGCACCTTCCAGTGTCGCTCTCCTGACCAGGATCCTCACTGAACCCTGGAGTTGGGCTTAGGAAGTATGTGGCCATTTTTAGCTCTGCGGGAGCGGCTTGTGCTCTGAGCTGCTCTGTGTGAGCTCTGGTGGCCCCGGAGTCAGAGCTCGGACTCCTGTAGGGCTGCATGGTCTTGGGAAAGTCACAGGCTATCTCTGGGCCTCAGTTTCCCCACCCGCAACATGGGTGGGCTGGACTCCACAGTCTAGAAGGGCTCTTCTTGTTCAGATGTTTCTTGTATGGTTGACAGAGGATCTGTGCCTCACTGGGTTGCTCTGAAATTAAGCTGGGGATCCTACGTCTCATCACGTGCTCATTTCTGGGCACTAGAAAACCAGATCTTTTCGGTCTGGCATTGCTAAGGGAATTTGTTCTTGGACCCTGGATCAGTTCTGAGCCCTCCAGCCCCTGCACACTGCCCTCCTTATGCACAGTAGCCACAGCCACATGGAGCTGTGGCTTGGATGCCTCCTGGGCTCCCCAACACACAGCTATGGAGGTGTGTGAATGGAGGCATGCACCCAGGGCACCCATCAGTGTCAGGTGCTGGGCCGGATCCTTCAGGGATAGTGGCAGCCTGTGTGCTCACAAAACAACCCTGGAAGGCAGACAGTGTATCCATTTGACAGATGAGGAAACTGAGGCTCAGGGAGTCCTAGCTGCAGAGGCAGAGCTTGGATGGGAATGCAGGCCTGAGTCCTGACCTGGACACCCTCAGCAGTGTGTCCAGAGCACCCTCCCCTCAGCGAAGGAGCAGATGGAGTGTGTACGTGTGTGTGTTTGTGTGTGTGTGTGTGTGTGTTGGCGGTGGGGGCGGGATCCAATCAAAGTGCTTAACTAGGTCAGGCGTGGTGGCTCACACCTGTAATCCTAGCACTTCGGGAGGCCGAGGTGGAAGGACCACTTAAGCCCAGGAGTTCGAGGCTGTGGAGAGCTAGTATTGTGCCACTGCACTCCACCTGGGTGAAAGAGCAAGACCCTGTTTCTACAAAAACAAAAAAACAAAACAACACAAAAAACCCCAAAGAGCTTAACTGCATTGCTGAATCACAGAAGCGGCCATTAATTTCAACGTGGGGCACTGAAGGGAGCTCCAGGGAGGCAATGTCCTGGATCTGGGAAGAGCAGGCCAGGCAGTGGGGAGGTGGAGCGGCAGCCGGCACGGGCTCAGGGGTCTGAGAGCCCTGAGTGCAAATCCGGTGCTGCCTCCGTCTGGCCATGTGAGTTTGGGCCAGTCCCAGGGTCATCCCTTTGCAGTTCCCTCTTCTATAAACTGGGAGCCACAGTAGGACCCATCTTGTAGCGCTGCTGTGAGGACCGAGTGAGGTATTTTACATGCAGGTAAAATTCCAGCCCAGGACTATCAGGGCCCAGGTATGCAGAAGAGCTTAATAAATGTGAGTACTGGGCTGAGCGGGGTGGCTCACGCCTGCAACCCCAGCACTTCGGGAGGCTGAGGTGAGTGAGTCACTTGAGGTCAGGAGTTCGAGACCAGCCTGGCCAACACGGTGAAATCCCATCTCTACTAAAAATACAAAAAATTAGCTGGGTGTGGTGGTGGGCACCTGTAATCCTAGCTGCTCGGGAGGCTGAGGCAGGAGAAGGGCGTGAACCCGGGAGGCGGAGCTTGCAGTGAATTGAGGTCAAGCCACTGCACTCCAGCCTGGGTGATGGAGTGAGACTCTGTCTCAATCAATCAATTAATCCATCCATCAATCAATGTGGGTACTGCTACCATTATAATTCCTGTAATCATAAACAACCAGCACTCATGCAACAGCAATATCCCTGCAACAAGTATTTCCAGCAACCCACTTTCCCGGGAGCTCCAGCCTTATGGACACCAGGCCTTTGGGCCTGTGGACCTAGAAGGTGGTGTCCAGGGCCTCTGGGGAGCTCGCTTTTGAGAGGGCGAGTGAGGCCGCTGGGCTCCTGCTGCATCCTTCCAGGAGCTGGGAGGTGACGGCAAAGCATTTTACAAAGTTACCAGGACAATGAAACTGAGCTGGCCCCCTCCCCCACTGTCTCTATAAAATAAATCTTGGCGCGCGGCTGGCGAGAGACCCTATATATTTACATGACGATTGTGCCTCATGATCACAGGGCTCACGGTTCCAGTGGCAGCATGTGGCAGAGATGACAGGGGTCCTAGGAGAGTCACTATTTTCCAGTGACTTTTATTGTCCATTATATCCCGGCGTTTACAGGGCTCTGCTCCAGGCCTGGCAGGAATATCGCACGCCATGGGGTTGGCCGACCTTAATATTCCAGTCTCGGTCCTGCAGATCCATCCTCAGGTCTCATCCATCCAACCAAGTCTTTGTGTGCTTTTGAGACGCCAGGGAGCTCCACGGCCTCTGGTGGACAGGGCTGGGGGTCTACAGGCACAGGTACTCCCACCCAAGCCATTGGCTTAGTTCCGGTCTGCTGTTTCAGCCTCGAGGGACACTCCTAACTCTGCGGCTGTTCTTAGGTGAGCACGGGGCTGTGCAAAGGAGAGGGCTATGGGGGTGCACTAAGCTGGCTTCTGGCTCATGGGGGCAGCTTGTTACATTTTAGGGATTTTGTGAGACAGCTGATACCACACTGGTTGCTTGATATCAGCCATGGTGGGAATCTTTACACCACGGGAACTGGCAAATGCTACAAGTCAGGGGTGTGTACAAATCTCCCTCGTCCCGGAACTGTTTGTTGAACACTCACCAGCGCACCCCAGGGAAGGAATAACTCAGTGGGCACCTGAGCACCCGAAAGGACACGGGCTCAAGAGACAGGTGTGAATCCTGACTTCCTCAGCCACCTGCAGTGTGACCTTCAGTAAGTAATTTCACTTTCTGAGCCTCAGCTTCCTTATCTGTAAAATGGGCCATACCTAAGCTCCTGGGGTTGCTGTGAAGATGAGAACACCTTATGGAAATTTCCCTGGGTGACACTCGGTATGTAATAGGTAACTTTTATCATTCATTCATTCAACACTTACTGAGCACCTACTCCATACCAGACTCTGCCTTGGTGACAGGGATACAGAAATGCCCCAGAGGGTGACATGACACATTTCTTCTGGGCGGGTTTTTTTTTTTCTTTTTTGAGACAGTGTCGCTCTGTCACCTAGGCTGGAGTGCAATGGTGTGATCTTGGCTCACCGCAACCTCCACCTCCCAGGTTCAAGTGATTCTCCTGCCTTACCCTCCCAAGTATCTGGGGTTACACCTGCATGCCACTACACCCAGCAAATTTTTGTATTGTTAGTAAAGATGGGGTTTCACCGTGTTGGCCAGGCTGGTCTCAAACTCCTGACCTCAGGTGATTCACCCACCTCGGCCTCCCAAAGTGCTGGGATTACAGGCGTGAGCCACCGCACCTGGCCTAGGCAATTTTTGATGGTCTACAGAGTGACTTTTGTCCACACTATCGTAGGAAGCCTCAAAAACCTTGAAAGGTGGGAAGAGTGGGAATGATGTTCATTTTTGAGATGAGGAGATGGGGGCTCAGGAGTGGCCATGACTTGCCCAAGGCCCCTACCAGGGGGTAGGTAGCAAGGCTGGGCTCGGCCCTGCATCTGCCTATGTTGTGCTCCAGGCCCACCTTGACACCCATCTCTGAATTCCCAGGCCCAACTAGGCTGGCCCCTGCTGGTGCCAGGGTAACCTGAAAGTGAGCCTGCACAAAGGACAGGAGGACCTGGGGGCCCCAATCCGGGGTTCGAGTCTTGTCTCCATGACCTCCTGGCCCCTAGGTCTTTCCCCTAGGGATCCCCGTCACTAGGCCAAGAGGGCTGCACCCTGGATGCTCCTGACCCTGATGTCCGAGGGTCTGTCCCCAGGCTTCCTGGCGTGGCCAGCTGTCCCTCTGTCCCCTGTCCCCCGCAGCCAGGGAGGACTTGGACATATCAACACCTGCTGTGCCTCAGCTGGATCCCAGGTGAGCCGGGGCCTCTTGGGCAGGAAGGAAGAGGGGAGTGAAGTAGGGTAGGGCTTGTGTACCTCATCTCACCCCCAGGCACCCATTTCACAGACGAGAAAACTGAAGCTCAGAGAGGGGAAGTCCCTACCAGTGTCAGCAGCTTCGGAGACAGATTCACACACTAGGCTGGCAGCCTCTGAAGCTCATGGCTGGGGCGCCCAGCAGAAATCAGAAGGTGACCAGGCCCCTCAGGTCTGACGCCCTGGAGTCTGCAGATGGGACCCCGAGTGGCTCAGGGGCACCGCAAGGAAACAGCAGAGCAAGAAAAGTGCAGGCCAGTCTGATGACTCAAATCACCTTTGACACGAGGAGGTGGGCGGAAGCACGCAGTATCTCTGGTAGGTTTCACCTTGCTTCTTAGAAGGATGTGTCACCAGATTCTGTTTAATCAGCACTCACCCGACCGTCGTCAGGGGTGGCACCTCTCAGCTGGCTTGTCTCTGTGGCAATCACAAATCACAGACTGGCAGGTGGGGCCACCTCCCTGTCAACAGGGGACACCTTCTCATTTCACAGCCGGGGGACCTGAGGCTGGGGGATTGGTTCAGGGACACATAGCAGGGACTCAAGTCTTCCAACTCCTTTGTCAAGAGGTTAATTTTTCTGTTTGTGGAGACAGGAAAGGAGGATCCTATAGAGCTTTAAAAGAAAGAGAAGGGAAAAAAAGAACTAACAGCTGAATAGAATTGCAACAAGGCCCCCAGCCAGCCCAAAGAGGTTTCAGACATTCTGTGCAGTTGGAATTCTTGTGGGCTGAAGGGTCACGCGATTTCCTTTGCAAAAGGCAGTGTTGAAAAAGTCTGACTGAGGGGGAGGGTGGGGAAGGGGGGGACTGTCCACGAGACTAGGAGTCATGAGTTTCAGCCTTGGCTGCCCCAATGACTTGCTGAGTGACCGCAGCAAAGTCCCTTGCCCTCTCTGGGCCTCAGTTTATCTGTATTTATTTACTGTGTACCCAGCATCGTCCTATGCACGTGAGTCATGTTAACTTCCTTTAATCCTCATAACAGCCTTGTGATACAGGTAAATTATTATCTCCGTTTTACAGAAGGGGAAAACTGAGGCCTACAGTATGCTGCCCAATAGAGGTGGGAAAAACTGGGATCTGAACCCAGGTTGTGTGGCTCCAGAACCCACACTCCTAGCTGCTGGTGGCCCGGCCCTCCCGTCTGCGGCCGGCCCTGGCTGCTGTCTCGTGTCCTTCCTGTCCTAACAGGCTTTGCATCTGTGGCTTGGACACCATGGAGCCAGCGGGCCCGTGTTTGGAGATCCTGAACCATCCTCCTCCATCTCAGCTGTTGCTCCGATCTGCTGCCTCTTCCGTGAACTCTGATGTCTTCAGTTCACTCGGTAGCCTTTAGAAAGTATAGCCTGGGAGACTCTCGAGAGGCTCCCTGGGTCACGGCAGCCATCGACCCAGCTCTTTGAGCCTCGCTGAGAGCCTCAAGTCCAAGCAGGAACAGACGACCCCACGCTGATGTCCGTTTGGAGTTTTACATGCAGGTCGGCCTCTGGGACTGCAGGAGGGAGCCTGCCATTCAGGCATCCAAGAAAAGAGTGAGAAAAACATCTATTCATAGCCAAACAGAGCCTGCTCTGTGGAAACGGTGCTACCAACGCGACAAGCAGACCAGCTGTGCGAGGGCTTCCCGAAAAGCCGGACCTCAGAGCATCCGCATGGAGGGCTCAAAGACTTGAGTGGTCACCAAGCCTGTAAAATATGCCACGACATGCAACCGTGCCGTTCCTGAGGGAATACGGTTCTGACCCCAAACCTGGGTTTGCCTTCCAAAACAAAATTCTTTAGACAACAGACATTTTTTGGCTTAAACAATCTGCTGGTCTGTTTTGCTCCACTCTCTAAAGTAAGGAATACTCATGCTAACAAGAGCCACGAAATCACGTGCCACTACTCTGTGGCACCTACTGCACCACATATTTGGGTCCATCAGCTCACCCCATGACGTGGGCATTCCTGCCTTCATTTTGCAGATGACAGTCAGAGTGGCGCAAATGTGAAGACCTGGGAGACAGCAGAGGCAAGGGCTTGAACACTGGTGCCAGCCTGGAGTTGGGGATGAATCTCGGCAGAAGCAGGGTTTAGTAGAAACCCTGCCTCTACGAAAAACACAGAAATTAGCCGGGTGTGGTGGCGCACGTCTGTAATCCCAGCTACTTGGGAGGCTGAGTCACAAGAATCACTTGAACTAGAGAGGCGGAGGTTGCAGTGAGCCGAGATGGCACCACTGCACTCCACACTGGGCCAAGAGTGAGACTCTGTCTCAAAAATAAATAAACAAATAAAATAAAATACTGGATGTGTCATGAAGGGAAGCTCCCACCAGACATACATGCAAGAGCAGAGAAAGTTCCAACAGGCGGGGCACGTGGTCTCGGACCCCAGACACACACATTCTTCCCTCCACAGGCGTTGGGAGAATTCCTGCAGGGGCAGGTGTGGAAGGACAGGGCCCAGCTGCAGTCAGAACGACTCCATAGAGACCATGTCAGTCCTGCCTTTTCAGACACTGGAACCCATTAACCGGGAATTTTGTGCTGAACGCCCAGAAAAATCCCCGGAGCTTTGTTCATAGTTTTGGGTCAACATTGGATAATCATTAAACAAACGTGTGTGTGGTTGCTGCCACACTCCCATTCTATTCCCGGGAGCAGGAGAGACCCGAGTCCACTCACTCGAGGCCTCACGTTTCACCAAGGACTCCGCCAGTCCACACCCAGTATTTTATTTTATTTTATTTATTTTTGAGACAGACTCTCGCTCTTCTCCCAGTGTGGAGTGTGGTGGTGCCATCTCAGCTCACTGCAACCTCCGCCTCCCTAGTTCAAGCGATTCTCGTGTCTCAGCCTCCCAAATAGCTGGGATTACAGATGTGCGCCACCACACCCGGCTAATTTTTGTATTTTTAGTAGAGACAGGGTTTAAACATGTTGGCCAGGCTGGTGTCAACTCCCAACCTCAGGTGATCCTCCCACCTCAGCCTCCCAAAGTGCTGAGATTACAGGCGGGAGCCACTGCGCCTGGCCCACATCCAGTATTTTAAAGATGGGGAAACCAAGCCACACAGCAGAGGTGTGACAGGCCTCCAGACATTCCATTATTTGCTCACTCAATGGACACACAAGTGCTGGGCACCGACCGCGTGCCAGGCAAGGGGGACCAATCTCCATCCTCAATGGGGCTCTTAGGCATCGCATAAACTACAACCAGTGTGCCCGCTGCTTTGCAAGGCAGGGTGTGGAAACACAGGGAAACGTGTGTGCAGTCTACCTGGGGCATGGGATTTTTCCTCAGAACGGGAAGCAGTTCTGAGTGGAGGAATAGGGGCAGAGCACTGCAGGCAGAGGGCATGGCATATGCAAAGGCCTGGAGGCGAGGCAAGCCCTGTGCGAGTTGTGGGATAGGGGCCGGAATGACAGCAGTGGCATCAAGGTTGCAGAGGGGAGGCTCAGGAAGTAGGATCCACAGGGCACCGCCACGGCCTGCACATGGCTGGCAAGTGGTGCAGAGCCAGGGCTGGCACCCAGGTCTCCAGGCTCCCTTCCAGGGCTCCCTGCACACTACCCTCCCTCCCGCGATACCAAGTCTAGGTGGGTTTTACTCAATGGGTCATGTGACCAATCAATGCCTGAGATGCAGATTAGCAGCACATCTGTCCTCTGTCCAATGCTACCTGCGCAC
This sequence comes from Macaca thibetana thibetana, assembly GCF_024542745.1. Classification (NCBI taxonomy): domain Eukaryota; kingdom Metazoa; phylum Chordata; class Mammalia; order Primates; family Cercopithecidae; genus Macaca; species Macaca thibetana. The sequence goes on from NC_065592.1 coordinate 14,377,537, forward strand.
ACTCAACTTCCCCAGCCCTGCCCAGTCGTCTCGGCTAACTGTGTCTTCAGGATGTGGGGAAGGAAACGCCTATAGAATCTCCTTCCCAAGAGGCCCCACTGAGGCTCCATTGCAGCAGTGGCATGAAATTTATGTTCCTGGCCCCAAGATGCTCTCTCTCATTCAATATTGACTGAGCACCTACCACGTGCCAGGCCCTGGGCTAGGCACGGGAAGGGTTCGCCTTGTCATCCCGAGCCTTCCTGAGAGGCACAGGGCTGGAACTGTGCCTCCCGCTTCACAGGAGAGAAGTGGGGCTCAGGGGAGCTCTGGGACTCCCTTGCTTGAGATCACTTGGCAGGGAGTTGTCAGGGCGGAAACGTCTGATCACAGGGCCTTTGCCAAAATAGATAAAGGCCCTTGGGGGAACAGGAGAGGCTGGATTCCCTCCTTCCTGCCCCACAGGCTGCCCTTTGTCCACAAAGCGGGGGAGGCCGTGCTGGTGGGCGCTGCCAGGAATGGCGGGGCCCTGTCATTACTGGGAGGGGCCGCTCTTCCACCCAAAAGAGCAAAGCCAGAGCTGGCGGCCTGTGCTGGGCGCTGAGACGTTCTCAGCCCTCAGTAGTCCTGGCTGGTGCAGCCAAAGGACTAAACGCTGCAAGCCTGCTTTTAAAAAACATCGTGCTGAAGACCAAGATCTATTCAGCACTCATCTTTGGGGCCTGTATGAAAGCGCAGGAACGAATCTGGGATGCAGAGAGTCAGGGGGACCCCGGCCCTCCCCTGTGCCCCTGAGTATTCAGTGGGCGTGTCTGACCCACCCGCTGTGGCCTCAGCCTGGCCCTCACTGTGGTGACAGCGTTCCCCCGCCAGACTCTGCGCCTTGGTCTCCTGTCTCCTCCTGGGAATGAGGGCGGGCTCCCTGGATCTGCCCTCCTCATCTCTTATGCCCCCTGAGTAATGTTCCCCTCAAACCCTTGTCTATCTTGAACTGGGGCATAGGCCCTTACCTGGAGATACTAATCAAGTTACACTGGGGTCACATGGGATTAGGGTGGCCCAAATTCAATGATGGGTGTCTTTCTATGAGGGATGGACACAGAGACAGACGCACAAGGAAGAAGGCCATGTGGTGACAGAGGCGAGCACTGGAGGGACATGTAGACAAGCCACGGAACACGGAACACGGAACAAGGAGGGTGGCTGGCACCTGCCAGAAGTCAGAAAAAGGCACGGCAGGTGCTGTGTGAGAGCCTCCATGGGAACTGAGCCTGCCGCCAGCCTGATTTCAGGCATCAGGCCCCCAGGATTCTCCACGAGAGAATGAATTTCTATTGTTTTCAAGCACCCAGTTTGCAGTAATTTGTTATAATATCCCTAGCAAACCAACACGACCCACCACACACCAGGGCAGAGCCGGGGGCTCATGTGTGGCCGTGACTCAGAGGTTCTCGAGGCATCAAAGTCTCCCCCGGGCTCCACTTCTGTGTCTGGATGCAGAAGCACAACAATGGCTCCCGGGCCTGGGGGTGTCACAGGCCTGGACAGCTTCTCCCACATTTTGAAGACAGACATAGGTTGCCAGATTTTTCCAGCATCTAAAATAAAATGTCCACCGAGTATCACCATCTTTCATAAAAGAAAGGGCAGGCTGGGTGTGGTGGCTCACGCCTGTGATCCCAGCACTCTGGGAGGCAGAGGTAGGCAGATGACCTGAGGACAGGAGTTCGAGATCAGCCTGGCTAGCATGGCAAAAACCTGTCTCTACTAAAATACAAAATTAGCTGGGCGTGGTGGCACGCACCTGGAATCCCAGGTACTCAGGAGGCTGAAGCAGGAGAATTGCTTCAACCCTGGAGGTGGAGGTTGCAGTGAGCTGGGATCGCACCCAGACTGCACTCCAGTCTGGGCGACAGAGTGAGACTCCATCTCCAAAAAGAAAAAAAAAAAGAAAAAGAAAAAGAAAAAGAAAGAACAGCTGACATGGAAAGTAGCTATGCCAAGCCAGGCCTTCCTGTTCTTATTTCACCATGGGTCTGCGGAAGACTTCACACGGCCTGGGACTGGGATTTGGGAACCAGTGGACTCAGGCCACTGTGCTAGGTGACTTTTTCAATCCTGGCTGAGGAGAAGCACGGCTGGCCTCCTCCACTCTCCTATGAGTACAAAAAGGGGGTCTCCCTCTCAGAAACGGGACCACTATATTCCAGTGAACATGAGGGTAATTCTAGTGAACTCCCTCTGAGTACTGGGTGATCTCCCAGTCTGAGGGAGGAGACCCCTAGGCCAGTCACGAGGCAGCCCGCTAGTGAGGGAGAAAAGAAAACACAAGTGAAGAGCGGGAGACACAGCAGGGAAGCTCTGATCTTTCTCAAGAAAAACAAAGCAGGCCGGGTGCGGTGGCTCATGCCTGTAATCCCAGCACTTTGTGAGGCTGAGGTGGGTGGATCACCTGAGGTCAGGAGTTCGAGACCAGCCTGGTCAACATGGAGAAACCCCATCTCCACAAAAAATACAAAAATTAGCTGGCTGTGGTGGCATGCACCTGCAGTACCAGCTGCTTGGGAGGCTGAGGTGGGAGGATCCCTTGAGCCCAGGAAGTCAAGGCTGCAGTGAGCCGAGATCATGCCACTGCACTTCAGCCTGGGCAACAGAGCAAGAACCTGTCTCAAGAAAAGAAAAAAAGGAAGAGAAAAAAGCAAAGTAAAGAGCGAAATGATGCACAATGTGCAGACGTCAAGGCTGAGGACCCCAGCTCTCTCTGCAGGGTCCTCTCATAAACCCGTGCCTGGCCACAGAGCGAGGGGCCAGATGCCTGGTGCTCCAGGAATATCGTTCCAAACATGTGGCCCTGGAGGCCTGATGACCCAATGGACTGGTCACCTCGTGCTTGGAAAACGTCACACCCATGTCTGCCCCACGCTACCCAGTGCCGGGACAGCAGCCCGGGGAAACATTCACATGAGCGTGAGGAATGTTTCTTCTCCAGGGACTCCAGGTGCTGCTGCCATCTCAGAGGACGCGCCGATGGTGGGGATGCCCTCTCCCGGAGTGCTCGGCCGGGACAGTCTCGGCGTGAGCGGCAAGCCTCACTTGGATGATAAGGTCTGATGCCGTAGCCTTCCAGGCCCCGATTTCAACTCCCCTCCCTCCTGTTCTGCACGCCCAGACCGGGGGCAGGGTGGGCCCCAGTTCTCAGGAAGCCAGGAAACACACTCTTTTCTGGGCTAAATGCCCAGATTCCTCGAGCAGTCACAGGACACACTTTTTCTGAGCTGATCCAAAGCCACAAGCATGGACTGGAAGTTTCTTTGGGCGGTGTGAACCTGCAGGGACACAGCCAGGCACACCTGGAATTCCAGGCTCAAAACTGGTCCGTGAGAGAGGCCCAAGCTAATCCTGGGCAGGCAGGGGCTCCAATCCTGCCCTGGCACTGTGACCCAGGGACAGGCCTGCCCTCTGTGGGCCTCCATTCCTTTTTTGAGAAAACCAGGGTTAACCCATTCTGCCATCATTTGCCAAGCATTTCTTGAGAAGCTCGTGAAGCCAGGCACTGTCCGAGGGGTTGGGGACACAGGAGTGGGCGAGACAGAGAATGCCTTCCCCTCCCACAGGTTTTGCGTGGTCGGGAGGTAGACACAGACACGAGAATGAACAGACGTGGTCATTTCAGACAGTGATATGTGCCTTGAGGGAAACGCAGCCAGGGAGTGACTGGGTGGTGCCAATAAAGGGCTGGGCTTCAAAGAGTCGCTGGGGCCATCAGACCAGATCATGCAGCAAATTCCTTGGCACATAATCAGCACTCAACAGATAAAGGGGTTCTCCTGTCCTCCCACTGCACAGGTGGGACAAGCGAAGTCAGAAAGAGAAAAGCTGGGCCAGGCGCGGTGGCTCACGCCTGTAATCCCAGCACTTTGGGAGGCCGAGGCGGGAGAATCACTTGAGGTCAGGAGTTCGAGACCAGTCTGGCCAACATGGTGAAATCCCTGTCTCTACTGAAAATACAAAAATTAGCTGGGGGCGGTGGTGTGTGCCTGCAGTCCCAGCTACTCGGGTGGCGGAGGCAGGAGAATCGCTTGAACCCGGAGGGCAGAGGTTGCAGTGAGCCGAGATCGTGCCACTGCACTCCAGCCTGGGCGACAGAGTGAGACTCCATCTCAAAAAAAAAAAAAAAAAAAAAGGGGGAGTGGGGGAAGAGAAAGGCTGGAGCAGGCTGCAAAGGGACTAGGCTGGTATCAGGCCCAATCTAGCCCCATGTTTCTCAGGGGTCCAAGGGGGAGCTCCCTGCCCTCTTTGCCCCCATAAAGACCCTCCTGCTCTTTCTTGGTGGGAAAATGATGCCTCCAATATCACAGCCCAGGCTATCCCACCAAGACAGGTTGAAGCCACCCATCCTCCACCTGTTCCAGCAGACAAGTCTCCTCTCCAGGCCAGGCCAGAATTGAAATATGGGACACTCCACCTATTTGCTGGGAAACTCTGCCCAAACCGATCACCTCTCTAAGCCTCATTTTTGTGATGAGAAAACCAGGAAGGAGATCTACTTAATGTGAGATTGTGTAGGCAAAGTGCCCTGGTACACAGGAGGTCCGAGATCGTGCTTAGTCCCCCCGCCCTGGTCTCCACTGATCCTTCCCCACACTGAGGCAGGGGCTGGGGCAGGTGCTGTAGGTGACGGGAGCTCTCAAGGGAGTGGGGAGTCAGATGTGGTATGAAGGCTTCTTTGCTGGGCATCTTAGCCAAGACCCTCAGCCTCTCTGAGTCTCAGTCTCCCCAGCTGTAAAATGCATCAACCAACACACATGAAGTCATCCAGCTGGTATCTGACGCATTTGCCTGCCCACCCTCACGCACCCATTTGACCTAAAAATATTCTGACCGCATCCCAAGTGGGCACTAAGTCCTATGGTGGGCTAGGGGTGGGGATGTGTGCCTGAGCCCCTTGTTGGTGGGCAGAACCCAGTTTCCTCTAGAATCCCCCTGTAGCTACCTGGGTCTGCAAGGGAGTGAGGGCTTGTGGGCTAGCCTGGGCTCACCTTCCTAAGCAACCTCTCCTCCATGGAAAACAACGCCCAGACAGACCCTGGGAACGGCCCCTCCTCACTGCCTGGGACACTTCTGCTCACCTAGGGGAACCTATGAGCCCAGCCCACGCTCCCAACGCATACGAAGTGCCACAGATACAAACAGTCACATATCGCTTAACGACAGGGACACACTCTGAGAAATGCAGCATTAGACGATTTTGTCACTGTGTGAACGTCTCGGAGTTGACTTACACAAACCCAGACGGTCTCGCCTCCCCCACACCTAGGCGATAGGGTGTCGCTTGTCGCTCCTGGGCTACACACCTATACCGCATGGTCCTGTACCGAGTACTGCAGGCGACAGTAATGAAATGGTCAGTATTTGTGGGTCTAAACGTGGAAAAGGTACAGTCAAAAGATGGCATTATAATCTAATGGGACCAATGACACATAGGCAGTCTGCTGTTGACCACAGTGTTCTTATGTGGTGGTACATACTGTATTAAAACTCAAAGACGGCTGGGCATGGTGGCTCACGCCTGTAATCCCAGCACTTTGGGAGGCCAAGGCAGGTGGATCACGAGGTCAGGAGATCAAGACCATCCTGGCTAACATGGTGAAACCCTGTCTCTACCAAAAATACAAAAAAATTAGCCGGGCGTAGTGGCGGGCACCTGTAATCCCAGCTACTCGGGAGGCTGAGGCAGGAGAACGGCGTGAACCCGGGAGGCGGAGTTTGCAGTCAGCAGTGATCGCGCCACTGCACTCCAGCCTGGTGACAGAGTGAGACTCTGTCTCAAAAACAAAACAAAACAAAACAAAAAAACAAAAACTCAAAGACGCCCCTTCTCACAGCTTCACCTCAGACTTCTCCAGACCCAAATAAACAAATAAATGCAGGGAGGATCGAAATTCAGTCACAGGGACAACACAACGCACTCCCCCACAGCACACACGGAGCAGGGCTCTTGCAGACTCACGAGGCAGCCTTGACATCGGGGATACAAATGAATTCCGCGGCTGCCGCCGACCTGCCTGGATGGGGCCTGCGGGTGCGTTCCCGTGAACGCGGGCCTCTCTCGTCCCCAGGAATCAAAACCGTTTCTCTGACAGGGAAGAGAGTAAATGACACGCAGAAATCAGAATTTAGGGACAACAACACTTTCTGTCCTCTCCCCAGGCATTGCTGGGAGCTTCACAGATTTTATCATTTATTCTCACCAGTCGGCAGGCGTGGGCCTGGTTTTTCACAGGAAAGCTGAGAGAGGCCGAGGGTGCTGAGGTGAGAGCCCCCCACCGCCCCAACAACCAGCAGGAAAGGGTGGGAGCGGGTGGTGGAACAGGAGAAAGAGCTGAGGATTCTTTGTTTTGTTTTTGAGATGGAGTTTCACTGTGTTGCCCAGGGTGGAGTGCAATGGCGCGATCTCGGCTCACTGCAACCTCCGCCTCCCATGTTCAAGAGATTCTCCTGCCTCCGCCTCCCAAGTAGCTGGGATGACAGGCGTGTGCCACCATGCCCGGCTAATTTCTGTGATTTTTAGCAGAGATGGGGTTTCACCATGTTGGCCAGGCTGGTTTCAAACTCCTGGCCTCATGTGATCCACCTGCCTTGGCCTCCCAAAGTGCTGGAATTTCAGGTGTGAGCCACCATGCCCGGCCAAGCCAAGGACTCTTTTTGAGTGGAAGTGCGGCCTCAGGTAGCTGAGAGGCTCGGGAACCTCCACAGTGGCATCAACACCTGGGCCTCCCCACTGGCCTCTAAGTCCTCCCAGCCTTAGCACCATCATTTTCCACATGAGCCACCAGAAACATATTCCTAAGCCTCCATCGCCCCTTCCTTATCCACCTTCAAGGTTTCCGGGTTGCCATCCCTCCTGAGCTTAGCACTTAAGACCCCTTGACCCATCGAGCCCAAGTGACATCTGTCCTCCACCATGTCAGCTCCACAGAGCCACTTACGGGTTCCTGCAACCGCTGTTTCCCACCTCTGCACCCTGCTCACGCAGTGTCCCCATGCTCTAACTGCAGGACCTCGCCACCTGGCCAACTCCTACTGATATGAAGGGCGCTCTGATGAACAAGCCACAATAGCAGGAGGAGGAGCAATTATTGTTTAAAAAGCTAATAGTTAATATGTACATATCAATAATAATATACTGTTAGGATTCGCGTGTGTGGCGGAGGGGCTGTGAAGATTCAGGCTCAAGCACTGGCCGCTCTGCACACACTCCAGCCACACAGAGACAACCACTGCTCCGGCCACCGTCTGCCCTGAGTCCACAGGGATTCACCGGCCCCTTCGATGTGCCACAGGGGCTAATACATTATTGCTTCGTGATTTTTCTTTTTCCACTCTTGCTCTTAGGCTGACCCGATGGCTTCTGTGGGCCTCAGCCTCACCCTGCCCCCAAGACAGATCCAGGTATGGAGGGCCTGGGTCAGAGGAGAGTCAAGGGCAAAAAGCACATTGCCCTCCTTGACTGATGAGAGACTAAGACCAGGGCCCCAGCCCCCCCTTGCCCCAGTCGCCCATCCGGAGATCATTCCTGAGACTCCGGAGCCACGGAAGCTCCTGGGGAGCATGTTTCCTGACTCGCAGCCCTGAATTCTTTGCTCCCTGATCCAGGGGTCTCCAGGTGGGAGCTCAGCCTGTGGACACCAGGCACCTGGCACTGTTCCAGGCTGCTCCCCACTTCTCCCCACTCTCCCCAGGACAGCCCCATTCCCCTCATCTCTCCTGAAGTTCACAGCACCCTCCCAGCACCCCCAGCCTCCATGGGCCACACTCTGCCTCGGGGGGCCACGCCCCTGCTCAAAACCTTTCCAAATGCCTCCCGCAGGATCAAACCCAACTGTCCTTTAAAGGATCGCTGTAGCAGGCACAATGGGTGTGTGAGTCACAGAGCCGGTTCCGTTTGTCCCACTGACCTATCTGTCCCCAAAAAAGGCTTGGGTTTTGGACACAGTGGTCTCAGCAGCTCAGTCGTCCCCATGGCCACAGGCCTGAGGAACAAACGAAGGGTGCATTCTCCCTCCCCTCACTACCGTCACCGAGGCCTTCGCCAGGCCAGGCCCTGGGCTGAGCGCTGAGACCACAGAGGAAAGTGGGTCTGTCCCAGCCCTGGAGGGGATCCTGGGGCAGGGGACTGGCCATCAGTGGGCCTCACAGGGTTGGGGGGGCGATGCCAGGGAAGATGCAGAAAGGGCTATGGAGGCACCAAGCAGGGGTTTCTAAGCAGTGTGCTGAGGTCAGAGGAGACTCCCCAGAGGCAGTGATGTTTGAGAAGAGAGAAGGAAAGCATTATAGACCTAGAGAGCCTGGAGCTCCGCCCGGCAGAGGACAGGGCCCGGCAGGCAGGGGCAGGCAGCCGGAGTTGACATTTCTGAATGCCGACCCCACCACCCATGGGTTCTGGGCTCCCCGACTGTCATCAACAGGGTTACCCCTCCACAGTGCTGGGAGCGAAGATGAGGAAACCAAGATTCAGGCAGGTGAAACCATGACTCAAAGATATCTAGCAAGTTAGTGGCATGGATGAAATGGCCCTGGTTTAAATAAGTGGGCACCTAGATCTCATCCCTAGACATTTAAAAATATGTTTTTAAAAACATCCACTGTAGGATTCCAACTGTTGGCTCTTTGGGGGCCGCAGAGCCTTCATCAATCCTTCCTTCTGTTATGTGTGGAATTCCTTCTGTGTGCTGTGCACAGTCTCACCCTACTGGAGTTTCCTGGGATGGAAGTGTGGTGAGGCACACGATGAACTAATCATGAGAATGAAGCAGGGTTGGTGCCCCTGGGGTCGCTGCTCAGGTTAAGAATTGTACTAAGTTAGGTCCGGTCCTTTTCACACCCTTCTCTTCATTCCTGTGCACACAGCAGACACTACTAATCAATGCCAGTCTCCAAAGCCTTCTCAACACGGCATCTCGGGCAGCCCTTATCAATCTATCGAGCCGGAACTGGAAAGGACAATGATTGCCAGCCCTGCTGCAAATGGACATGCAGGATGACAAGCACAGTGTGTCAGACCAGTCAGCTCCCCACCTCCCTCCCTCATCCTCAGGATCCCAGACCCCTGAAATTCTATCAGATGTCCAGGTGGAATACACGACATTCAGCATTGTCCTCGACCAGCATTCTTATATGAAAGCAAAAAACCCTCCAGATGTCTGCTCACTTTCCCAGGGAATTGGGAGGTGATGCTGGGACAGGCTGCTGACAGGTACCTGGACTGTGAGTCCTTGCTCTGCTGCTTCCTGGAGCCTCAAGGAGGGGCGCTGCTTGTCCTCCGCGAAAATGGACAGACTGAGGTTCAAACTTCAGCGCTACTGCTTATGAGCTGTGTGACTCAAAGCTTAAGTGTCTCCACTCTCTGGGCCTCTGTTGTTTCATCTAAGAATGAGGACAGAGATACCAGTCCCCAAATTTTGGCCAGCGCAGTGCCAGGCATCTGTGAGCAGCCCGTAAATCCTGGGTCCCCTCCTTCCCTTCTTCTGAAGTCTAGGGGCTATGGTACACAGGTGTCAAGCTCCGTTCACATCTGCCACTGGGGCCAACACACGCCCTGCCACTGCGAGGCTCACACGGGACACGAGCAGGAAGCAGATTGGATGGGCCCTGCGGCCTCTATCCTCCATGGCCAAGGATCTTTACCACCCAACGAAGCATCCATGTGTAAGAGTTTTCTCCCTCTCTCTTTTCCCTTCCCCTCCAAGCAAAACCCTCGGCGGCCAATCCTGCCTCTGTCCCCAAGGCAGTTCCAAAGGGCCCATCTCATCCTGCAGAAGTGATGGCAGTAATTCCATTAATGGGAAGCAAGATGAATGGTACCCTGTGCCCAAAGTGTATGAGGCAAGATGGAATGGGGGGGCCCTGGGGGGAAGGAAAGTGTTGCTGGAATTCACCCTCCGCTGGGGCCTTATTAGGTCCTGAAAGAGCTGCCGCACTCGCTAAAACCTGCTTTTGCCAGCAGAAGCCTCATTTTACAAATATACAACAAAAAAACCCGTAAATGGGAAGAAAACCCTGAAGATGACGCTCCCCTGCTGCAGCGAGGCTGCGAGCCGCGGCTCAGAACTGAAGCCTTTAGCCTCCTCAACTCCCGCTTTAAATAAATGGCCTAAAGGCCAGCTCACCATTTCGTGAATACGGAGCACGGCTGCTTCTTTGCCGTTTAAGGACTGCTTGCCAACGGTGGGATGGGATAGCTTTGGAAACATTTTGTTATAAAAGGTTTGCCTGTTCCAGATGCTATAAAACCCCATCACCCTGGCTGTCGGTCCCAGGAAGGGTGGATACGGGCCCCTCTGCTGTCACAGACACACGTGCCCTGACTGCCCGCTGTCATTTCTTAGGTCTTCTCCTGCCCTGAGAATCGGTGGCATTTTGAAGGCAATTTCGCTGTGGAATGAGTGTCCATTTCCACAAGTATGCAAAGGGTTCCGTCCCCGCCCCCGTTCGGGATCAAGCCCTGAATTGTTCTTCAGGCCTCAGTTTATCCAAATGCAGGATGTTGGGGAGGCCCAAGCTAGTCCAAAGACCGCCATGGATGATGCAGACAGAGCAGGTGGATGTGGAATAAGGCTGACCGGGGCTGTGTGACCTCGGCAAACCACACAGCCTCTCTGAGCCTTCACTTCCTCATCTGTCACATGAACCTCACAGCCTTGGAGCAAGGAGTCAACACAATCCTGGCTCATGCAGAAATGGTCATTTTTCAGGCCAATTTAGCACCAACAATCTGTCTCTATTCTTCTCTGCAGTGCCCTCCTGCAGCACCCAGCATGGCCCTGACACATGGTAGGTGTCCGCTGAGAGTCTAGTGCTTTGAGCAGAACCTGTGGTTTTTCTGCTGCCAAGAATTAAAAAAACATCATTCACACCAGGACAGAGTGGTTCCGAGAGTGTGGTCTGGAAGCCACGGGCGTGGGTTCAAATCCTGACTTGGCAGTGGGCACACTGGGCACTCTTGGGCAAATGATGCAGCCTCACTCAGCCTCCCTTTCCTCACCTGTAAAATGAATTAATAGGACCTGCTTCTCAAGGTCACCGAGACAAGTCGATGCGATCACATGTGACCACGGCCTGGCCCAGGCAGGTCCCCATGACCAGCAGCGTTAGGGGGAGCGGTTCTGAGTCTTAGGAGAGACTGGGGAAAACTCCCACATTGCAACCAGAAAAACTGATTTCTCAAAGACACCTTGAAGCAAAGCCAAGCCCGATGAGGCCTTCCCAGGACCCTGGGAGTGCTGGAACCTCACACAAAAGGCAGCATGTTAAATCCCCAGGGATTGCCCTTTAATGGAAGGAAGACATTGAAGGAACTCCATTCTTTGTGGCAGCCATGGGCCACCAGGCTGTCCCAGCTACCTCTCCCCAGTGCTGCCTGGCCAGGAACCCTGCACCTGTTTCTTGTTTAGGAACCATAACACCAGCCTTGTGCAGGCAGGGACTTCATGCCTGGGGCTCATTACTGTATCTCAACAGAGCACTTGGCTCTGTGGGATAAAATGAATGAACAAAGAAAACAAGGAAGGGATGAATTTCTTAGAGAGGGCAATTCTGGGCTAAGAGCCCACCAACATGCCCTGACCTGGGGAGGTGCTCCTGAGCGTCACAGGGGCCACCAAGCTCCGATCTCACCCCACACCATGTTGTTTATCATCAACACAGAGGATCAAATGCCACTTCTGGGCCTGGCGTGGAACTGAGGACTATACACCCTTACCACAATGGATCGGGAAAACTGCCCCAGAGACAGGAACTGCTATCACCCCTTGCTCCACAAATGGGAAAACGGAGACCTGAGTGGGTGGCGACAAGCCCAAGAGACACAGTGAGCACAAGGTGGGTGTGACTCACGGCCAGGTGTGCCTAACTCTGCCGCTGCCACCTGTCTCTCTGGGCATAAGTACAGCCACAGAGCTGGCCAGGCCTTGCAGGAGAAAAGCTGGAGCCGTGGCCCTGAGATCTGCTTCCTGCCAAGAACAAGGGTAACTGCTCAGGGTCAGGAGCGGACAGGCAGCAGCACTGAGGCCTGGCCCCTGTCCTGCCCCCACACAGATGCAGCAGACAGTGGGGGCAAGAGGCCCAGCCTGGGAGGGACCTCAGCCAGCCAGTGTGCCTGGGATTCACATGCAAAGAGTACTAACTTTGGGGCCAGGGCCTGGGTTCAAATCTCAGTTTCCAAACTGTGTGGCTTATGGCTTTGTACTGGCAGCTTCATTCTCTGAGCCTTAGTTAACTTCATCTGAAAAATGGGATCAGCTCAGAGTCCACGAGGATTAATGAAGGCAACACGCGGAAAGTACTTGGCCAGGTCTCTGGTGCACAGTGGGGACTAAGTAAGTACCCCGCACCTGAGCCTCCTCATCCATGTTTTCAGCGTAATCAGACGTCACTCCCTGTGGCTGCTGAGCCTCCCCATTTCAGGGCTGGGAACAGCATGATGGCTGGTGGAATCTGAGCTCCTTGCCCTCTCTGATCTCTGGGGCACCGTGTGTTTGGCGCTGTTCCCAGAAGGCTGGCAACTGCGTCACTTGATTTCTGACCCTTGTCACTCAAGGAACGGAAGTCAGAGGGGATGGGTTTGTTAGTGCAAAAATCTCTGGTAATGATGTGAGAGATTAAGTCAGGGAGGGCTGACCACAGTGTGTCTTTGGCACCAGAGGCTCAGGAGAGCTCCTGGCTGGCCGACTATCCTGCCGGGGCAGCAGTCTGCAGACAGTGCTTAACACAGAACTTTCCCTTCAAATCAGATCTGGCCCCAGCCCCATGGAGAGAACCAATAAAAGGCCCCTGCTGTGTGTGAAATGTGTGTGTGGGTGCTATGGCCCCTCCCATCAGGCTGGCTTCATGTCCAGGTGACCCAGCCCTGCCCTAAGAAGGGAGCCCCAAGCGTAGGGCTTCATGCTGTGCTTTCACTGTCCTGAAACGCTTCATGTCATCTTCGAGTTTGTGTTAAGTGGAGTCTGGTGGAATAATGCAGCACGTGCTGGCAGCACAGAGTCTCAGCTGCCTCCCCAGGATGGGTCCTCAGCTGCCTGCTCCCCCACCCGCTACCTGCGGCAGGGGCCCAGATGCAGGCAGGAGGGTCGGGGGCAGGTGCGCCCACACCCGTGAGGTCTGCGCTCGCCCTGAAAGTATCTTGTACCCAGCGGGTGAGACATTAAATAGCAAACAAAAAACATCAAGACAGATGGAAAGAGAGATTGCAAAGGAAAGGAAAAACCTTTTTTCTTGTTTTTTACTGTTTTTTGAATAAGGGAACTTGCATTTTCATTTTGCACTGGGCCCCACAAATTTTGTAGCTGGCCCTGCGTTCCATTTTCATGGCCTTCTGACTTGTACCCTCCCACTCTGGGGACCTAGGGACACCCCTAGGCCTCTGCAGAATGGGAAGACACCATTAGGTCTAAGACCATCACCTCCCAAGAGGCTTCTCGGACACTCAGCCCCCGCCCTGTGGGTCTTGTCGGGTGAATTTCCATGGCTGGCTGTTTATTGCCGTCTTGTGGGCCAGGCCCCACTCCAGGTGCTGAGGATGTCTGATCAACCTTTCGAGACCTCTGTGCTGGAGGGGATCCAGGTCACAGAGCAGTAACGCAACAGGCAGAACCAACAGCAGCAGATGTGGGGGGATGGAGCACACAGCGGGATGGGGGGCATGGAAGGAACGGCCACTGCAGCTGGCACATTCCAGGTGGCTTCCAAAGGCAGGGATGCTGCGGTTGGCTCTAGGAGACTCCTCTATAAAAGGGGAACACCTTGCCTCAACTGGCTGGGCGGTGGGAGACTGAAAGGGCTGTCAGTTGATTCCTCCCAGGGCACTGCAGGGAGAAGGAGAAGCTGAGGCAAAGGCTCAGGGGCCACAGGACACTTGTATGGGGGACAGTCCGCAGTAAACCCCCTTAACGATTCTGCAAAACCAACAACAAAGAGAAGGGCAGAGGCTCAAGAATCACGTTTCCTGAGCACCTACTATGTGCCAGGCACTGGGATGCAGTGGCCCTTCCACACTACTCCCTGCCCCTCCTGGGCTAGATATTCATTCCTTGTGCCTTCCAACCCCACCTGACATTTTACAGACATCACCTTCCTTTCCTGTGATTTAGAAAGTTCACTGAGACAGGCGGATCACTTGAGGCCAGGAGTTCGAGACGAGCCTGGTCAACATGGTGAAACCCGCCTCTACTAAAAATACAAAAAAAAATTAGCCAGGCGTGGTGGTGGGTGCCTGTAATCCCAGCTACTCGGGAGGCTGAGGCAAGGGAGAATTGCTTGAACCTGGGAGGCAGAGGTTGCGGTGAGCCAAGATCGTGCCACTAAACTCCAGCCTGGGTGACAAGAGTAAAACTCCGTCTCAATAAAAAAAAAAAAAGTCCAGTTAGTACCAAGCAAGGGGTCACCCAGGCAGGGGTGGGGGGTTTTCGGATATGACCTGTCACCCGTAGAGCAGCACGGCGCAGTAATTAAGAGCTACAATGCAGAATGGGGTCAGCCTGGATTTGCTCCTGAGCCACTCGCTGGCTGTGGGGTCTGGGGTGGACCACTGCCTTGACTGGGCCTCAGTGTCCCCTCTGTAACTTGGGGTTAATAAGAACCCCATCCTCTGGGGATGCTGTGATGATTAAATGACATAGTATCAGTGAAGGGTATGGCACTCAGCAAGTGCTCAATAAATGTCAGCCACTGTTTTTGTCATAAAACTCCAAACATCACATCAGAAACCCAGGTGTCCTGTGACGCTTCTCAGGATCACAGGAATCTGCTCCCTCCTTTCCGCATCTGCCGAGACTCTGCTCTGAGCCTCCTCTCTCCCCCATTGTCATGTCGCATCAGTCCATAAATATTTAAACAACATGTCATCAGATTATTATAACATATGATCTATAGCACTGATGTGCTGCAGTTCTGTGCATTTGGGCTTCATTTTCAGAATATCAAGACATAAAATATTTATATATTTAGCCAACTACGCGATCTCACATTCTGTCTCAAAATGCTGGGTGGTGGCAAGACGCTGAACTGAGACACAACGTGTGAAGCGGATGCCTTGCTCTCACGTCGGTTCCTGGGGCATCTGGATTGTTTCTGGTTCATTCTGGGGATGTCACCACGTGGCCTGTGAACAGTGGCTGACTGGGTATATCACACCAAGCAGAGAGAGGGCTAGGACCAAAGACCCCATCAAAACACCACAAGTGTCCAAACAACTACGGACGGTGCCATTTGCATTTCTGTGCCTCCACGAGTCTGCACACAGTAGGTGGTCGTTACATGTCCACTGGGAAGCGAATGCATTCACCTGTGGCACACAGCACACCCTACGAGCTGGCACACAGTAGGGACTCAGTCATATTTGTTCTGTTTCATTCCACCCTCAGTGCCTAGCACCAGGCCAGGTACATCAGCAAATAGTGCTGGATGAATGGCAACTGAAGGAATAAATGTGTGACCAGATAAACCACTTAATTAGCTAATAAATGAATGAGGGAGAATGACTCCCTATCTGATGGTCCAAATTACACTGTGTAAGACCCTCCTCCTAAGAAATAAAGGCTCTCCAGTAACCTGTACTGGGTAGGAAAAGGGTTTTTTTCTGGGTAATTAAATATCTCAATTGCTAACATTAGCACATCACAGTGACCATATGTCCTCACTGTGTAATTTCAAAGATGCCACCCCATAAGCCATTTGAGCATCCAGGGACTTCGCACAGCAGACAGCATCTTCCAAACCGCCTCTCCCGTCCCTGAATGGCACTAAATACTTCTACAGATCACTGCCGCTTTGGGAGTTTGGAAAGTGGGGCCATGATGTATCCCACCTACAGGTGATCAATGTCTGAAGACACAGAACACCATAAAGGTCTGTATGAGTGAAAAGTGTTAGCTCGGAGTACAAGCACTTTCTCTGCACATTTCCCTAGGAAGATGGGGCAGGTACCTCATCTGATTCCTGCATGTTTCCCCAGGGGCCAAGGCGGCGTGTGGTGCTCAGCCATCCTTTGCTGAATGGCACCGTGAAACCTGGTCACGAGGCTTCCTCATTTCAGGGTCCTGGTGCCCAGTCTAGGGGCAGCCCAGCACCCGGTGTGCCCATTACCCCTTGGAGAAAACCACCGAATGTTTCCCAAATGCCACGCTGTCGCCACCAGGCTGGCTCCAAGAGCAGGCGGCTCCCACACTTGTCCCAGCCTCTGCACAGACAAAAATCCAGTCCTCATTTCCTCTTGGGTTAGGTAAGGAGGCTGGCATTTTAAACAAACACAAAAGGCCACGACATTCCCGGGGGAGATGAACAAAGGAAATGTACACACACTGACTCAGTCCAGCACGCCGGGCCCACTCGAGGTCCTGGTGTAACTGAATCCAGGCGGACTCGACTGGACCTGCCAAGCCCAGGGGCGGGTTCCCTCTCCTCTGCTGCCTTCTGTGTGCCATGTGGTGCCCAGTGATCCTGCCATCTGGGCATCCACCCTGGTGGCCCGCCAAGGCCACATCAGCTACAGAATCTTTCCTCTTTCAATGCTGGGTTTCCTGCTTTCTAAGACGGGGTGGAATCTGGGGTCCTGCTTATTTGCTGAAAAGTCATGTCTGTGCCACGAGGTGGCTTGCTTAGCCTTTCCTCAAAGCAACCCCCCAAAAAAATGCCCTCTGAACAAAATAAGGGCGTGCTTGGTAGAAAATGCAGCTTTAAGACACAGCATTGACCCATTCCAACCCAAAGCCCTCCTATGCAGACATGTGGGAGCTGCCTCTGCAGGGAAGGGGTATAGGAAGGAGAGCCTGTAACTCTGGGAGGCAGAGCCCTTCTGGGCTTAGGTCCCTCCTCATTGGAATAATTCGAGGATGAGCATTTCTCTAAGAAACCTCTTCTCCCAGGGAAGGGCCAGCTCAGCTCAACTCAGCCCTGCGCAGCCCACTGAGGGCAGTGAGGAACGTTTGCTAACAGATTCGTTCACTCCATATAAACATTCTCCAAAGATCTTGCTGCGGCATGTCCACTTAAAACTTCCCATTTACTCAATAAATATTAATTGAGTGCCAGGCACGATGCTGGGCATAGAGAATACCGTTGTGGTCCACAGACCCAGTCCCACCCCCTCCTGGACTGCATGTTCAGTCTGTGATGCAGGTTACAAACATGCGATGACAAGACAGATGTTCAGGGACCCTGGCATGGTACCTGGGTGCATGCTGTTCCTTCCAGCTGCCTACGGGCCCTCACCCAGGCCCTGATCTGGGCAGCTCACAGCCCACATCCTGGTCACTTCTGGAGGGCAGCCTCTGTCCTCCGATTTTCAGCTCAGACCCCCAGGCTGTGGGTGTCCTCACAGCACTCACGCTGATGCTCGTCAAGTACCACAGATCCTGGACTCTCTGGGTCTCTGCTTCCTCATCTATAAATTGGGCATAATGGTACCCACATCACAGCATCACTGGGAGGATGAAGCGCGTTCCCTCAGGTTAAGGGTTAGATTAGAACATGAGCCACGGCAAGTGCCTGGTAAGGCGATCTACCGACGGGAGCAAAGGCCGAGGAAGCAGAAGGAAGTTCCACAGCCCCGGCTCTCACCTCCCGGCCCCACTTGCCTCCCCACCCTGGGGTCTACCTGCCCTTCACCCCAGCCTTCTCAGGCCTCTGGCAAACCCCACGTCTCCCTCCAGGTGGGTTCAAACACCGCTCACTGCCGCAAGCTCTCCTACTTCCCCAGAGAGTGCATTCCAAAAGGCGCCACCTGCAAATCGATCAAGAGCACCTAAGAAGGGGTTGTGACAGCCTCTGTCCCCACCAGGTGGTGAGAGGCCAATGGGTGGGGCCGTTAGAGGGTCTTTGTGCGGGCTCCCAGCACAATGTCTGACACAGGACTTCTATCCAGACATACGTCTTGAAGGAATGAGAGAATGTGCCACACACCAGCCAGCGCAAGCATCTCTGGTCAGCAGAAGAGAGTCCCCTTAGCCCACACGACAGTGGAAGGTCTGTGTTTTTGCGTCAAAACTTTTCACCCGCAGTCCAGGCCCAGGTGTCACAACCAGAGTCTTAGTCTGAAAGTTGGGACAGTGATCTGATTTAGGCTACACAGCAGCAGGCTGCATGTGGGACCTGAGGCTGGTTATGGTGTCTCTCTGGGCCTCAGTGTCCCCATGTGTAAAAGGAGGGGGTTTCATGCTTTTATTTATTTTTTTAAGCAAGAGAAACTTGTTTTTTTTTTTTTTTTTTGAGACAGAGTCTCGCTCTATTGCCCAGGCTGGAGTGCAGTGGTGCCATCTCGGCTCACTGCAACCTCTGCCTCCCGGGTTCAAGTGATTCTCCTGCCTCAGTTTCCCGAGTAGCTGGGATTACAGGCGCCCATCACCATGCCCAGCTAATTTTTGTATTTTTAGTAAAGACGGGGTTTCACCATGTTGGTCAGGCTGGTCTCAAACTCCTGACCTCATGATCCATCTGCCTCGGCCTCCCAAAGTGCTGGGATTACAGGCGTGAGCCACTGTGCCTGGCCAAAACTTTTCTGTTTAACATTTTTCTCAGATAAATTTAACCATTTTAAAGCAAACCGCTCGATGGGATTTATTACAATCACAATGTTGTGCAACCACCACCTTCATCTGGTTCCAAAACATCTGCGTCACCCCAATAAAAACCCATGTCCTTTAAGCAGTTGCTCCCCAGTATCCCCCCCGTCAGAGGCCCTGGTAACCACCAATCTGCTTTCGGTCTCTGTGGATTTATCTATTCTGGCTATTTCATGTATCTTAAAATGACTCCTATGCAAAACCTCCTTATGTAAAACAGGCAACAGGAAGGTGGGTTTGCCCCCTTCGCCTCCCCGGAGCTCACATTCCTCATTTTTAGTGGCCTTTCAGGGAAAGCTCTGATGCCAGGCACCATTCTTTGCAGAATTCTTTTTTTTTTTTTTTTTTTTTTTGAGACAGTGTCTCGCTCTGTTGCCCAGGCTGGAGTGTAGTGACGTGATCTCGGCTCACTGCAGCCTCCATCTCCTGGGTTCAAGTGATTCTCATGCCTCAGGTTCCCGAGTAGCTGAGATTAAAGGTGCACACCACCACGCTCAGCTAATTTTTCATATTTTTAGTAGTGATGGGGTTTTGTCATGTTGGCCGGGCTGGTCTCAAACTCCTGACCTCAAGTGATCTGCCCGCCTCGGCCTCTCAAAGTGCTGGGATTACAGGCATGAGCCACCAGGCCCGTCCTGGTCTTTGTGACTTTTAGATTACCTTTTCTGTCATATGGTACAACCTCTTAGCGGAATTCTAATCCTAAAGTTGAATTTCTAAGGCACATTACCCCCAGGGGTGCTGGAGGATCACAGGGCTGGTGCCTAGTGTCACTGGCTTGTTTTGCGGATGAGGGAGTAGAGGCTGGGCCCCCGTGAAGCCCTCCTTGCATGAGATGACTGCAGAGGAGTGAACCTCCAGAGCCTGGTGACACCTTCTCCTGGTGACTACAGCTGGGTCTAGGCTGTGACGAGATGGCACAGAAGCCGCCCCAGAGGGATGGCCACTTCCAGAGGGCAAGGATCTCTCCACCAGCTCAGGAAAATGAGCCAGTTTAAGGGAAACTCAAACGGCTTTGCAGGGGGTGGGTGCACAAAATGTGCAGGACTCCCTCAGGCCTTGCTATGCAGACCTTTTCAGGAGGACTGCTGGGTGAAGAGGGCTGCTCACTTCTGCCCCACAGCCAGGCCTGTGCCAGCCGCTCCTGTCAGCACAGTCCTCTGCAGGGCTGACGCTGTGTAAATAATTAACAAAACATCTGCCTTGCTTCATAACACACCGTGGCTGACACAGCTCTCAGGGCCTTCAGAGACCTCCAACACCACACCGAGGACTTATGGCCTTGCCTTGGGGGGGTGGGTGGGGACAAGAGCAGACACTGAGAGGCAAACATTTTCTTGAGGTGCCACAGGGCCACCCTGGTGCTTAAATCCTGCCTCTTTGCAAACTGCACTGTCTCCTTTCCTTCCATTTTGGGAGCCATGATCCTAGGAAGGTGCTCTGGTGGAATCCAGAGGGGTCCCCGGCACCCACTTCCGGCCTTGTTTAGGGCCTCAATACAGGGGCACTGGAGACATTCTGGGCCACGGACTATGGGTCCTGGCTGAGTGACCCTGGGTGGGTCCTCGGTCATTAAAGCTTTTCCATGTCTCTCATGTAATCTCGGGGAAGGAGCATCAAGCATTTACAAGGTGCTGAGCATCTGAAATGCATTATTTCACTTAGTTCCTCCCCCAAACTTTCTGAGGTCATAATATCGTCCTTGTTTTCCAGATGAGGACACTGAGGTTCAGAGCAGTGGGCAACGTGCTCAGGAGAGGCAGGTCTGGGACTCCAGCCTCACTCACTCCATCGGGTGCCCGAGCCCAGGCTCTCAATGCGGTTGCAGGGGAGCGCCTTGTTCTCTCTGAGCCTCAGGTTCCATTCTGTGAAACAAATGGCTGGCGAGAGTCCTTCCGACTCCAAAAGTCCACAATAAATAAACCCAGTGCTCATCTCAACCCCAGTGGGTGTGTGCGAAGCTCTCTGGATTGGGAGCCCAGTGAATTCCTCATCAGCAGCTTGGATTCATTAGAGCTGAAGGTCATGTGCATCCATCCTTTTGCAGGTGTCTTCCCAACAAGCCCAAGTTTCAAAGACGTTGAGGACAAGGAACAAGAGAGGGTAGGCATTCGAGAAGGGGCCTGTGGACTAATTCCCATACTGCCACTCACCTGCAGTAAGAACGCGCCTCTGGAACATGGAGTTCTTCTTAAAGGGATCTCTGTTCACCCGGGTCAACATGACCCACCCCGCAAACCTCAGCCTAATTCTGAAGCACGAGGGTTAAACAATTAGGGGAAAATGCAGGCACTGCAGGCTCTGAATGGCAACTTCCCTCCCCCTTCCCCTGTCCAAATTCCTTCACACTCTATGGAATTCCCACATAAAGCCCCTTTTTTCTTTTCTATGAGGTCACCATCACGCAGATGTCTAAGAGAAAGAAAGAACGGCTCCGTGCAGATCCAGGCCACTGCAACTGAATGCATTTCAGATCTTGGCCACCCCATCTTTCGATTCCCATGGCCCCCCCACTTGCCCAGCCACAGCTACAGTGGCGGTGGCCAGTCAGGTCTGGTGGGGTGCTGTGATCCTGCCCCTGCTGAAGGCCTGGCTAGAAGACCTGTTTCTTTACCACCAGACCACCCGAGAAGCCATCTGTGGAAAAATCCAGAACTGGAGACAATGGCGCAGCCCGTGTATGTGGGTCTGTGTCCACACAAGCGAGTCCTGTTAGAGGGACAGATGTCAAAATGCTAGCTCCCACTCCAAGTTCAAGTTCCCAAAGTTAATGTCACAGGAAATTACACCACCAACTGATTTGCCCCGATGTCGGCTCCTCCGTCTGGAAGTCAAGTCTGAGAAGGCCATTGGTTTAGTTCAGCTTTGGCCAAGGGAAGGGACCAGCTCAGACAGGAATGAGGGAAAGTGCTGGCCTGATTTTTTTTTCTTTTTAAACTAACATTTTCCCCAAAAGTTATCTTGCCATTACCCAAGCGTCACAAGTGAAAAGACAGCCAAATACCAAAAAGCCACTGAGGCCCTCAACAGTGTCTGCTCATTTCAAAGCCATCTCACAGACAGCCAGGAGGTACCCCGGCCACCGCAGACCACCCCTCATTCCAAGAGCACTCCTGCTCCCCAGAGCTCCATGTTCCGTGTAAAGTTCCATGGCATGTGCACGCCACTTCCTAAGAATGATGTCAGCAAAAAAAAAAAAAGATAAAAACGTAGAAACAAGGACTATTTTTACCTCCCCAAATCACAGGCCAGACGGGAGAAAAATCCATCAATGCCAGAAATGTGGCTGAGCCTTCGCACAAGATCTATTATTTCACACCTTAAATTAACGCATCTCAAAGCAATTTGCAAATGTTCGTCAATTTGCAGAACGTACATGGAAGGGAGAGAAATACCTTTTCCTTTCAACACCGAAGGACACTGGCGGGGGGCACAACACGGCCCAAACCACACAGGTCCTCACATACAACATTCATTTCAAGCACACGTAGTAGAAGCCGTGATCAAAATGGAAATGAGCAGGGAAAAAAAGGCAGGCAGGGGACTTAAATGACAAGAGACAAGAAGCCTACCTAGAAGTGATCACGCTGTCAGATATTTAGGACTGTGAGTCAGGCCCGTGAAGGTGACATCGGGGGGTCAGAACGCCGGACTCTTCCTGCGAGCAGTGTCCCAGCCTCATCTCCACACAAGTCTGGCAGTGGCTACCCGTATTTAATCTTGGATGATTCATCAGGGCCCTCCACTCTCCACCCTCCAACTCCCTTGCTTTGTCTAGCCTGAGAAGAGGAAGGAAATATTCTTCTCTTTTTGACAACTGTTTTGACACTTCCCCTATGAAAAGTATCTGGGGCACTTAAAGAAAAGAAAAAATGTGAATGGCGGCCCTTTCTCTCCAGTAGCTCTGGCCCTGGGCGAGGAAGGCCAGCAGTACCTTCTAGAAGACCTCTCCCAGGTCTCGCGCAACCCAGCCCTGCAGGAACCTAGCCTGTCTTAACCTACTTGGCTTTGCAGCATGCAACAGAAGCAAAGCACAACAAAGGCAGCCAGATGTGGTTTAAGGTGAGGAACTCTGGAATCAGAGATGTGGGTTCGAATCCCGACTCTGCCATTTGCAGGTTTATGACCTTGCCCAAGTTACTTAACCTCCCTCTCTGTAAGATCAGGAAAATGACACTGAACCTCAGCGCAGGCCAGGCACCCAGCCCAGTGCCTGCCACCTTCCTAGTACAGTGGGGAGACCATGGGCTTGGCTCAGACAAGCCTGGGTTCAAATCCAGGTCTGCTCTGTATTGGTACATGGTCTTTGGCGCATTCTCTCATCTCTCTGTGTCCCAGTTTCCTCGCCTGTAAATGGGCATCATGATGGTTCCCATCTCAGTGTTGGTGAGTGGACTGGGGCAAATACGGCACCAGACGTAGCACACTGTATATCCTCAATAAATGGGGACGTGGCCGGGCATGGTGGCTCATGCCTGTAATTCCAGCACTTTGGGAGGCTGAGTTGGGTGGATCACCTGAGGTCAGGAGTTTGAGACCAGCCTGGTTGGCCAACATGGTCAAACCCCATCTCTACTAAAAATACAAAAATTACCTGGGTGCAGTGGCATGTGCCTGTAATCCCAGCTACTCAGGAGGCTGAGGCAGGAGGATCACTGGAACCCAGGAGGCAGAGGGGGCAGTGAGCTGAGATTGCGCCACTGTACTCCAGCCTGGGCAACAGAGACGTTGTCTCAAAATTAAATAAATAAGTAAAAGTAAATGGGGACCATCTGTCATGGTGCTACTTTAACGAAATTATGCAGGTCACGTCTCTGAACCTCGGTTTCCTCATTTGTGAAATGGGGATAATAAACCCTATCTACGATGAGAAGAAAATGAACGGATGTGTGTTAAAGTACTCAGCACTAGGTCTGTGCACCTCAGCCAGTCAAATACCATATCCCAAGTGCAGTGGAAAGAGGAAAGGCTGTGAGGTTGGGCAGGTGACTTAGGATTCTGCCCCCACCTCCTCTCAGCTGCCCCAGGACACAGGCTTGACCCCCGTGTGCCTCAGTTTCCTTGTGCACAAAACCAAAAGCATTTTCTGTCGCAGAAGAGCACTGGGAGATTCACACACCCTAGAACGGCTCCCAGCACACAGTCCCTTCTGCTCTGTAAATGGGAACCTCCTCCCCATTTCCCTCCTCTGCCCTTGTTCAAACCCACCAGAAATGCCACCAGTTAAAGCCGGGCGCTCCATTTCTGGAAACCCAAACAGCTCTAAATCCAGACCAACCTGGGTCTAAGGCCTTCAGTCTGAGACTTTATTTTGTGGAGATACAAACTACTTTTTAGTCATTTCCGAAGCAGACGGGACGGCAGAGGCTGACAAACCACAGGGACCATTTTAAATCCTGGGCCTTTTCTTCTGGGAAGTTAGGCAAGAACCTTCCCAAATGTTTGCCCATCAGGCTTTCTGCCAGGGAGTGACTCATTCCACGGCTCCCCACAGGCATATTTTATTTGGGGGTGGGGGATGCAGGGAGGGCTTGGCCTTGATGGGGGAAGGAGAGGGGGCATTTCCAGCAAACTCAGAAGGTGTTTTCTTTTTTTCATTTTCAGGACAAAAAAGAAAAAGAATGTGGGTCTTTTTTGCTTCCTTCCAGGTTTTGTTTGCTAAAAGAAGACGTCCAAAGTTCACTCGGTAAGCTCAAACTCGCTGAGTCCGGGGCAGGCGCTTCCAGCCGGCTCTGCGTCCCTTTCAATGAAATTCTTCTTCCATTAACGACACGGTTTTTAAACGTGCCTTCAAGACCTGCCTGCACGTACTGTACACCAAACTAAGGCGACATTTTCCCCCAGAAAAGGCAAGCTGAATTTGGAAAAGTCAGAGCAAGTAGGGAGCTCTGGAGTTTCTAAAGTTTGCCTTAAAACAATTAAGACTTTCAACTGCAAAGATTTTCAACAGTTAGAGAGTGCGCACACACACACAAAAGCCTGTCAGTCAAAACTGCAAGGACAGACCTCGAAAGCTGGTGTCCCAAGCCCGCTGTGATCAATTTGTTACCGTCCTGGGACTCACACTTGGAGCCTAAGCGAGGTATAAATAAATCAAAAGATCCATCTACTTAGCAGGGCGGGCAGAGAGGCACCCACATACACAGGCAAGTATAAGGTCAGCCCCCCAGGCCTGGCTGAAAAGAGTCAAGAACAAAGACAGGGGAGCCCGGAGGGTATTTAGGAAAACACCGTCCTCGGGTGCCCGGCCGAGGCCCACCACAGCCTCCGCTCGCCCAGCCTGTGTGTGCAGAGAGGGTCCTGCCAGTGGCCCTGCCACAGCCTGGTTTTGAGACCTTCGCCTCTGTCAGGCCCAGCCAGGCTCTGAGTCTGTCCTCCCGGCCCCTGGTTCACCAGATCAGGCCCAGTCCCGACCCCCAGCCCATGCCAGGCCGATTCTCTCTCCACGGGCTCCCTGGCTTGGGGGCCATCACTGTGCAAAGGCCTGGTGGGCGCAAAGGGGGCCCTCAACCTCAGTAATAAACACGCTCGCGCGGTCCTGCACACTCGTTATATTCACACCCACACAGGCACACTTTCGCCCTCCTGGGCTCACGCATGTGCGTGCACACAAATCACTTTGGAATGCACACACGTGCACACACACACTCCCTGAAACCCGCACGTACTCCCTGCGGCGCCCGGCACACTCCTCCGCCCGTCGTCCCCACTCGGGAAGTGGGTAGCGGGGAGCCATGCCCGCGTCCCCGCACGCACTCACCCCAACAACGCCACCAGACGCTCCGGGGTGCACACGCACACCCGCCGGGGACGCGCACACCCCGGGACACGCGGACACGCCGCCGCCCCCGCCCGCCCGCCCACCGACACGCTCAGCCCCGCGCGGCCACACGCGCGCCCGCCTCCCGCTCTCCCCCGCGGAGCCCCGGGCGCGCGCCCGCCCTCGGCCCGGCTGGGGGTGACGGCCCAGCCGCCCGGCCCCCGCCCCTCCCCGGCCCGCGGGGCCCCACCGGCCCGGCCCCAGCCCCAGGCTACTCACCGGCGTGCGGGCGGGCTCGGCTGCCGCGGGGGGACCGGTGCGCGGGCCCGCGGGCGGCTAGAGCGGTGCGTCCCACACGAGTTGGCGGCGCCGCGGCCGCACGCCAGTCCGCTCGGTTCCGCCGCCGCGCGCGCGCGCGCCCGCCCCTCCCCGCCGCGGGGCCGCGCCGCCCCCTGCGCTCGTGCGCGCTGCCGCCACGCAAGCTTGAGGGGCGGGGGGCGCCCCGACGGCGTCCTTCCTGGGCCTGGACCCCTCGACTCCGCCAAGTCCTGCGGCCGATCCGCTCGGCAGAGAAACCCCTTCCCCATTTCAGAGATGAGAAGACTGAGGCCCAGAGTCACAGGGCGCAGGCCGGCGTCTCCCCCTCTTCTCTGGCTTTAGACTTACGATGAGGGTCTGCAGGCAGCCAACCCTTGAACTCCTCCCGTGCATCTTCGGATTCCCCATCACCTAGCATTGCTCCTGCCACAGTCCTAGTTATACTGAAATTGGCAAAGTAACAAGCACTTATTTTGCACCAGCTGAATGCAGGCACTGAAGTAGGCTCCAAGAGTATTCCGATGAGGGGAAGGCCCTGTCCCCCGCCCTCAAAGTGCCAGCGACTCTTCATCTGGAGCTCCCACTTCCTGTGGCCCCCAGGGTCCAGCAAGAGCCAATGTGCAGAGGTTTCTGGAAGTGGTAAAAGTCCCCACCAAAGAATGCTGAACGCGCCCTCTAGAAGTCAGAGCCTCCCTGGGACCCAAGCAGCTCAGTTCTCACTTCACCTCCTCCCCGCGCCGAGAGCAGCCGCTCCTGGCTGGGTCGTTTCCAACCCTGCCGCTTCCCCTCCATATTCAAAACTGCGCTGCCCCCCAGGAGGGCTGGAGCCAGGGACACTGACTGCCTGCTGAGGCACAGCACTGTACTGGGCACAGGGTGAATGCGTGTCGGGCTTCTGTTTGCCAAATGAGTGAAGGTGCTTTAACTGGCCGTGATGTGTAATAATGACACCAACTGAGCGTCCACCATGTGTGCCAACGTTACCCTTGTGCCCATTTTACAGATGGGCTTAATGAGGCTTAGAAATGAAATTTCAGGCTGGTTGTGGTGGTTCACACCTGTAATCCCACTACTATGGGAGGCCGAGGTGGGAGGATGCCTTGAGGCCAGGAGTTTGAGGCCAGCCTGGGCAATATAACAAAACCCCATGTCTATTAAAAAAAAATGTAAGAATTTGCTGGGTGTGGTGGTGCCTACCTGCAGTCCCAGCTACTCGAGAGGCTGAGGCGGGAGGATCTCTTGAGGAACTCTTGTCATAGGAGTTAGCAGCTGTAGTGAGCTATGATCGCACCACTGCACTCCAGCCTGGACAACAACAATAAAAAGCAAATTCTTTTGTTCAGAGTCACGCAGATGGTAAGTGGTTGCGCTAGAAAGTGGACGGCAGATTGTCTAATTCTAGTACCTGTCTAATTCTAGTACCTGTGTGTTCCAATTACTAGGCAGCCCTGCCTCAGGAATAGCATAGCCCTGGGCTGCTGGAACAAGAGGGCAGACAAGGAAGCAGCTGGCCCACAGGAGCCGGCCTGGTCTCAGCTCTTGTGGATGAAAATGCATACATCACAAACCAATGGGGGGAAAATGGATCATTCTGCAAATTGTTTAGCTGTTTATCTGGAGGTCTGTTTACAGCCTTGCCTCACATGATATACACCACAATAAATGTCAGACAGATTGAAAAGTTAAATAGAAGAAATAAACACTGCAACAAATAATAGAAAGAAATCGAAGTTCTGAGACAGCGTATTGCCGTGTTACTAGAGGATTTGTGATACTGGCCATATTCGTGCAGCAAACATCAGTTCATTCATTGGTTCACCCGACACATCTATGAGCACCTGCCATGGGCCTGGTAATTTTCTAGGCACTGGGATAAAGGAGTGAACAAAATATGGCCCTTTCTTGGGGCTTCAGTCAAGGGGGAGGGATGGGGTGGGAGGAAGACATTGTGACTATCTGCCTTTTCGAGGATAAGAAGTTAGGTGGAGAAATAACTCAGGGAAGAGTAGGAGGACCCAGGGGTGCTTTTTTATAGGGGGTGCTGGGAGAAGGCCCTTCTGATGAGGTGACATCTGAGCAGAGGCCTGAATGAGGGAGTGGGAGAAGTCAGTAGGGGCCTACTATGTGGAGGGCAGGTCCCATACTCTGGCAGCTATTCAGTTAAGCTACAGAGCAAGAACCAGAAACTCCCTTTTGAAGGAAACTTTGGGAGCCCCATCAGGCCACTGGGAGGAAAAGGACTGCCCCCATCCCCAACACACAATATCTGTGTAAGACTTTACTGTTTGCAAAGCCCTTCCCCAGCTTCACAGAACCCCTATGATAGATACTCGTGATGTCCTCATTTTCCAGTTAGGAAACCGAGGCTCAGAGAGGTCAAGCAGTTTGTCCCAGGTCACAGAGCCAGTGATAATCCACAGAGGTAGGTGTGGCTGCAGGCAGGCTGAGTGTTAGGGGAATAAAGAAGCCTTGTCCTGGGATACAGGAGTGAACAAAATCTACCCCTGACTCTCTTGGGGCTTCAGCCAAAGTGGGATAGTGGGATGGGAGGCAGACACTGTGAATGTCTGGCATTTCAAAGATAAGAAGTTTGGTGAAGACTGGGTGCAGTGGCTCATTCTGTAATCCCAGCACTTTGGGAGGCCGAGGTGGTGGATCACCTGAGGTCAGGAGTTCAAGACCAGCCTGGCCAACATGGCGAAACCCAGTCTCTACTAAAAATAAAAAAATTAGTCGGGCATGGTGACATGTGCCTGTAATCCCAGCAACTTAGGAGGCTGGGGCTGGAAAATCTCTTGAACCCAGGAGGCCAAGGTCGCGGTGAGCTGAGATCGCGCCATTGCACTCCAGCCTGGACAACAGAGAGCAAGACTCTGTCTCGGAAAAAAAAAAAGTTTGGTGGAAAAATAAAGCAGGGATGGGTAGGAGGACCCAGGAATGCTTTTGCATCAGGGCTCCGCCTCCCCCTTGGACTGCAATTCAGAGATGGGAGGGGTGGGAGCAGGGGGGAGAAATCCTGTGCACCCCATTTTCCTGGCCTTCCTCCTTCTCCTCCATCCCTCATGGCTACTTCCTTCCCTCTGTCCTGGGCCCTGTGCAGATGGTCCCAGCTCCTGGTGACACTATGGGGCAAACATCAGGTTTAGCCTGCTCAGAGATCCTTGAATTCCCTGCAGTACCCTGCTACCCTGACGAGGGCACAGTGGAGTGATAAGGTACAATGCAAGCTGAACCCCACTCAACTTTTGTTTTTAACTCAAAGGAGTTTTTAGGGAGTCCCAAAATGAGTCATCATGAAGCGCTGCTTTGCAAAATGGCACCCAGAATTAGGATGAGCGTCTCCCTGCACACGGTGCCTCACGCTTCTGCCCACCGAGGTGTTGTTCATCTGGTCTGGGAGAAAGTCTGTCTCCATTCACCCCAAAGAGTTTCAGGATTCAGTGTGTGTTGTTTCATTATTTCTCTGCACGAAGGGAAGAGAAACTACTGCTTACCGGGCACCTTCTCTGCAGCTGGCTCTGTATGAGACAGTTAATTCTTATAGCATCCCTTGAGATAGGCGTCATGATTTATGTTTTATAGATGAAGAAACCGAGGCTCAGAAAACAGCCAGGATTTGAATCTGGGTTAACTCAAGTCCTTTATCGTTGTCAGTATTAGGGGAGGGGGTAGTGGGGGAGACAGGAGAGGCAAGAACTTTAGAATCAGGCCATGTTCCTTTGAAGTCGCTTTGTTACAAAATATCATCTTGCCAGCTTCCTGGTGATGGGATTTTTTGTGGGGAGAGAGTTCCAGTTTTCCCAGAAGAATTCATTTGCTTTCGTCATCCGGGTGTGATTATTAACAGCAACCCCTTTCCCTCTGCAAGTGTCTTGCTTTGGATGATCAACTTTAGGGTCACCTTGGTTGTCTACAAAGGCCACTGCATTGGGGGATTCATATTTTACATTATACAAAATGGCGGCGTCTTGTCTGCTGGGCCCTTCGCCACATGCTGATGTCTGGGTGTCCCGCCAAGAACTTCCAGGAGAGTTTAAGCAGTTAAGTCACATTTTTAGGAGCAGCAAACCCTGCTGGCTACGGAAGGAGTTGGGACCCTCTCCACCTCCTCCCCAGCCCTGCCATCACTCCCTGTGTGACCACGGGCCAGTCCCTGCCTAGCACAAGGCGGGGATGTGTCTCCAAGAATCCTGTCAACCTTAACCTTCTAAGATTTCCTGTTACTTGATGACCCTGGGGAATTTCGGTCAGGATAGGGATGTAGGAGACATCACACCATCATATGGCTCACTTTATAAAGTAGCAGGTTCATTTTTTAGTTATTTAAATTTAAAAAGGTTTAATTTGTTTCTTGAATAGATAATACATGCCCACAGTTCAAAATTCAAAAGGCACAGAAGGGGACAAAGTGAAAAGTGTCCTTTCTACCCCTACCTCCCAGCCACCTGGTTCTTATCACTGGACGGAGCCAATGTTGCCAAATATATGCTGTCCCAGACAGCGTGTTTTGTGTGGGCATGTATATATGTATGCACCTGTATATGGTCATGTATATGCGAATGTATATGTATTTCTTCCTTAATTTTTGCTCATATAATAGCATGCAATCTATACTAT
The DNA here is from genome assembly GCF_024542745.1 of Macaca thibetana thibetana. Classification (NCBI taxonomy): domain Eukaryota; kingdom Metazoa; phylum Chordata; class Mammalia; order Primates; family Cercopithecidae; genus Macaca; species Macaca thibetana. The sequence goes on from NC_065592.1 coordinate 14,407,825, forward strand.
TGTATATCTTATGTTTTCTTCACTTCTTGGAGACCATTTCCTGTTAGCTCCAGAAAAACTGCTTCCTTTATATGACTGCATAGTATTCCAAATGATTTGCATTTAATTTACATAGAGGTTGGGCGAGGTGACTCATACCTGTAATCCCAGCACTTTGAGAGGCCAGGGTGGGTGGATCACCTGAGGTCAGGAGTTCAAGACCAGCTTGCCAACATAGTGAAACCCTGTCTCTACTAAAAATACAAAAATTAGCTGGGTGTGGTGGCGGGCACCTGTAATCCCAGTTACTTGGGAGGCTGAGACAGAAGAATCACTTGAACCCGGGAGGCGGAGGTTGCAGTGATCTGGGACCGCACCATTGCACTCCAGCCTGGGCGACAGAGTGAAACGGTCTCACACACACACACATACAAATTCCACATAGAGCAATTGTCTGCTCTGTTTAATCCGCATAGAGCAAACACTCTGTGTACTGTTCTAAATATTGTGGGAGGGAACAGACGTTTCAGCCATGACCTCTGCCCTCAAGATTTTATGGTTTGGTTGGCGACAGGAACATTGGAGAGGAAGAGAAGAGTGCTCTCTCCACGGGTCCTGATGTCTGTTTGCGAGGTTAGCTTTGGAGCTAATTTTTAAAACTCTGCTCCAGGCATCTGTAGAGTTGTTTTAAGAGTCCAGACATAGGTTCTTTTGAGACTTGAAAACTCAGTCTGCCTCTTCTGCGCAGTTCAAGTTCCTGCCTTCCATTCCCCCGATGTGGGCCTCAGTTTCCTCATCTGTCAAAGCGGGGCAGGCAGCCTCCCTTGCAGGATTGGGGTAGTCACCTGAGATTGTACTCCTGAAAATGCTCAGTGAAGAGTTAGAGGCTGTACTCCAAGGCTAGAGGATCCGGGAAGAATGAGGTGGGGCTTGGAGGAATACTTTAAGCGCAGTGTGTCATCAGCGCTTCCTGCCGCAGGGAAGCATTTTGTCTTTTATGCGTTGCTGGTCTTGTGACAGGACCTGCTAACCGGTTATCTCCTTCCGCCTTTGGCAGTGACTGCCACTGACTGAGTCCTCGCCCGACACGGTTGGACTGAGTCCTCGCCCCACACGGTTGGAGACCCCACACCCAGGCGGTTTCTGGAATATGGAAAAAACAGAAGTTATCGAGGATTATCATTCCCACCCTCACTTTACAGATGGGACTTGCTCAAGGCCACGCAGCCATCAAGAGGCAGAAATGCACTCGCTGATTTCCCACCTCCCCGCACCTCCCTGAACTTCCCTCCACCACCCACTCTAACATCTGCTGTTTCAACCAGCAGACTCGAATCCTACAACCTGCAGGGAGCACCATGAACTGCATATGAACCACATTTCCTGTCCGTTCCCTTACCTGATACTCTCAACTACACTTTGAAGTAGCGATTGTTGCCCATCGTACAGATGAGGAGACTGAGACTCAGAGACCATGAATACTAAAATCACAAAGGAGTTGGTGCGATGTCAGTCCCCAAAGGAACCCTCAAAATCATTGTGCTCCTCAGGAAGAGAGTAGGAGTTTCTGGCTGCTGAGAGGCAGCAGACATGGCAGTGGGGGTATTGGGGGAATGTGATTTTGGCCTTTGAAGGTGTTTTGTAAGCTCACAATACACTGGGCTGTATCCCTGCTTGCCTTCTGGCACCTGTTCTCTCCTGATGCTGAGTTGAATAGGCCGATCTGTTGCTGGCTTCGTCTCTCTCCTCCCGTGAAACAGGAGTGGTGATGGATATGCCTTGGCTTCCAGCAGTTGCCCAGAGCCTGGCACAGGGAAGACCCAGGATTCATGGTGCGACCAGTGAGCCATATGATGGTGTGATGTTTCTTGCATCCCAATTTTTACTGAAATTCCCCAGGGTCATTGGGTAATAGGAAATCTTAGAAGGTCAAGCTTGACAGGATTCTTGGAGACACATCCCTGCATTGTGCTAGGCAGGGACTGGCCCGTGGTCACACAGGGAGTGATGGCAGGGCTGGGGAGGAGGTGGAGAGGGTCCCAACTCCTTCCGTAGCCAGCAGGGTTTGCTGCTCCTAAAAATGTGACTCAATTGCTTAAACTCTCCTGGAAGTTCTTGGCGGGACACCCAGACATTGGTATGTGGCGAAGGGCCCAGCAGACAAGATGCCCCCATTTTGTATAATGTAAAATATGAATCCCCCAATGCAGTGGCCTTTGCAGACAACCAAGGTGACCCTAAAGTTGATCATCCAAAGCAAGACACTTGCAGAGGGAAAGGGGTTGCTGTTAATAATCACACCTGGATGATGAGAGCAAATGAATCCTTCTGAGAAAACTGGAACTCTCTCCCCACAAAGAATCGCATGTGCCCCCAGGATGGTCCTGGGTGATGCCTACTGTCCTGGCATAATTCATAATAGTAACCCCTGGCCGGGTGCAGTGGCTCACGCCTGTAATCCCAGCACTTTGGGTGGCCAAGTCAGGTGGATCACCTGAGGTCAGGAGTTCAAGACCAGCCTGGCCAACATGGTGAAACCCTGTCTCTACTAAAAATACAAAAATTCACTGGGCATGGTGGCACGTGCCTGTCATCCCAGCTACTCAGGAGGCTGAGGCAGGAAAATCGCTTGAACCCGGGAGGTAGAGGTTGCAGTGAACTGAGATCACGCCACTGCACTCCAGCCTGGGTGACAGAGCTAGATTCCGTCTCAAAAACAATAACAAACAAACAAACAACCCAGTGCCCCTTTTCACACTCACAAGTGTCCCGGATCAGATAATAAATTATATGGCCACCCTGAATTTCATGTCACATGAAACAATAACAGGCAGGTGACTAAATACGTGAACAAACAGCCTCTCACTCATTCAGGCACTGAGTCCTGCACGTAGGTAGCACCAGCACCACCTCTCTGATGCGGGTATCTGTGTCTCAGGTGAGAAAACATGCACAGGAGAAAATTGATGCTCAGAGAGATTAACCAGTTTGTCTCAAACACACTTTGTTGTTTTGTTTTGTTTGTTTGTTTTTTGAGACAGGGTCTTACTCTGTTGCCGGGCTGGAGTGCAGTGGTGTGATCATAGCTCACTGCAGCCTCAACCTCCCAGGCTCAAGCATCCTCCCACATCAGCCTCCCAAGTAACTGGGACTACAGGCATGTACCACCACACCCAGCTTTTTTTTTTTTTTTTGAGACAGAATCTCGCTGTGTCACCCAGGCTGGAGTGCAGTGGCACTATCTTGACTCACTGCAACCTCTGCCTCCCGGGTTCAAGCGATCCTCCTGCCTCAGCCTTCCAAGTAGCTGGGTTTACAGGTGTGTGCCACCACACCCGGCTAATTTTTGTATTTTTAGTAGAAACAGGGTTTCGCCATGTTGGCCAGGCTGGTCTCAAACTCCCAACCTCAGGTGATCCCCCCGCTTCAGCCTCCCAAAGTGCTGCGATTACAGATGTGAGCACCACACCCAGTACATTTTGGTATTTTTTGTAGAGATGAGGTTTTGCCATGTTGCAAGGCTGGTCTCGAACTACTGAGCTCAGGCAATCCACCTACCTCAGCCTCCCAAAGTGTTGGGATTACAGGCATGAGCCACTGCACCTGGCTGAAGCACACTTTGTAGCAGGATGTCTGACAGGCTCAGAATCTGTGTTCCTATTTTCTCTGTGCTGCCAAGCATGACGGTGTAGGGGAATACATGAACTGAGTCAGCTGGGTCCCAGCCTGGCCATATTTCTTCTCCAGGTGTCCAGGTAACCCCTTGGCTTTGGAGATGAGTGAGGGGGCCCAGACACCCTTCCTGAAACTCCTGGCTCATGTGGCTGGAGTGAGTCTGTCTTCTGAGCTCGAGGCCTCCTCTGCATGCCCAGTAGGGCTGGCTGCTCTCAGAGCAGATGGAGGCAAGGGGCCCCCTGGATTTGGGGCCAATGACATCATCTGTCCATCAACCCCAAATCCCAAATGTGAAGCAACTGCTTTGAAGGAAGAGGCAGGCATTTGGTTGTGGGTTTCTCAGCTCTGGCCCTGGTTGGCTGGGAATGGGTGTAATTTTTCCAGGCATCAGGACACACCAGGCTTGTCTTGGGGGGTGGAGTGGGGAGAAGGAACCGGAGGAGGAACCTGGCAAAACAGGGATGGGAGCGGGGAGGAAGAGGGCAGGGGCAGAGAATCAGAGAAGATTCTTCAAGAAGGGGCTTGCCAGGGTCTGGGTACTGCCACTCCCTCCCCTCAGCCCCAAACATGCCCTCCATACTAGGACTGTAAGTGGTCAGGGTTTAACCCATCATCAAGAAAGAAAATTAGGCCTGGCATAGTGGCTCATGGCTGAAATCCCAGTGCTCTGGGAAGCCGAGGTGGGAGGATGGCTTGCGGCCAGGAGTTTGAGACCAGCCTAGGCAACATATTAAGACCCTGTCTACAAAAAAAAAAAAAAGAAAGAACAAAAAATAAATTAGCTGTGCATAGTGGCATGTGCCTGTGGTTCCAGCTACTCGGGAGGCTGAGATGTGAGGATCACTTGAGCTTAGGAATTTGAGGTGGCAGTGGGCTATGATTTCTCCTCTGTACTCCAGCCTGGGTGACACAGTGAGACCCTGTTTCAAAAAAAAAGAAAGTCGCCTTCCACCATTCAAATGGTATTCTGAGGGACCTGGTTGGGGGTGATGCTTGCTATTTTGGGGTGATTCCCCTGAAACAGAATGAGTGGCTAGAGAGGCACACTGGGGAAAAGGCAGTAAATCTGGGGTTCCGGAACCCCCAAAGAAGGAGGCATGTGTGAGCCGCATGGCTCAAAGCTGCAGGCTTCAGGATCTGAGATGAGTTGCTCAGGCAGGCCCCTGGGATAGATGGCCATTTGGCTGTACACATTCTGTCTGCAGGCTGTGGCCAAGTACCACAACCCCTGCTCTGCAGTCAGCCCCCCAGAGCTGGACTGAGGCCAGGTAGTCTTGGCAGAGCCTCAGTCTTGGAGCCAATCAGATCAGGGTTCAAAGCTTGGCTCTGCCACCTTCTAGCACTATGAACTTGAACAAGTCACTTCACTTCTCAGAGCCTTGGTGCCTCATTAGGAAACTGTCTGTGTAACATCTTTCTCACCAGGTTACAGTTCTGTGTGGGAAGACACTGACCCAGCATGTGGCTGAAATAATATCAATACCAATTGTTTATCAAGCTCAGAGCCTAGCACTTCACATTTTCCATACATCATCTCATTTCATTATCCCAACAAGCCTATGAGGCGAGTGTCAGTGTTATCCTTTATAGATACATATATAGCTGGGAATTTGCCTCAGTTTCCCCCACCACACACACAGAAAAGGTTCATAGAGGTAAAGTGACTCGCCCAAGGTCACACAATTGGGACCCAGGAAAGCTGCAATTCATAGCAGACATGCAGATACATTTGGCTGGCACAACTAGCCCCAGAGTCACTTATTTATTTATTTATTTATTTATTTATTTACTGAGATGGAGTCTTGCTCTGTCGTCCAGGCTGGAGAGCAGTGGTGTGATCTCGGCTCACCGCAACCTCTGCCTCAGGGTTCAAGTGATTCTTATGCCTCAGTCTCCTGAGTAGCTGGGATTGGAGGTTGAGCCACCACGTCCAGCTAATTTTTGTATTTTTTAGTAGAGGCGGGGTTTTGCCATGTTGCCCAAGCTGGTCTTGAACTCCTGGCCTCAAGTGATCTGTCTGCCTTGGCCCCCCAAAGTACTTGGATTACAGGCAGGTGTGAGCCACCCTGTCCTGCCTCCAACATTAATGTTAAGATAGAGACCGTAAGACTGAAAAGACTCTTAGTAACAACGAAATACCAAATTATAGGCCAGGTGTGGTGGCTCACACCTGTAATCCCAGCACTTTGGGAGGCTGAGGTGGGTGGATCCCTTGAGGTCAAGAGTTTGAGACCAGCCTGGCCAACATGGTGAAACCCCGTTTCTACTCAAAATACAAAAATTAGCCGGGTGTGGTAGCACATGCCTGTAGTCCCAGCTACTTGGGAAGTTGAGGCAGGAGAATCACTTGAACAAGGAGGCAGAGGTCACAGTGAGCCAACATTGTGCCACTGTGCTCCAGCCTGGGCGACAGAGAGAGACCCTATTTAAAAAAAAAAAATAATAATGAAGAAGACATAAGGCCATGCCAGGCAAGCACTAAGTCAAACACCCTACAGTTCAAAAATAAACTGTGTTTTAACTGCCACAGGCTTTGTCTTTTTCTCTGACAACTAAACAAACACTGGCCTCAAAATAATATTAATATTAAAACGATTACAATTCATCCAACTCAGAAATACTGACTTACTGGTCCGCCAACCATAACTACAACTTTCATTAGACAAGAGACTAACTTCAGTAACTTTCTCCTGATAAAAGGACCACTGACTGTAGACGGGCCCTGGTGGGTTTATGGAGATGGTGCACTTGTGTGCCTTGTGTCCCGAAAAGACCTTTTGATTTACAGGGCCTAATTATAATACATTTAACTGTTAAGTCTCTATCCCAAAATGAAAATGGGTCCTATATTACATACCTGTTTGTTCAATACACACGTGTCATGACCACCATCATAAATATTTTCTCGTAACCTGTTAAATATATATGTTGCTTAGGCAACCTGTTCAGCATAAACCTTCTACCCCAACCCCTCCTCCTTTGAAGTAACTGTCGCTGGTCTTATCCAAAGACACATTTCCCTGCTTGTGGGATGGCCCCCTTGCAGGCTGTAACTCTTTATACGAAACAAAGTCTCCTCTCCTTTTCCAAATTTTTACATTGGTTTTTTTTTTTTTTTTTGGTTGACTATCATAATGATCCCCTCAATCACTTCCTACCACTGAAAAATTCCATACTACAGGCCTTTATTTATTTATCTATTTATTTATTTATTTATTATTTTGAGACAGTCTCACTCCATCACCCAGGCTGGAGTTCAGTGGCGTAATCTCAGCTCACTGAAACCTCCACCTCCTGGGTTCAAGTGATTCTCTTGCTTTGGCCTCGCTAGTGGCTGGAATTACAGGCATGCACCACCACATTCAGCTAATTTTTGTATTTTTAGTAGAGACGAGGTTTCGCCATGTTGGCCAGGCTGGTCTCAAACTGCTGGCCTCAAGTGATCACCCACCTTGGCCTCCCAAAGTGCTGGGATTACAGGCTTGAGCCACCGTGCTCGGCCATATAGGCCTTTATTTAAAAAAAAAAAAAAAATCTATCACTTGAATTCAGGAGTTCAAGAGCAGCCTGGCCAACTTGGTAAAACCCCATCTCTACTGAAAAAAAAAATTATATATATATATATATAAAAATTAGCCGTGTATGGTGGCACATGCCTGTAGTCCCAGCTACTTGGGAGGCCGAGGAAGGAGAATTGCTTGAATCTGGGAGGTGGAGGTCGCAGTAAGCCGAGATTGCACCACTGCACTCCAGCCTGGGCAGCAGAGACTCCATCTTAAAAATAACTAACTAACTAACTAAATAAATAAATAAATAAATGCAAAATAAAAAATAAAATCCTTCATTTGTAGAGTTGGCTGATTTCTTTGGTGTAAAATACTTCTGCCATGGCTGATGTAAAGCTCCCCAAAACTCCCAAATATTTAATAAGCAGCTCTTATTTAGTAATCAGCTCCTGCCCACCAACGCACACCAGTTCTAGCACACCACTGGTCCTATCTATCCCCCTCTCAGGCCCCTATAAAGGGGTGACTGTGGTCTCGGAGCCTTAAGATTCTATTTTCCTTTGCTGGGGAGAAGGCGGGCTGCCTGCACTGAGCACCCACTGTGTGCCAGGAATGAGGCTGCTGCATCCCAACCTGGGACCTCTTTGAATCTTTACAACAACCCGTCAGTGAAGGTATTATGATCTCCACTTAATAGATGAGGAAACTGAGGCTCAAAAAAGTAGCATAGGCCAGGCACAGTGGCTCACGCCTGTAATCCCAGCACTTTGGGAGGCCAAGGCAGGCGGATCACCTGAGGCCAGGAGTTTGAGACCACCCTGGCCAACAGGGCGAAAACCCATCTCTGTTTTAAAATACACCAATTAGCTGGATGTGGTGGCAGGCGCCTGTAATCCCAGCTACTTGGGAGACTGAGGCAGGAGAACCACTTGAACCTGGGAGGCGGAGGTTGTCGTGAGCTGAGGTTTCGCCACTGCCCTCCAGTCTGGGCAACAGAGTGAGACTCCATCAAAAATAAATAAATACATAAATAATAAAATTTAAAAAGTGACTTTGGGCATGGTGGCTCACACCTGTAATCCCAGCACTTTGGGAGGAGGCTGAGGTGGGAGAATCGCTTGAGCCCAGGTGTTCGAGACCATCCTGGGCAACATAATGAGGCCCCATCTCTACGAAGAACATAAAAATCAGCCAGGTGTGGGGGTGCACACCTGTAGTTCCTGCTACTCGGGAGGCTGAGGCGGAAGGATTGCTTGAGCCCAAGAGGTAGAGGCTGCAGTGAGCTGTGATTGTACCACTGCACTCCAGCTTCGGTAACAGAACAAGACCTTGTCTCAAAAAACCCCAAAGAACAACAGCAGCAAAGTAACGTCTGCTAGCCAAGGTGGCCCAGAAAGTAAATGTCAAAGTCAGGACTCAAGGCCGATTCTGTCTGATAAGACCCTTTGCACTGAAGCGCTCTGCCTCAGGAGATCTAGGGCTGATACAAGGAAGTCCTGTCTTATTTCTGAACCTCAGTTTCCCCATCCATAGGGAAAAGAATTGGACAAATGAATTTCTAAAGATCCTTCTGGGCCTAGTGAGCCATAATTTTAAGATTGCAAGAGTGTAGTGAGGTGGGGACGGGCTTACATCAATGAAATGAATTAAATCCCCAAGGGAAGAGATTCACTAGTTAACCAGGGAGAGGTGTGCAGGAGGGGAGATGCTTCCAATTGTACCTGGCCATACATACTTGGAGGTGATATGATGCTGTGAAACCAACCTGGGTTTGGACCTCAGTCCCTCTACTTCCTGGCTGTGTGGCCGGGATTCTTTTTTTTTTTTTTTTTTTTTTGAGACGGAGTCTTGTTCTGTCGCCCAGGCTGGAGTGCAGTGGTGCAATCTTGACTCATTGCAACCTCCACCTCCTGGGTTCAAGTGACTCTCCTGCCTCAGCCTCCTGAGTAGCTGGGATTACAGACACACGCCACCACACCCAGCTAATTTTGTATTTTTAGTAGAGGCAGGGTTTCACCATGTTGGCCAGGCTGGTCTCGAACTCCTGACCTCTCAGGCCTGAGAGGGGGATAGATAGGACCAGTGTTGTGCTAGAGCTGGTGCACATTGGCTGGCAGGAGCTGATTATTAAATAAGAGCTGCTTATTAAATATCAGGGAGTTGCAAGGCAGTTGTTGGGAGCCATTACTTAATCCTGGTTCACCTCTCTGTTTTTGGTCCTGCTCGTAGTCTGCCCTATTGTTCTAGAAACCAAAAGGGACAGTAAAGGGTTCCCAGTATGAAAACCTTTGTACCTGGTATATGTGACAAAAGTTCTTCCACCTTTACAAACTATTGTGCCATCTTTCCTTTTCCATCTCCCTAAGTGGGTTTGGCAAGAGCCAGTGCTTTTTGCTCCCTGGTCTAGAAGTCCCAGAAGCTGAAAGGGGAGGGGGAGGCCTGTGGTTTCTGTTTTCAGCAAAGGCAGAAGCCAAGCCCCTTACTCTCCCCCTCACCGTCTGGGCCCTTCTCCCTCTGGCCTGCACCGGCTGGTTGGTCATCTCAGGTTTCTGGAAGCCTATGTTCCCAGAGGAGGCATTAAGGATGGAGGAATGCAGGCCCTGTGAGTGACGCATTAAGGGGGCCGTGCAGAGAAGCAGTCTGGGGGAGACCCCCCCAACGCCGCCAGCTGCGTCCCAGCCCCCACCGGAGAGGAAGAGAAAGGAAGCGGAAAGGAAACTGATCCAGCAGGCTCTCAGAGGACTTCCTGCACTCCTAGGTTCAGCATTCCTGTGTGGGAGGGGTGGGAGGCGGGATGGCTTAGGCCGTCTGGGGGAGTATGAAGGCAGCGGTTCCTCTGGGGGCTTGAAGCAACCGTGGACCAAGGTCCCAGAGCAAAGGCCCTTGCTAGTGAAGATGGCAGGGGATGAGCATTTAGTAAGCAACTACTGCCTTCTAGGCATCGTAAAAGCCCCTTTACTTTCCTAACCCAACTCTAAGGGGGCCTTCCTGCTCCCAGCCGAAGACCAGTCTCCGCAGGAAGTTACAACCAAGAAAAAAGTGAAGCAGTCAACCAGCGTGCAGAGGGATAAGGTTACAAAACGTCTCCAGCCCCAATCCAGCTCCCAAACTGCTGCAAAGCAAAGCCGCTCTTTCCTGAAGTTCACCTGGGACCCAGGAGAGGGGAGCAAATCGGTACCTCCCACAGAAAATCCTCCCAAAGCCTGCTTGGGCACCACACCCTCTCTCCAAAGGCTATGCCTCCTGGCACCTGCTCACATCCCTCCTCAATTGTGTCCCCGCTTCCGCCTCTCCATTTCAATTTCTGAATCTCCACTCATCACCAGGGGCGTCATAAACTCTGGTTTCCTTGGGACAACCCAGGTTTATGGCGGTTTATTACTAACGGTGCCCCCTTTTATGCTCAAAGTGTCCTGGGAGAACAATCAATGATACAGCGTCCCTCCTCACTCACCACTGACCTGCAGCTTCTGCAAAAGCCCCGCTGCTCAGAGATTCTGCAAGCAGAGGACACCTCATAGGAGGTGAGGGGGAAGCAAGGCTCTCCACCACCTCCTTTTACTGTTTTGTCTCCAGTCCCCAGAGTTTTTTCTTTTTATTTCCTTCCTTCCTTCCTTCCTTCCTTCCTTCCTTCCTTCCTTCCTTCCTTCCTTCCTTTCTCTTTTTTTTTTTTTTCTAGAGGAGTTTCACTCTTGTCACCCAGGCTGGAGTGCAATGGCACAATCTCGGCTCACTGCAACCTCCGCCTCCCGGGTTCAAGTGATTTTCCTGGTTCAGCCTCCTGAGTAGCTGGGATTACAGATGTGCACCACCATGCCCAGCTCATTTTTGTATTTTTAGTAGAGACAGGGTTTCGCTGTGTTGCCCATACTGGTCATGAGCTCCTGACCTCAGGTGATCCGCCCACCTCGGCCTCCCAAAATGCTGGGATTACAGGCACAAGCCACTGTGCCCAGCTGCCCCCTACCCCCCGCACCCACCAGAGTTTTTCATTTATTCCATTCAACACTAACCTCACCAATCAATTCCTTGTTTTGTAGATGAGGAAATGAAGGCCCAGAGCTTAGCACTTGGTCCAAGTCAAACATCCAGTCCATTTCCAAAGTGGAGGTTCAGACTCAGCTCTGCCTGAATCCGAAGCCCTCACATTCTCCATGATGCCAGGTCAGGGAGGCTGGCAGAAGAGGATCAACCTGGGACACCTTCCATTTTCAAGGAAGCAATCAACAGGGTCCCTCATGCCCAGAGGGTTCCGTGCCTTACTCAAGGTCACAGCGCATCAGTAGGAGAGCTGGTGCTAGAACCTGACCCTCAAAACATCCCTGAGTTTCTCCTGAGCTAACAGGAGGCCTCAGTGCCACTCTAACGGGAGGACTCAAAGCCAGGGAAGCTCAGATCACCAGTGTCTCCACCTCCCACTGTTTCGATCCCACTCATTGGCTGAGCATTGGCCTCAGTTTCCCCACTCAACAGGCTCTCTAGAGCCCCTTGACTGAGCCTCTCTTCCTGACCCACCTTGCCAGCCCCTCTCCCAAGAGAATGGAGCCTGAGCCTGTACCCCTAGTAAGAGCTCTGCCCCATGTAGATGTCGTGGGCCTGAGAGAGGAGGCGTGTCCAGACCCTGAAAACTGCCACTGCAGTGCCTGTTCAACTGGGTCACCAGTGTGGAGTGCCACAACAGAGAAGTCCTAACCATGTCTCCCAAACTTAGTGGCATTCGAGACTCTCTGTGCTGCCATGCTCCACCTTCCCCTCACACATCTTATGCTCCAGCCATGGTTTTTCCTGTCACCAGGATTGAGCACGTAGTGTTCCCTTTGCCTGGGGGCCCTTTCTTCCCCCTTGTTGAAAGAACTCTTATTCATCCGTCAGCACCCCAATCAATGCCCCTTCCCAGAGCATCAGTCATCAGCTGGTAGACGCTGGTGGGTCCTGTGGATTGTTTACAGCCAGTGTCCTTTCTGGTTGGTCAGTGACTGTGACAAACAGATTATTAAATATTTAGACTCTTACCCCCATTCTCTGTCCCTGTGGAGTCTTCCCTGACCCCAGGCAGGATCTTCCTTCCCTTTTGGGGCCCCTGTGTGTCCCTCTCTGCAGCCCTATCCCACGTGTAGCTCTGCCTGCTTAGGCTCTGTCCTCCTCTCTAGACTTCCAGCTCCCGAAGAGCAGGAACCATAACTGGTCCATCATGGTAGCTCCCCAGGGCCAAACCAGTGCCCAGGCCAGAGTGCTAGCACTTTAGCCACAAGTTTTACTCCTTGGAAAGGGGCTTCTAGAAGCTGGAGGAATGCTGGGAAGCCTCCTAACAGCTCCCATTTCTTGATGAGAGATGCTTCCTGTGGACTGGCCCCTTCCATAGGATGATGGTTGGCCCTACTTTACAGATGGAGAAACCAAGGTGCAGAGAGGTGACGGACATTGGCCAAGGTCACACAGCAAGTAAGAGATGGAACCGGGATTTGAACCTAGGTCTGAATCTGAAGTTCCATCTCTTCCCATGCGGTCTCTTTGAATCCCAGGCAACTATTTTTGGACAAGGAAGATCAATCTTAGCTCGGGGGCTTTCCCAGGGCTTCCAGTACCCCTGCTCAGGATAGGGATGGGTTAACGATGAACACTGATTTCCTCCATCAACTCACAGGGGCCCAGGCCAGGAGGGCTGCACAGGATGGACTGGCCCTTTTCTCTGATCCCCACTCCTTAGGCCTTGGAGCCAATCTTGGCCTTTGGCTGTCTTTGGTGTAAATTCCAGATAGGGATACTAGGAAGCAGTTCTGCAAAAGATGTGGGACTTTCCAAGACAAACCAAAAAGAGAAGACAGGAATGTCCCTCCCACAGGGTCACATTAGCACTGCCCACTGAGAACAACCTCTCTGGCCCCGTTACCACCCACATATCTGGCTCTTGTTTGCTCTCAGGGGGACTTCACAGTGGCTTGGTGGAGCCAGCCTCAAGACTTGAGCCATGAGATCTGGGTTCCAATCCTAGCCGCAGGGCTTGATGTGCTGGTGGCCCTGGTCAGCCACTTTACCTTGTTGATACTTTGCAGGCTTCACCTGTAAGTGAAGAGTTTGCTGGGGAAATTAAATGGAATAATAAGAACCAAGTGCCAAGTGCGTGACACAGGGTTAATGTTCCCTCCATACATGGGGATTGAGTGACACTCTAGAACATCTCTGGTCCTCCTCCCCTTCCCTGCCAATCTTGGTAACCTACAAATTCCCCAGGGAAGAGTACCACGTCTTCTTGCTTTAACATGATCTAGTCTGACCTTCAGTCTCTGTGGGCGGGGAAAACACAGTTTCCCCCTTTCTCTGTAGTCTGGAGCCTTCTCTGTACAAGCCCGTGTGGGAGGCCGTGGGTTTCTCTTAGATGAGATTATTGCCCAGGAGAAAGTCCCTGTACCCTTAAAACCATAGAAACTTGAGTCCTGCCACCTTCACCTCTATGTGGTTGGGACTCACACTTTTCAGAACTTGGTGGAGCTGCAAACCCAGTCTATGAAAATTCCAAATTATTCAACACAAAAGACATGCCTAAGGATTCACTGCTGGCTTCTTTTCAATAGTCAGCTCCCTTTTGTGTATTGTAAATGGGTCTCCTTTTATACAACTTCAAATTCTGAACAACTTCTTAGATGCCTGTCTAGAGCCAACTAAGATATGGTCTACCTGAAGTCCCACCACGTTCCACAAGCCACCTGAGCAGACGTTTCAAATAGAAGCTTCTACCCTCAGCTCCATAGATCACAAAGCCAGCTGACACCCGGAACCATACCTGTGACTAAAGGGCTTTCTTTTAGGGTAATGAAAATGTCTTGGGGCTGGGTGCAGTGGCTCATGCCTATAATCCCAGCACTTTAGGAGGACAAGGCAGACACAACACTTGAGCCCAGGGGTTTGAGAACAGGCTGGGCAACATAGTGAGGCTCCATCTCTACAGATAATTTAAACATTAGCAGGGTGTGGTGCGCACACCTGTGGTTTCAGCTATTCAGGAAGCTGAGGTGGGAGGATTGCCTGTACCTGGGAGGTTGAGGCTGCAGTGAGCCACAATTGCACCACTGTACTCCAGCCTCAGTGACAGAGTGAGAATCTGTCCAAAACAAAACGAAAACCAAGAAGAAAAGAAAAGAAAAAAAGAAAATGTCTTGGAATTAGACAATGTTGTGCTGGTTCCACACATTGTGAATGTACTGAAAATCACTGATTGTACACTTTAAAATGATTGAACCGGCCTGGTGTAGTGGCTCATGTCTGTAATCCCAGCACTTTGGGAGGCCAGCGTGCGAGGATCATGAGGTCAAGAGATTGAGACCATCCTGGTCAACACAGTGAAACCTCGTCTCTACTAAAAACACAAAAAATTAGTTGGGTGTGGTGGCACATGCCTGAGTCCCAGCTATTTGGGAGGCTGAGGCAGGAGGATCACTTGAACCCAGGAGGCGGAGGTTGCAGTGAGCCGAGATCGCGCCACTGCACCCTAGCCTGGCAACTTGGTGAGACCCCATCTCCAACAGCAACAGCAACAACAACAACAACAACAACAACAAAACCCAAAACAACAACAAAACAAAACAAAAAATGACTGAACCTGTAAATTTTCTGTTATGTGTGTTTTACTACAACAAAATAAAAAATAAAAAATAAATTAAAAAAAGACGTAAGGACGCATCCATTCTCAGGAGTTGAGCTTCACTTACACGCCCTGGGTGAGCACCTCTTTTTATCTTGTGTCCTGGATACCTCACTCGCCTTACCTAATCCTGGTCCTGGGGCCCAAGGCCTGCCCCATGGAGAGAGAGAATTCTGTGTTTGCCTTGTAGCTTCTCTTGCACCCACCACTCCCCAGGAGAATCCTTTCTTTGGCCATTCGGGTTATGGGCTGATGCAGGAACATTTGAGGGGGGAGAAGGAAGAGAGAGAACTGGAAACAAGAATTGCTTGGGAGCAGCCAAGAAATACTTATTGGAAAAAAGAAAAACTATGGAGTTAGGAAATAGAGAGTGGGAGAAATGTGAGGAATTACCTGGCTCAATCTTTTTATTAAAAAACAAACAAACAAACAACTTTATTGAGATATAATTAGCACACAATCCACTTCATCCATTTAAAGAGTACAATTCAGTGTTTGTTGGTTGTATAGTCACAAAGTCACAGATATGTGCAACCATTGCCACCGTCAATTTTAGGATGTTTTCATCACCAAAAGAGAAATCATCCCTTCCCCACAAAGTGTCAAGCAACCACTGATCAATTGTCTATCTCTTTGGATTTACCCATTCTGGAAATTTCAGAAAATTGAATCAGACAATATAACTTTTGTGACTGGCTTTTTCCGCTTAGCATAATGTTTTCAAGGTTCATCTATTAACTAAATAAATAACCTGTCAAAGTATTTCCCAGTATGGTTGTACAATTTTGCACCCCTGACAGCAATATATATTCTAGCTGCTCTACATCCTCACCAGCACTTCGTATTGTTAGTATTAAAAATGTTAGCCATTCTATAAGTATGTAGCACTTGGTCATTGTGGCTTTACTTTGCATTTACCTAATGAATAATGATGTTGAATTTTATGCACTTATTTGCCATCCATATGTCTTTGAGGAAGTGCCTCTTCAAAGCTCTTGACTATTTTATTGTTGGTTAGTTTGTCTTCTAATTATTGAGTTATGAGTTACTTTAAAATTTTGGATACCAGTTACTTATCAGACGTTTTCTCCCAGTCTTTGGCTTGTCTTTTTATTTTCTTAACAGTGACTTTCATAAAGGAAAAGTTTTTAATTTTGAAGGCTAATTTTTCAATTTTTGACTTTTGTGGTTTATGTTATTTGCATCCTGTTTAAATAATCTTTATCTACCAAGGTCACAAAGATATTTTCCTTTCCTATGTCTTTGAAGATTTGTATTCTATATTTAAGTCTATGATCCATTTGAAGTTTTATATGGTGTGAGAGGTAAGGGTTGAGGCTTTTTTTTTTTGGATATGGATGTCTAATTGTTTCTTCACCATTTGTTGAGAAGACTGTTGTTTCTCCATTGAAATTACCTTGGTTCCATTGTCAAAAATCAACTGACCAAATGTATATTTGGACTATTTCTGGACTCATTTCTGTTCCACGGATCTATAGGTCTAATCTTATGCTATGAGCATGCTGTCTTCCATATAGTAGCTTTATAGTAAGTCTTCAAATAAGGTAATGTGACTTCTCCAACTTCTTCCTTCTTTTTCAGAATTGTTTTGGCTATTCTAGGTCCTTTGCATTTCCATATATAATTTAGAATCAACTTGTCAATATCTACCAAAGAAAAAAGCCTGCTGGGATTTTGACTGAAATTGCAACATCAATTAGGAAAGTACTAACATAATTCTTCAGAATTGTTAATATTTTGTTAAAGTAGTTAGTCTTCTCATCCATGAACATGGTATATCTCTCCTTTTATTTAGATCTTTTTTTATTTCTCTTGGTAATGATTTTCCGTTTTCAGTGCACAAATCTTATTTAATGATACTTGTCCCTTAACTTTTCATATTTTTAATGCTATTTTAAGTGGTATTGGTTTTTAATTTCTTTTTTTTTCTTTTCTTTTTTTTTTTTTTTTTAGATGGAGTGTTGCTCTGTTGCCCCAGCTGGAGTGCAGTGGCATGATCTCGGCTCACTGCAAGCTCTGCCTCCTGGGTTCATGCCGTTCTCCTGCCTCAGCCTCCCAAGTAGCTGGGACTACAGGCACCTGCCTCCATGCCCAGCTAATTTTTTAATATTTTTAGTAGAGACGGGGTTTCACCATGTTAGCCCAGATGGTCTGGATCTCCTGACCTTGTAATCCACCTGCCTTGGCCTCCCAAAGTGCTGGGATTACAGGCATGAGCCACTGAACCCAGTCGGTTTTTAATTTCAATGTTAAATTTTAAAATTACTGTTATGTAGAAAGACAATAGACTTTTGCATGTTGGCCCTGTGTCTTACAACTTTGCTAAATTCACATGTTATTTCTATTAGCTTTGTAATATATTTTTCTATGTAGACACCATGTTCTCTACAAACACAGTTCCACTTAATCCTTTCCAATCTGTTTGCCATTTATTTATGTGTATTTATTTGCTTGTTTGTTGTATTGTACTATCTAGGACATCTAGTACAATGCTGAATAAAAGTGGCAAGAGTAGAGATCCTTGCATTGTTCCCAGTCTTAGTGGGAAAGCAATCTTTCATTATTAAGTGTGGTGTTAGCTGTAGGTCTTATTGTAGATGTTATTTATCAGATTGTGAAAGTTCCCTTCTATTTCTAGTTTGCCAAAAATTTCTTTTGTAAAAATCATGAGTAAATTTTTATCAAACACTTTTTCTGCCTCTAATAAGATGATCATATAGTTTTTCTTACACCACTGCACTCCAGCCTAGGTGACAGAGTAAGACTCTGTCTAAAAAAAAAAAAAAAAAAAAAAAAAAGATGATCATATAGTTTTTCTTTTTATATCTATTGATATGTTGAGTTACATTGATTTATTTTTGAATATTGGACCAACCTTGCATTCCTGAGATAAACCCTACTTGGTCTTGATATATTATCCTTTTTGTATGTTATTAGATTTGATTTGCTAATGTTTTGTTAAAGATTTTTGTATTTGTATTCGTTAGGGATATAGGCCTATAGCTTTCTTTTCTTGTATCTTTGTCATGCTTTAGTATCAGGATAATTCTGAGTTCATAGAATTAGTTAGGAGTTTTGCTCTCCCCTTCTACATTCTGGAAGACTTTCTGTAGAATTAATATTTCTTTTAAAATAAATTTAGCTGATAAAATTCACCAGTGAAGCCATCTGGGCTGGGAAATTTTTTCATGAGAAAGTTTTTACTGTGAATTTCTATTCCCTAATTGATGTATAGGACTATCTGGGTTTTCTGTTTCTTCTTTTTTTATATATCAAAAATAGACTTTATTTTGCAATGGCATATTTCAAGCATGAACACCATATTTTGGAAAACAATAGATTTGAAGCATATTTGTTACCTAGTTTTTTCACAACAGAAGGCTAGAACAAAATTCGACTTGCTTTCCACAGCTTTTAGAAATTAACTGAGAATATCACTAAGCATGAAAGACATTTTCTTGGTGAGGCACTACATTGCCAATCTTTTTTCACTCCTTTTTTTTTTCCTTTCCATGTTTCTTTCTCAGCTTTTCTTACTATTTTTGCTTGGTTTTTAGTACTTCAGCCTATTTCACAGACCTCCCAGTGACACCCTTAGGTGTTGCTTTATTTAAACTGTGTACTCAAAGCCAAACACATTATGGCTGGGCACAGTGGCTCATGCCTCTCATCCTGGCACTTTGCGAGGCCGAGGAGGAAAGATCACTTGAGGTCAGGAGTTTAAGAACAGCCTGACCAACATGGTAAAACCCCATCTCTACTAAAAATACAAAAATTAGCCAGGTGTGGTGTCACATGCCTGTAATCCCAGTTACTCAGGATGCTGAGCCAGGAGAATCACTTGAATCCAGGAAGTGGAGGTTGCAGTGAGCCAAGATTTCTTCACCACACTCCAGCCTGGGCCACAGAGTGAAACCCTGTCTTTAAAAAAAAAAAAAAAAAAAAAAAAAAGGTCGGGTGTGGTGGCTCACGCCTGTAATCCCAGCACTTTGGGAGGCTGAGGTGGGTGCATCATTTGAGGTCAGGAGCTCGAGACCAGGTTGCCCAATATGGCAAAACTCTGTCTCTACTAAAAATACAAAAATTAGCTGGGCGTGATGGCACATGCCTGTAATCCCAGGTACTCAAGAGGCTGAGGCACGAGAATGGCTTGAACTGGGAAGGTAAAGGTTGCAGTGAGCTGAGATCGCACCACTGCATTCCAGCCTGGGTGACAGAGCTAGACTCTGTCTCAAAAAAAAAAAAAGCCAGCACATTTTATTTTCTAAAAAATTTCAATGCTGATGACAGTTTTATTGGTTTTGATACATATATGCTAACATGAAATAGCTAACGTACGTATTCACATAATAAAATTTTAACTGCTGCTTTCTCAGAGTGAAAGAGAGAAAAAGTAATTTTTTCCCTCTTTTTTAAAACTTGTATTTTAGGTTTGGGATACATGTGAAGGTTTGTTACATAGGTAAACATGTTTGTTGTGCAGGTTATTTCATCATCCAGATATTAAGCCCAGCAACCAACAGTTATCTTTTCCACTTCTCTCTGTTTCTTCTTGAGAACTTTGCTAGCTTGTGTCTTTCAAGGAATGTGTCCACTTCATGTAAGTTGTCAAATGTATGGTCATAACGTTGGGCACAATACTTCCTTACTATCTTTTTAATGTTCATAGGGTGTGTAGGGATGCCCTCTCTTTCTTTTTTTCTTTTCCGTCCTTCCTTCCTTCCTTCCTTCCTTCCTTCCTTCCTTCCTTCCTTCCTTCCTTCCTTCCTTCCCTCCTTCCTTCCTTCTTGCTTTCTTGCTTTTTTTTTTTTTTTTTTTTTGACAAGGTCTTGCTCTGTCACCCAGGCTGGAGTGTAATGGCGCTATCATAGCTCACTGCAGCCTCGATCTCCTGGACTCAAGGGATTCTCCCACCTCAGCCTTCCAAGGAGCTGAGACTACAAACATGAGCCGCCACACCCAGCGAATTTTTTATTTTTTTGTAGAGACAGGGTCTCGCTGTGTTGCCTAGGCTGGTTTTGAATTCCCAGCTTTAAGCAATCCTCCTGCCTCAGCCTCCGAAAGTGTTGGGATTACAGGCAGAGCCACTGCACCCAGCCTTTCTTTTTTCTTGTTGGTAATTTGTGTCACTTTTTTTTTTTTTTTTTTCTGAGATGGAGTCTCACTCTGTCACCCTGACTAGAGTGCAGTGGTGTGATCTCAGCCCACTGCAAACTCCACCTCCCGGGTTCAAGCTATTCTCCTGCCTCAGCCTCCCAAGTAGCTGGGACTTCAGGCGCCCGCCACCACATCTGGCTAATTTTTTGTATTTTTGGTAGAGATGGGGTATTGCTACGTTAGCTAGGATGGTCTCAATCTCCTCCCCTCATGATCCTCCCACCTCGGCCTCCCAAAGTGCTGGGATTGCAGGTATGAGCCACGGCACCTGGCCCATGTCTTTCTGTTTTCTACTGATTAAGATGAGGTTCATCAATGTTGTTGATATTTTCAAAGAGCCAGCTTGTGGTTTCATTTATTTTCTGTCTTGTTTTTCTGCTTTCTAGTCATTGATTTCTACTCTTATCTTATTATTTCTTTCTTTCTTTCTACCTGCTTTGGGTTTAATTTGCTCTTTTTGTCCAGTTCCTTAAGGTGGAAGCTTAGCAAATGTATTTATTTTGGGACTTTCTTCCTTTCAAATAAAGTCATTTAATGTTATAACTTTCCCTTTATTGTACTGCTTTAGCTGTATCACATAGGCTTTGATATGTTACATTTTCACTGTTATTCAGCTCAAAATATTTTATAGTTTTCTTTGTGATTTCTTTCTCTCTCTCTCTCTCTCTATATATATATATATATATTTTTTTTTTTTTTTTTTGAGACTGAGTCTTGCTCTGTCAATCAGGCTGGAGTGCAATGGCGCAATCTTGGCTCACTGCAACCTCTGCCTCCTGGGTTCAAGCAATTCTTGTGCCTCAGCCTCCCCAGTAGCTGGGATTACAGGCTTGTGCCACCACACCTGGATAATTTTTGTATTTTTTGTAGAGACAGGGTTTCACCAGGTTGGCCAGGCTGATCTCGAACTCCTGACATCAAATGATCTGCCTGCCTCAGCCTCCCAAAGTGCTGGCATTACAGGCATGAGCCACCGTGCCTGGCAGATTTCTTTCTATATATTCTTTATTGATGTATACAGGCATACTAAAAGTTTTTAAAAATCCACAGGTGAAAAGGATGTACAACAACTTCTCGATGGGTCTTATTGCTGGGAGTGAAGGGTAGACGGAAATGGGGTAAGAAAAGTGGTGGATATTAACAATGCTCACCACCATGTCAGTTCTCTTCTGAGCATATGAGAGGATTATACTTCACTTCCCCTTTGAAGTTGGACATGGACACATGACTTGCTTTAGCCAATGAAACGTGAGGAGAACTGACACGTGCCGCTTCCAAATGGAAACATCTAAGAGCCAGCGCCTGAGTCTTCTTGCTCCCTTCCTTACCTGGTGAACCTTGAAGCCTTTTGCTGAGATCACAGCATCATAAATAGTGGCGTGTCCCTCAGACTGGGTTCCTAAGAGACTACAATGAATATAGCCCAATCTAGTCAACTTTCACTGGATCGAGAATGTGGTAGAAACAGACTTTTCTTGTTTAAAGCAACTGAAATTTGGGGTTTGTTACTACAGCATAACCTAGCCTTTCCTGGCTAACACAGGGAACTTTGATTATATTTATAAGTTTTTTTTTTTTTTTTTTCTTTTGAGACAGAGTCTCACTCTGTTGCCCAGGTTGGAGTACAGTGGCATGATCTCGGCTCACTGCAACCTCCACCTCCTGGTTCAAGTGATTCTCCTGCCTCAGCCTCCTGAGTAGCTGGGATTACAGGCACATGCCACCGCGCCTGGCTAATTTTCATCTTTTCAGTAGAGATGGGGTTTCACCATGTTGGTCAGGCTGGTCTCGAACTCCTGACCTCGTGATTTGCCCGCCTCAGCCTCCCAAAGTGCTGGGATTACAGGCATGAGCCACTGCACCTGACCAGTTTTTCTTTTTTCACAAGCCTAAAGTTTCATTTTTTAACGTGGGTAGCAGGTACATGAGTATTTGTCATATAATTTTCTATACCTCCCGTATGTTTTAAGTAACTTTTTAAAAATTTTATTTTTATATTTTTTGAAGACAAAATCTCTCTGTCACTCAGGCTGGAGTGCCATGGCCTGATCTCCACTCACTGCAACCTCCGCCTCCCAGGATCTAGCGATTCTTGTGCCTTAGCCTCCCAAGTAGCTGGGATTACAGGTGCGCACTACTATGCCTGGCTACTTTTTGTATTTTTAGTAAAAATGGGATTTTGCCATGTTGGCCAGGCTGGTCTCAAACTCTTGACCTTAAGTGATCCTCCCACCTCGGCCTACCAAAGTGCTGGGATTACACACGTGAGCCACTGTACCTGCTCTGCTTTAAGTAACTTTTAAAGGAAAAACAACATTAGAGCAGAGGGAGTAGAAGAGGAGAAGGAGGAGGAGGCACCTGGGGTGATGGGTCCTTTTTTCTATTCCCCACGTCATTTCTCCATCTATCCTCTGGGTTTGGGAAGTGAGTGGGGAAAGGTTTGACTATTTCTCCAGCCAGATAATCATCTATGAGCAGTAGCCCCTCACCCTCACTCTGCTTGTCACCATCTGGTACATTACATATTTAGTGTATGGTTATCGTCTCTCTCTCCTTGAGAACAGAGACTTTATTTTATAACCCCAATGCCTAGAACAATGCCTGGCACACAGAAGTCACTCAATATCTGCTTTTTTTGTGTGTTTGTTTTCTTTTTTTTGAGACGGAGTCTCGCTCTGTCCAGGCTGGAGTGCGATGGCCCAATCTAGGCTCACTGCAATCTCCGCCTCCCGAGTTCAAGCGATTCTCTGCTTCAGTCTTCTGAGAAGCTGGGATAACAGGTGCCTGCCACCACACATGGCTAATTTTTGTATTTTTAGTAGAGATGGGGTTTCACCATCTTGGCCAGGCTGGTCTTGAATGCCTGACGTTGTGATCCACCCTCCTCAACCTCCCAAAGTGCTGGGATTACAGGCATGAGCCACCACGCCCAGCCAATACCTGCTTGTTAAATGAACACATGCAAAAGATTGTCCCCGCACCCATGTCTGCCTAGGGAGGACAATGACCACATTCTGTCCCTGTTCCACGTTCCTTCTCACTCGCCTTTCCGCCAGAGTGAACACCCAGTGGAAGTGATGAAAGTGTAAGCAGCTCTTTACTCAAAGGTCCAGATATTTGGCTGGGCATGGTGGCCCATGCCTGTAATCCCAGCACTTTGGGAGGCCGAGGTGGGCAGATCATCTGAGGTCAGGAGTTTGAGACCAGCCTGGCCAACATGGTGAAACCTCGTCTCTACTAAAAACACAAAAATTAGCTGGGCATGGTGGTGGGCCCCTGTAATCCCAGCTACTTGGAAGGCTGAGGCAGGAGAATCGCTTGAACTCTGTGGGCGGCAGAGGTTGCAGTGAGCCAAGATCATGCCATTGCACTCCAGCCTGGGCGACAGAGCAAGATACAATCTACAAAAATAAAAGTCCAGATATTTGTTCCAACATCATGTTTCTGTGTTTTGTGTTTGCGTATGCATGTGTGAGTGTGTCTGTCTGCCTGTCTGTCTGGGGCTGGGATGAGGAGACTGGGGGCTGTGCCCCTCATGCAGCCATTTCCTTCTACTCTATTCCCTGCCCAGGTGGGAGTCTCGTTAAGTATACCCAAAGAAGCATGGACAGACCCCAACTCCCCATTGGGGCCACCCTACAGCCTCAGGGAGGGGTCTGGAACTCGGCTTTCTCCAGGAGATGTGGGGAACACTTTCCCAGGGTCCTTCAGTGGACTCTCATCCACTTCTTGGCTGCAGAAATTCCCTGGCCACCTGGGCATGGAGACGCTCTGGCTCCACCAGCCCACGCAGAAGCCTGAACTCATGTAATTAGACATAATGACACATGGCAGGAGCTTCCAGAATCTCACACTCTAATGACACACCCACCTTCCAACCCATTTCAGGGGCCAGCAGAGCTCCTAATTAGGTCTGGCGCCAGCAGATGGGAGATCCAAGGGTTGAGGGAACAAGGAGAGAATCCTGGCCTTGCAGTTTGTCAACCTGTGCACTAAGTCCAGTTTGATTGCTTTTTGACTATGAGGCATTGGGCAAGTTGATCCACATCTTCGAGCCTCCATTTTCTCATCTGTAAAATGGGGCTATGTATTTACACCACAAAGGGCTGTTGTGAGGAGTGTGAGTCCCCTCCTGCAGGGAGGCTGCCAGTGGGATTAGGGTGGGTCTGGGGGAGACTGGCCTGTCATGCCCAAGGCCAGGGCCTGTGTTCTGGGGTGGGACTTCCTTCGGGTGTAGGGGAAGCTGCCACACCTTCAAAGGCCGATTGGACAAAAGGCAGTTCTCTGAAAGCTCATTGAAGGACCACTGCCTCACATTACTGAATTACTGGTTTTTCAAAAACCTGTTTAAGAAATACTCTTTTTGGCCAGCATGGTGGCTCACGCCTGTAATCCCAGCACTTTGGGAGGCTGAGGCAAGTGGATAACCTGAGGTCAGGAGTTCGAGATCAGCTTGGCCAACATGGCGAACAAAACGCTGTCTCTATGGGCGTGGTGGCACACACCTCTAATCCCAGCTCCTCAGGAGGCTGAGGCAGGAGAATCACTTGAACCCAGGAGGCAGACATTGCAGTGAGCCGAGACTGCGCCATTGCACTCCAGCCTGGGTAACAAGAGTGAAACTCCATCTCAAAAAAAAAAAAAAGAAGAAATTTATTTTTAAAATTATGTTTAATGTATATTCTTCTAGTGGATATATTCCATTTCTAGGAGCATTTTAAGGACTATTTAATTTGTCCAAAGTTAAGGGCCATAACACATTTGCTCTTCTAATGCATTTCTTCCCCTCCTCCTCCTCCTTCTCCTCCTCCTTCTCCTTCTTCCTCCTCTTCTTCTTCTCCTTCTTCTTCTTCTTCTTCCTCCTCTTCTTCTTCTTCTTCTTCTTCTTCTTCTTCTTCTTCTTCCTTCTTTCTTCTTTCTTCTTTCTTCTTCGTCTTCTTCTTTTTTAGATGGAGTCTCGCTCTGTCACCAGACTGGAGTGCAGTGGCACAATCTCGGCTCACTGCAACCTCCACCTCCTGGGTTCAAGTGATCCTCCTGCCTCAGCCTCCCGAGTAGCTGGAACTACAGGCATGCACCACTATGTCCAGCTAATTTTTTGCATTTTTAGTAGAGACAGGGTTTCACCATGTTAGCCAGGATGGTCTCGATCTCTTGACCTCGGCCTCCCAAAGTGCTGGGATTATAGGCATGAGCCACTGCGCCCAGTCTATTCTTCTTAAATAATATCCTATGAATATGTTTTCCACAGTATCATATGGGAACTTTAGCTTTTAGACTGATTGTTTTATAAAACCTCTGAAAAAAAGTAATTTTCTGTCTTAGAACTTTAGCACCTGAAGGATCCTTTGAAGAGTTTGTTAAATGGTCAACTCAACCAATTATCTAAATTTACTGCTTATCTCAAAATATATTTCTCTTTTTTTTGAGATGGAGTCTTGTTCTGCCACCCATGCTGGTGTGCAGTGGCGTGATCTCAGCTCATTGCAACCTCTGCCTCCTGGGCTCAAGTGATTCTCCTGCCTCAGCCTCCCTAGAAGCTGGGATTACAGGAGTGTGCCCCACGCCCGGCTAATTCTTGTATTTTTAGTAGATACAGGGTTTCACCATGTTGGCCAGGCTGGTCTCGAACTCCTGACTGCAAGTGATCCACCCACCTTGGTCCCCCAAAGTGCTGGGATTACAGGCATGAGCCACTGCGCCTGGCCTACAACATGTATGCCTTTTAATTATATTTTTATATTTTGATTTCACTTTCGAAAAATTTTACATGCATTTTGTTCTGCAAGACTTAACGATGAAAAACAGCTATCTCCTGTCTAATCCATCTTTGCTCCCAGTTCCCAGCCATCAGAGGTAACTGCTTTTTAATAAGAAACAAGTTTCTTTTTTTATTTGCCTTTATGCTTCCACTGTAATCACATGTCTATACTGTTATTTCTTGATTTTCCATTTTATGTACAGTCTACTCTCTTCTTACTTTGGAAGATTAGAATTTGCTTCCCATACCGCCCTGCCCCTACTTCCCCTGGTACTATCTTCCTTATAAGATCATCTCATAAGTTTTGGTTAAATAAATATTTGGGGTTTATTTTGTGGCCATGTGAACAGTGTTGATAGCCCAGCCATACAGAGTACTGTGATTGCATTATTGCATTTATTCTCTTGTGCAACTTTCTGTTTTTCCTAGAATTGTTCATTTTCTGTCTATTTATTTATTTAGAGATAGGCTCAAGCTATATTGCCCAGTCTGAACCGGAACTCCCGGGCTCCAGTGCTAAGCTAATATCCTATTCTTCACTCTATTTGCATCCCTAGTTTTAACCTGGGTCCATCAATGTTTCTTACCTGAGATAATAATTATGATCATACTTGCCAAAGGTGGTTTTCCTTCTTTCTGTATTATTTGGCATTCTACTGTCAGGAAAAGCTTTCTCTTCTGTCCAGTTACTTATTTGTTTGTTTGTTTATAGCAGTTGGAGTCAGGGCCTTCTCTTTTATTCAATGGGTTATCATTCATTGCTATCATTATTAATTTGGATTTTTCAACTACACCAGATTTGGTGCAGCCCAGTCCAGCTGCCCCTGTGTCCCTTTGACATGTCCGCACTATGCTTTGAACGCTTAGTGACTTTTTGCCACAACAAGGTGTTCCAGGTTCATCTTGTTCTTCCTCTGTCCCAGCCCAGGACTCAGGATTCCTCCAAACAGCATTTTGAAAACAAGATCTTGGCAGTAGGTGCTACCAGATCATTGTTGCTCCCAGACCTTCTTGGTGAACAGAGCTGACACACACACACACACACACATCAAATATGCATACATGTGTACACATATGCATGCGGGTGCATATACATGTATATATGTAGATACACCTTTCCATCTGTATTCTCTCTCTCTCCACATGAACACACATTTTCACCATGTGTTCTCACTGAGAGCTCCAACTTCATTCCAACACCACAGGCTTCTTCAGTTTCCTCCTTTTCCTTTTCTTTCTTTCTTTTTTTTTTTCTGACACGGAGTTTCACTCTGTCACCCAGGCTGGAGTGCAGTGGTGTGATCTCGACTCATTGTAACCTCTGCCTCCTGGGTTCAAGCGATTCTCCTGCCTCAGCCTCCTGAGTATCTGGGATTACAGGCATGTGCCGTCACACACGGCTGATTTTTGTATTTTTTAGTAGAGACGAGGTTTCACCATGTTGGCCAGGCTGGTCTCGAACTCCTGATGTCAAGTGATCCTCTCGCCTTGGCCTCCCAAAGTGCTGGGATTATAGGTGTGAGCCGCTGCGCCTGGCTTTTTTTTTTTTTTTTTTTTTTAATCTTTTTTTTTTTTTGAGACAGAGTCTCGCTCTTGTTGCCTAGACTGGAGTGAAGTGTCACAATCTCGGCTCACTGCAACCTCTGCCTCCTGGGTTTAAGCAATTCTCCTGTCTCAGCCTCCTGAGTAGCTGAGACTACAGGTGTGCACCACCACGTCTGGCTAATTTTCGTAGTTTTTAGTAGAGACGGGGTTTCACCATGTTGGCCAGGCTGGTCTTGAACTCCCAACCTCAGGTGATCCACCTTTCTTGGCCTCCCAAAGTGCTGAGATTACCCTCGTGAGCCACTGCATCCAGCCGGTTTCCTCCTTTCTGCATCTGTGCCTCCCTGCCTCCTCAGGGAGAAACCTGAATCCTCTTGTCCATGGTAAGCTATACCTCTGCTCCGCCCCAGTACATACCCATCTTTGATTCCAGCAGACTGCTGCCCAGGTCCAGCCTCACAGAGGCCACTGTGACTGTCGTCCTTGGGCCTCATGATTTTGATTGGATGCACTGATAAAGGAAGGCAGGCAAGAGGAAGAAAGGAAAGAAGGGAGAGATACAGGGAGGCAGCGAAGGAGAGAGGGAAAAGGCAGGCAGGCACAGGATGGGTTTTAAAAGTTTTAGAAGATTTCTTGATTTTCAGGAATGTTCAGTTTGTCTCTACCCCACGTCCCTGATGCTGCCACTGGAGGGGAACACAATAGAGATCTAAGCCCAGTCTGGGCTGCAGGTCCCAGAGGTGAGAGGGATCTGAAGGCCCCAGATCCTGACTCCCCATAGCCATGATGGCCTTGCTAATTCATTTCATGCACACAGTGGGAACTTTTACGAATTAAAACACAATGAAAAAAAGCCCAGTGGGGTGGCTCACACCTGTAGTCCTAGCCAAGGTGAGCAGATTGCTTGAGGCCAGGAGTTTGAGACCAGCCTGGGCAACATGGCAAAACCCCATCTCTACAAAAAATACAAAAATTAGCCGGGTGTGGTGGTACGTGCCTGTGGTCCCAGCTACCTGGGAGACTGAGGCAGGAGGATGGGTTGAGTCCGAGAAGTTGAGGCTGCAGTGAGTTGAGATTGCACCACTGCACTCCAGCCTGGGTGACAAGAGCAAGGCCCTGTCTCAAAATAAATAAATAAATAAAATGTTTTAAGTCGGGATAGATTTGTTAAGCTCAATGATCTGGTGATATGGCACAGTGATCCTTTGACTGACTGACTTAGCCACGGTAGGTGTGGAAAGGGAAGGTGGTCTCTACTCACCGGCTCTGGGGTCCCTTCCTTTCGCACCCAGAGTAGTTCTGTTCATTTGCATTAGAACTCTCTGGCTTTGGATGATATTTCTTTTGATAAAGGGTTTGAAAGAAAACTGAGCTGGGTGCGGTGGCTCACGCCTGTAATCCCAACACTTTGAGGGGCCGACGCGGGCGGATCATCTGAGGTCAGGAGTTTGAGACCAGACTGGCTAACATGGTGAAACCCTGTCTCTAGTAAAAATATAAAAAAATTAGCTGGGCGTGGTGGCGCGTGCCTGTAATCCCAGCTACTTAGGAAGCTGAGGCAGGAGAATCGCTTGAACCCAGGAGGTAGAGGTTGCAGTGAGCTGAGATCACGCCACTGTACTCCAGAGTGGGCCACAGAGTGAGACTCCATCTCAAAAAAAAAAAAAAAAAAAAAAAAAAAATAGAAAAGAAAAGAAAGGAAAGGAAATTGAGCCTGAGTTCCAGTTTTGCTGGGCCTCCTGCTTGCTGGGTGACCCTGGTCAAGCCTTTCCTTCCCTAAGCTTCAGTTTCCCACCCAGGAAAGGACAGGTTGGATGCTGAGTTCTGTGTATCTCAGTGTCAGGTGTATTGCACACATAGCTGGGGACCAGCCACCAGTCCCCAGGAACGGCCATCAGTTCCCCAGGCAGGGGAGGGAGGAACCACCTTCCCCACCCTCTTCCAGAGAAACAGGTCACTGGCTGGGCTTGGGCCTGCAGCCAAGGGGAACTCGGAGACAATAAGCCCGAGTCACCGGCTGGCAGGTTGTGCAACTTCCACCAGCGCCTGCAAACAAGATATTGGCCCCTGGACTTTGAACTCTGGGCAACCTTCTCCCCACCTCTCAGACCTAAACCACCCAGTTTAGGGGACAAGGCTGGGGGTGGGCAGGGTGCTCGCTTAGTTCCAAGGCCAGCTGGGTGGCTCTGGGCCCCTTGAAGAGAGAGGGTCCCACCAAGGAGAGTGTCGGAGCACCTGGCTGTGGGGGGTGGTCAGTGGAGGAGGCTGGCCAATGGGGAGCTGTCATAGTGTGTGTGTGTGTGTGTGTGTGTGTGTGTGTATGTGTGTGTGTGTTGCCTCTGCCTGTGCATGGAGCCATGGTTACGCTCAGGGGAGTGACACTGGCAGATTGTCGGATGCTGGATGCTGTTTTGTGCCTGGAAAGTGGTCCATGCATGAGTCTGTGGGGACGGTACGATGTGTGTCCTCGTGTGTGAGGCACTGGCGACTGACATGTATGTGTGTTATCTGTTTGCATGCATGTATGTAATGGGGCCCATGGCAAAGTACAGATAGGTGAGACTGCACACACGTGTGATTCTGTGGGGCACGTGCAGGTGTGTGGCTCTGATTGTGTGTCGATGAGTGTGTGTGTGGGTGTAAATACACGTATGTGTGCACGATGGTGGGTGGGTGTGTTTATCGTCGAGGATACACGTCTGTGCGTGTGCATGCCTGTGTGAGCCCCAGTTGCTGGGCCTGTGGTCTCTGTGGTGGTGTTATGGTTTGTAAACATGCATGACCTCTTTACTACACGTGAGTGCAGGTAACATGGATGTCCATGCAAGTGCCGGTGTAGGATCTGTGTCCCTGGAGCCTTGGCCCAGCTTGTCACACGTTTCATCCCCTGGACGCCTACCAACCTGTCAATGACTTTCATGCTTCCAGCAAGTCTCTATTCTGAACCTCTGTTTCCCCATCTGAACCACATAGGAAGAGGTTAGATCGGATGAGCCCTCAGCGTCCTCCTACCTCTGCAGCGGCTTGGATACCACAGAGCAAAGAACGTGCAAATGTGAGGAAAGTGAGAGCCCAGAATGCCTAGAATTTACCTTGGTCCCTGGCTGAGGGACAGGAAGCTTTGAAGTGACAGATGAAGCTAGGGACCCAGATCCTGGGATAGGGCAGGCCCAGCAAGGGCCTGAGGGACCCACTGTTTTCCGTCTGGCAAGCCACCACCGTGGGCTGAAGGGAGGGGACTGACTGATGTGACCTCTGCCCAGGAAGCTGGAAGGGCGGATGGGAGTGGGGAGACCAAGGTGGGCGAACCTCCGTGAACAGCCTCCAAAAGGAACCCCAGCGACACTGAGTGGGAGGCAGTACCACCCCTCTACTCACAGAAAGGATTCTGTCCCCACTCTTTAGTTCCTTAAGCAGTGGAACCCCTGCACAGAACGAGCCTTCACTCCCCTTAGGGCTGGTTCCAATATTTGAGGCTGCAGCCTGATTTTCAACAGATGCTGAAGGGGAAGGGATGGATATCCTGCTGAATGCTTACCCTGTACTAAGCACTTTGCTAGTGTGGCAGGAGGGGCTTCTTTTCCCCTTTCACTACTTTCTTCTCTCCCCTGGCTCTGAACAGCTCCACCCAACCTTTGTGCAATAAGTCTTCAGGAAGGTGAAGTAGAGAAATAGCACAGTAGCGCAATGCTACTCCACCTATGTCACAAGAGACAGCAGTAGCGTGAGAAAGCTTTGCTGTCTTGTAGTAAGTTTACGGCAAAGAGCTTGAAGGAGCTAGAGCCTCTTCCATTGGTCCCGCCTGTGACCTCAGGGGTCTGATGCTGCCTCTCTAGGGCAAAAACTCTGGAACTGGAGAAGAGGGAGGCAATTCCTGGGCAGAAGATGCCCACTGTAAAAGTCAGGGGCAGTCAGAAAAACAGAAGCCACTCTAGGTATTTCAAACAGAGGACATTTAATATAGGGAATTGGTTACCTGGAAGAGGGAAGAGCTGAAAAGCCAAACAGCAAATGGTGAGGCAATTGCTTGTTCCACAATGGCAACAAGTGCTACCACTTAGGGGTGGAGAGACAAAAGAAGAGGCAGTGATACTGCCTGGGGGTAATTTGAACCATCAGAGCCAGCTGGAGACTTGGAACTGCAGATAAGAGGGTGGTTCTAGAGAAGCTAAAGACACAGAAGAGAGAAGCCTTGCTGGGGAAAGGCCACCCCCACTCCCTCCCTAAGCAGAGGGAGGGAGAAATACCCAGATTGTCGCCTCCTCCTACCCTCCAATCTCCTGCCAGTGCTTCCCCTCGGCCCAACCTAACAGGAAGCCAGTTGGCAAAGGAAACTGGAAAAAGCAGTTTGCAGGAGAGGGGCAAGCACACAGGACTGCCCAGCACACTTGCCCACGATGCACACTGCAGGGGCTGAGAACGTGTTGGGAAAAGCAAAGAAATACTTGGCAGTGTCCCCAGGACTCTGTGGATATGATTAACTGTTGATCAGAGTTTCATGGACTGAACACACATACGCTTCCAGGGAACACACTGAACACACACACACTTCCAGTGCAACGTGCTCTGTGAGTGTGGCTTCAAGTTGTCTCCACCACAGCCCAACAAATTTAGGACAAGCCTCCCTCCCCACGCTGCAGTTGAGGAAATGGAAGCTTTAGGAAGAGAAGTGGCTTCTACAAGCTCCACGGCTGGAAAATGGGCAGAGTCAAGACTCAAACCCTGGTGACTCCAGGGCCCCAGGCCTGGGAAAAAGGTGAGAAGTCAGGTGTCAGGCGTTACCCTTGGGAACAGATGCTGGTTATTGATTTGAGTTGCAGGCCCTGGGTAAAATTCTGAGAAGGAGAGAGGCGTTGAGCTTGGGTGAGGCTGACTGGGAAGAGAGTTGTTGATGGTAAAATGGGAAGGGGGCATGGTGTAATGGTTAAGGGTGGGACTTAGGAGCCCAACAGTTTGGTTCAGATCAGCTGTGCCGCTTACTAGTTGTGTGACTTGATCTCTCCATGCCTCAGTTTTCTCTTCTGTCAAATGGGAGTAATGGTGATCACAGTACTTGCTTCATAGAGCTGTCATGAGAACTAGTGTGTTGCATAAGCAATTGCTAGGATCATTGTGGAGTCCTTACACTAAGCCAGCACTCTACCAAACGCTATACCTACATTATCCTATTTCATCCTTAAAAACAAAATATCGGTCGGGTATAGTGGCTCACGCCTATAATCCCAGCACTTTGGGAGGCCAAAGTGGGCAGATCACCTGAGGTCAGAAGTTGGAGACCAGCCTGGCCAACATGGCGAAACCTCGTCTCTACTAAAAATACAAAAATTAGCCAGGTGTGGTAGCACATGCCTGTAATCCCAGCTACTGGGGAGGCTGAGGCAGGAAAATTGTTTGAACCCAGGGGGCAGAGGTTGCAGTGAGTCAAGATCACGCCACTGCACTCCAGCCTGGGCAACAGAGCGAGATTCCATCTAAAAAAATATAAATAAATAAATTAATTAAAAAGTCCTTTCTGGTCCCATTTTCACATGTGAAAATATTGAAGCTCTGAGACATAAAGCAACTAGGTTGAGGATGAGCATCAGTAGGAAGTAGAATATGACTGCAAAGTCCTATCCCTGGGCGGCTGCACCATTCCCTGTTTTGTTTCTCAGTCCTTCCATTGGAAGACAAGCCCCTGTATTAAATCCCTTCTGTTCAAAATTTAGGGCATTTCAGGCTTCCTGATGAGACGCTGCCTGATACAATAGTTACCATTGATTGTGGGTTTCCTGGGAACGGGCACTCTTCTATGCACTTTACATACATTAATGTATCTAATCGTGTCCTGCTCATCCTATGCGTTAAGCGCTATGATCTCACTCTACAGCAGAGGAAGGAGAGGGTGTGGAGAGGGGAAGCTGCTTGCCTGGGATCTTGCAGCTTGTGAGGGGCAGAGCCAGAGTTTGAGGACATGAGGTTCAAATCCAGAATCCACACCCTGACCCACGGCAGGTGACCACCCTACTTGCTGTTGGCCATCATGACTGCCAGGCAGCGGCCAGCACACCAGAGCCTGGCCCTGGGAGCAACCAGTTAGCCTCTGGCTCCATCTTCCCCCGCTGCTGTGGACCGTGTCTAATTTCTACCCACTTCAGAGACTAGGACAAAGATAGCATCTCCAAGGCATTCTCTTCTCCAAGCTGAAGACCCCAGTATCTGGGAGGGGCCGGGAGGTAAGGTGGGGCCTTCCTGGAGGACACTGAAAGGGTTCCTAACCCTGGTGGCTCTTCCCTCCCAGCCTGTCCCCGTTATGCCACTCATGGAATCAATCCCTCCCAAGGGACCCTCCAATGACTTGCCTGCCATAGCACTTTCACTTCCTTCTTCTCCAGAGGAGGCGTCTGATCTGCTGCAGCTGCACTAAAGGGCCTCATCTCAGGGGCTTCCAAGGCTGTAGGGGGCAGCCAGGGGCCCTGTTGCAGGCTTGAGGTCCAGGCCTGGGGCCTAGAGTGCTGTCTCCGTAGGGAGCAGAGTGACCGGAGGGGCTTTGGGCCTCCTTGCTAGAGACTGGCTTCAGCCAAACCCTGTCCAAATTGTCAGTCACCCTCAACACCCATGCAGGGTTGGCACACAGGGAGATGGACCTTGAGTTTCTTTTTGAGACAGAGTCTCACTCTGTCGCCTAGGCTGGAGTGCGGTGGTGCGATCTCGGCTCACTGCAGTCTCCACTAACGGGGCTCAAGCAATTCTCCCACCTCAGCCTCCTGAGTAGCTGGGATGACAGGTGCATGCCACCATGCCCAGCTAATTTTGGTAGAGATGGGTTTTACCATGTTGCCCAGGCTGGTCTTGAACTCCCGGGCCCAAGCGATCCACCCACCTCAGCCTCCAAAAGTGTTGGGATTACAAGGGTGAGCCACCATGCCCAGCTGACCTGGAGTTTTAAAGCTGGAGTTGTACCTCTCATACTTCCTGATGGCATTGAAGGGCCCCATATTCATTCATTCACTCATTCATTTATTCCTTTATTCCCTCCTGTAACAAATCTGTCCTGGTCTTCTAGATACCAAGCAGTCCCTAGGGTACCAAGAAACCAGGGCTTGCCCTCTGCCAATGAGGAGCTCATGGCCCATCTATGGGTGGGGGTTGTGGGAGTGGCAGGCAGCGGGGCAGATCCATAGATAGAAAACCCTGGTGCAGTGAGAGTGGGCCTTGGAGAGGACTGGGCGGGTCCAGGCAGTGCAGTGGTTAAGTCACAGCGCACCACAGGGTGGACCTAGGATTTGTGAAGTCTGAAGCTTTTGCATTTTGGAAGCCCCATGTATAGAAACAGAATACAAAATTAGATTCAAAAGCATTTATTTAGAAGGAGAAAATAAAACCCAAGACAGTATCAAGGGCTTGGAGATACTTCTGAGATCTCTTCACACAGTTTACCAGAAATGTTTACATGGAAATGCTTCCTCATTACAAGCTGGTTTTCCTCTCTCCCTAGAGTACTCTATAGCTCCCAGCTACTCCAGGGGCGCTGGGAAGGGCAAGCCTGAAAACGAAGCTTTGCTGGTGTCACAGTGCAGCCTCCTTGGAGTCGGCATGTTGCACAACGCTGTTCCTATCCCAGTCTAAGAGGATGGCGCCTGGTTCAATGACCCAGCCGTGGAGTCAGACCTGGGTCACACTCCCCACTCAGCCATTTTCTGACTATGCCACCTTGGGGAAGTTGCTCATCTCTGAGCCTTGGTTCACTCATCTGTAACATGAAGCTATTGATAGAACCACGCATTGTCTTTTTGTAAACATTCAATGAGGTCATCCATGCAGAGCGGTTCGTAAACATGAAGCACCAGATGAATGCCACTGTCACAGTGAATGCCACTATTCATGATGGTCTGTGGCTGTCTTGTCCTGCCTCTGTGTGTGTGTGTGTGTGTGTGTGTGTGTGTGTGTGTGTGTGTGTCTGTGTGTGTGTGGTGGGTGGTCAGGGAAGGCTTCCCAGAAGAGGTGACATTGGTGTTGGGCACTAAAGGAAAATGTGGAGAAGGGCATTCCAGGCAAAGACAATGGCACATGAAGTGAGTGGTGCTTTGAGGAAGGGAAGAAGCCCAGCCAGCGAGGAGTGACCTAGATGGATTCTCTAGCATCTGCGTGGCCATATTAGGACTGGGCCTGAGCTTCTCGGGCCCTCCTGGTTGCAGCCCCAAAGCTGCAGCCTGGCAGAGACCAAGTGTTGTGTCTGGGTGGGTGGGGGGTGCCCAGCTTGGTCTCTGCTATGCTGGCAGAAGTTTCAGCCTCTCAGCCCTCTGCCTCCTCCTGTTTCCGGTTCTCCACTTCCTTCCCCTCCACAGACCACAGAGGCGTTTCAGAGGAAGCCGCTACTTATTTTAGCAGCAATCCCCGGACACCCCCACCCACAGCTGCCCCTGGCCCCCTTACAAGGCACCAAGTTACCCTCTGAGCCCCAACCCACAGCACTCATAAGTGAGGAACAGGCCCTGTCCCTGGGCCAGCCCTGTGCACCGTTTCCCCACAGCACAATAGGGAGCCTTGAAGCTGGGAGACGTGGCTCCAAGTCCGGCTGTGACACTAACTTATTGTATGATCTCCTGAAGTCCCTTCCCCCTGTTAGGCCCCTATGTCCCCATCTGTGACATGAGACCCGACACTGGACAGGTCCCGACCTCTGGGCACGGTATGGGAGTGGGGTAGACGTGGGTGCTCTGCCACCCTGCCCCTGGTCTTTCATCCCGGCTGGAAGGATGTGAGAGACAGTCTTGGGGCAGACTGGAGTGGGGAGCCTGAAGACATAAGAATCAAATTCAGACTTACCTGTGACAGTGAATTTGTATTCCAAAAGGGCCTATGCAAGTGAGGAGCCCCAAAGCTGAAGCTTCTGTAGTGCTACGGCAAACCTGCCTTTAGACAGCGTCCCCAAAGTCCTCAGAAGATGGCGGAGAAACTGAGGCTTAGGGAGCGGATGCCACAGGCCCAACACAGTCATATAGCTGGTGAATAGCAGGTCAGGATTTGAACCCGCGTTTGTTAAAAATCAACGTCCGGCTGGGCGCAGTGGCTCTCCTCTGGAATCCCAGCACTTCGGGAGGCCAAGGTGGGCAGATCATGAGGTCAGGAGTTCGAGACCAGCCTGGCCAACATGGTGAAACTCTGTCTTTACTAAAAATACAAAAATTAGCTGGCATGGTAGTGGGCGCCTGTAACCCCAGCTACTCGGGAGGCTGAGGCAGGAGAATCATTTGAACCTGGGAGGCAAAAGTTGCAGTGAGCTGAGATCGCATCACCGCACTCTGTCTCAAAAAAAAAAAAAAAAAGATCCATGTTTCATCCACTACCTGCAACAGCCTCTGAAGAGCTATACCTGGGTGGGGAGAATGTTAGGGAGGAGGAAGGAGAGACAGAGACAGCGAGACAGAGAGGGCCTGCAGCAGCCTGGTGCAGGAGAGGACACAGGTACCGTGGCCACAGACCTGGACGCAGGTCCTGGCTCTGCCCTGTCTAGCTGTGTGACCTTTCCCAGGCCTCAGTGTCCTTATCTGTAAAAGGGGTGACACAGGGCAGTTGTAGGTGTAGTAGAAGCTGGCACTGCTTTCACCCGAGTCTTCCAAGTCCATTCGTAACCACATTGATGAGAATAACACGTGTCCGACGCTTCTCTAGTGCCAGGCATTGCTCCAAGTACAGCAGTCTAAACACATTCACTCATGAGACTCTCCCCAGGACAGGATGAAGTGGATGCCATTATCCCCCCATGATCCATGTGAGGAAACTGAGGCACCGCATCCACGCTGGGCTCTGTGTTGGGCACTGGGGGTACCACTGTGACACAGATATGCTCTTTGTTCTTGAGGAGCCCATGGCTGGTGGGGGACAAATGTGTCAGCATCTATGTTGTTATAACACCAGATGGCTGCCAGTAAGGGTCATGTTTGGGGTTCAAGGGAAGCCCCCAGGGACTGTGGGGGAGGAAGGGATTCCTTTCGACTGGAAGGCTTGGTGCACAAGATGGTATTTGAATGGAGCCTGAACAGGCACCTAAAGGAATTTTTCAGGTTGGTTTAGTTGAAGGCCTTTCCAGGCAGGAGGAGTAGCACATGCAGAATCTAGGAGGTTGGGGGATGTTTGTGGGGAAGTGAAAGGAGTCCTGAGTTTGTGAATCTGGCGTGTGGCCAAGAGTAGTACACGTGTCTGCCGTCCACAGGCAGATGCGTCCACCCTCAGGTCCATCCGTGGGTCTGGATGTTCAACACGGACCTGGAGCAGCTTCTGTTGATGCACGGCCGGTATCTCCTCGGTCTACCTTTGAGTTCCCTGCCCTGCAGTAGACTGTCCCCACTACATTCTCTCACCCCTAGTCCCCTGCCTGGGCTTTCTCTGGCACCACAGGAGCTCCCAGCAATCAAGTTCATGCAGGGAGACCCAGAAATGTCAGGGCCGCAAGAGTCCCCGGGGAGGCCCTCCCCCAGGAAGGGGTGGCAGGCAGTGAAGACCCTTGGCAGGGCCCCAGTGGAACTGAGCCCCGTGTGCCCACCCAGGGACCTGCTCATTTGCACAGAAAGACCCGTATTGACTTTTCTCTCTTAACTGCCCCACTGTCCCCATGCCCTCTCTCCTACTTCCTGCAATCACCTTCTCCCAAATAAGCCACCCACACCCATCCTCTACCCCATCTCCCCTCCCAGTCACTTGTTCACATTTTTGTTCAGATGGCAAATGCCCATGGTGCCCACTGTGCCGGGCCCTATGCTGGGGCCAGGGGAGCAGAGATGAAGTGGGCACAGCCTTGCCCTGGAGCACCCACAAACTCACGTAGCTGAGTGCTCACCCTCCCTCCGCCATGGCTCTCCTCCCACCAGATGAACTGGGGCAGCAGGAGGGTAGGTGCTGAGCTAGGCCACGGCCTCACAGGGTCGTGGCTTCCCCACCCCTGGCTCTCTTTAGCATGTAACTTCCCAAGGAAGCATGTCCAACAGGAAGGAGGAAGCGCTCGTGCTCACTACCCATGCGGTACTTTCTGTGTATTAAACCCATTCATCTTCCCAGCAGCCTTATGAGGTAACTACTCTTCACATGAACCCCATTTTATAGATGGGGAAACTGAGGCACCAGATGGCTTGCTTGAGATTATATAGCTAATAAGAGGCAGAGCTGAGATTTGAACCCAGGCAGTCCGACCTCAGAGCCTCTGGCTTAACCTCAGTGCTTTGCTGTATGCCTGAACACATACATCCACACTAGTGTGCTCTGACACGCACAAATCCATGCACACTATGTGTACGGTGCACACAGGTCTACACAAAAATGCGTGTTTAGCTAATGCACATATATCCATGTAAACGTGCTCATACGTGCATGCCCAATCATCCCAATCAGATCAGGGATCTGTTCATACTCCTGCGCATCCACACGTGTGACCCACACACGTGTGGGTCACATCCGGGCACCCACAAGCTGCCCCCTATACTTGCACATGTAAACACGCAGGCATATTCGCAGACATGCTCACACGTGCACATGACATTGGTTTGCAGTCACGCATGTTTCACCGCCCAAGGGTACACACACAGATACTCACACGCGTATGTCTTCCGAAGCACCGGCACACACAAATACAAATTAGTGCCCGGTTCGAATTCCTTGCTTAAAGAAAACTTGTGACTGTATTAAAAATGTAGGACGCATCAGCCAAATAATTAAAGCGAGGAGGGAGGCAGCGGGACTTCTCGCCCTCTCTTGGGGCTGCCTGTGCTGGGCTGCGCTCAACGCGGCTTCCTCCTATATATTTGAAGAAGAGGCACTTTATTACAGTAATTTATCACCCCCATAAATGTGGCTCCTCGGTAACGCGGAATAATTTGGGAAGAAATATGTCTTAAAAATTAAAAATGCAGTCGGCATGCGCCCCGTCAGGTCTGCAGGGAGACATCGCTGCAACTCCGGTAACTGCCCGTGTAGCTCTAATACCTACAACTTCCATTATTTAAAGTGTGATTATATTTTTCCTGCTTGGAGCTTTGTCAGCTATAAATAAAAGATAAGGGTGAATTGTTGCGGGGCCTGGTAAGCACTTCCATTATTGGTACTTAAGGGGGCTTGGGGATGGAGGGAATGGGCTGGGGTGGGGAAGGAAGGGGAGGCCACTGGGGGGTACTGACTGGGCCTGGCTGAGCTGTTGGCATGGGTGGGCCCAGTCTCTTTTCTGGTTGTGTTTTCCTTTGGATCCAGGGTGACGTGACCCCATGAACTTCCGCTCTATTCCCCATGAACACTACGGACCATAAAGAAAACCACCCACGGAGGTTGCTGCCTGCAACACCTCCCGACGTGCCTGCTCTGAATCTGGGTCTCTCCAGGGACTCCACAACCACAGGACACACACACGGGAGAAGGTCTCATAAGATAAAGGGATTTATCCGCTTGAAGGTGTTTGTTTCTCCACAACCAGGAGCTGTTTCCAAGTGAGTCCAGGGATGAGGCTGGGTGAGGAAGGGGATTCACAGGAGAGTGTTTGCGGGAGTGGAGAGCTTTCTTTATTGGCCAAAAGTAGGTCATTCCTGAGTCAGAGGACTCTTCCAATTAAACCGAGAGCAACCGAGAAGGAAAGGACGTTCCTTTGGGAACAATCAGATCAGAAAACAAACTGGTTTGTTTTGTCAAAAAGAGAGAAGGAGCAACAAAAAACCAATGAAAAAAGAAAGCCGGAAATAATCTCTCTGCCCAACTCTCACTCGAGCGCATTTCTCTGAATCTGAGAGCTTGGATGGGCATATCCTGGCCATGCCAGTTCAC
Source organism: Macaca thibetana thibetana (assembly GCF_024542745.1). Taxonomy (NCBI): domain Eukaryota; kingdom Metazoa; phylum Chordata; class Mammalia; order Primates; family Cercopithecidae; genus Macaca; species Macaca thibetana. The sequence continues at coordinate 14,447,891 of NC_065592.1, forward strand.
AGATATGTGACCACAAGCAAGTTCTTTTTCACTTCCTTGAGCCTCAGTTTGCTCCTCAGTAATTTGGGGATGACAGCATCTGTTTTCAGGGTTATTGTGGGATTTTTTTGTTTGTTTGTTTGTTTGAGTCAGAGTCTTGTTCTGTCGCCCAGGCTGGAGTGCAGTGGCATTAAGTATCTTGGTTCTTCCCGCATCTTGCCATGATCTCGGCTCACTGCAACCTCCGTCTCCTAGGTTCAAGCGATTCTCCTCCCTCAGACTCCGGTGTAGGTGGGACTACAAGTGTGCACCACCATGCCCGGCTAATTTTTTGTATTTTTAGTTGAGACAGGGTTTCACTATGTTGGCCAGGCTGGTCTCCAACTCCTGACCTCAGGTGATCCACTCGCCTTGGCCTCCCAACGTGCTGAGATCACAGGCGTGAGCCACTGTGCCTGGCTGTATTGTGGGCTGTTATTAAATAAGGTGACAGACGTAGAGTGTTGGGCCTGGCTCCTGCCACACTCCAGGTGCTCAATGCGGTTGATGAAATAAAGTCAGACAGAGGCCCAGCAATCACACTCCTTGTGTTTACTCAAATGACTTGAAAACTTACGTGCACACAAAAACCTGCACACGAATATTTATAGCAGCTTCATTTATAATTGGCAAGATGTGGGAAGAACCAAGATATCCTTCAATAGGTGAGATATCTAGATATTTGTTTATCTAGATAAACAAACTGTGGCCCATCCAGACAATGGAATATTATCCCGTAATGAAAAGAAACGGGCAGTAGGAATGAGGAGTTACGGTTTAATGGGTATGGATCTTGGTTTGGGTGATAGATGGTGGCACGACAATTTAAATGTACTTAATGCAACTTAAAAATGGTTAAAATGAGGCTGGGCGCTGTGGCTCACACCTGTAATCCCAGCACTTTGGGAGGCCGAGGCAAGTGGATCACTTGAGGTCAGGAGTTTGAGACCAGCCTGGCTAACATGGTGAAACCCCATCTCTACTAAAAACACAAAAATGAAGCGGGCGTGGTGGTAGGCGCCTGTAATCCCAGCTACTTGGCAGGAGAATCATTTGAACCCGGTTGGCAGAGGTTGCAGTGAGCCGAGATCACGCCATTGCACTCCAGCCTGGGCCACAGAGCAAGACTGTCTCTCTCTCTCTCTCTCTCTCTCTCTCTCTCTCTCTCTCACACACACACACACACACACGCACACACAAAAGGTTAAAATGAAAAATTTTATGTTATGTATATTTTACCACAATAAAAAAAAGAAGTGAACTATTAAGTCTTAAAAGGGCATGGAGGAGCTTTAAATGCATATTACTGGGTGAAAGAAACCGGTCTGATAAGGCAACATACTGTATGATTCCAATGATACGGCACTCTGGAAAAGTCAAAACTAGTAAAACAGTAAGAAAAAAAAAAAAAAAAAAAAAAGATTGGTGATTGCCAGAAGTTGGGGCGGGGAGGAAGGGAGGGGAAATGACGAGGTGGAGTACAGGGGATTTTTGGGGCAGTGAATCTATTTTGCATGCCACTGTCACGGTGGGTGCTTGTCATTATATGTTAGTCATTGTACATTAAATTTGTATACATGAGTCATCATGCATTATACATTTGTGTCGTGCATTCTACAGTGAATCCCAGTGTAAACTACAGACTTTAGTCAATAATAATGTGTTAATACTGCTCACCAATTGTAACAAATGTAACCACCGTAATTCAAGGTGTTCATAATAGGGGAAATAGTGAGGTTGGAGGTGGTGGTGTATATGGAAATTCTCTGTGCTTTCTGCTTCTTTTCCTGTAAACAAAAAAACTGCTCTAAAAAAAGTAGTGTTTAAAAATAAAAATTAAAGTGAAAAAATGAAGAATGAAAGCTCTAAAAATTAATAATAAAAGAATAAACTGGGCCAGGCACAGTGGCTCACGTCTGGAATCCCAGCACTTTGGGAGGCTAAGGCAGGTGGATCACCTGAGGTCAGGAGTTTGAGACCAGCCTGGCCAACATGGTGAAATCCCGTCTCTACTAAAAATACAAAAATTAGCCGGGTGTGGTGGCAGCACCTGTAATCCCAGCTACTCAGGAGGCTGAGGCAGGAGAATTGCTTGAACCTGGGAGGTGGAGGTTGCAGTAAGCCAAGATCGTGCCATTGCACTCCAGCCTGGGGAACAGAGTGGGACCCCATCTCAAAAATAAAAATAAAAATAAAATGGACATCAACACTGGCCTTCCCTTAGCATTTAAAACCATAGAGAGCAGGGCTGGACATCTTAGTAATCATTCCCCCAGTGGTTTCCAAACACTTTGAAATTTTTTTCCAAGCATAAATTTATGGTGTCCCCCTCTACCCCCGAGACACTTCAAAAGCTCACTATGACCAGAGCAAACTGGATGAAACCAGCAAACAGGTTTGGAAGTGACTCCAGCTCCATCCTGTCATGGGGTCTTTCTAGTTGGGCCCATTCTCAACTCTCTGGGTTGGCCTGATTTTAGCCACAATGGATCACTGAAATCCATCTGAGCTCAGTAAACTGGTAAACTGATCCAGCTGATTCAAACCATTTGAAGCTGGCAGTGGCTCGTTGTATTTGTCCTAATTCAGCTGAAACCACTTTGAACTCGCTGAAATTAGGTCCAAACCAAGAATCAAGAAGTGTGTCCCCAAAACGAAGCCTCATAAGGAAGAGAGGCTGAGATTCCATTCAGAGTGATGGAACAGGGGGTCTCGGTGGCTCGGGCTGGAATAGCCTAGTTTAAACAGATGAGTGTTCTGCTGCTGAGGCTGGAGAGAAGTGGAGGGCCTGGAGCCCCTTACCTCCTCCCTTGACTCCTAGAGGGCATCCCAGGAGCCCTAGGACTCCAAGACTCCGTTCGGAGGAATGGAGGCAATAGGGTTGGGCTAAGGAAAGGAAGATGGGAGGTGAGGAGGCAGAGGCAGCTCTACCAAGATGATGGGAGGAGGAAGGGAGGGGAAGGGCCCGAAGTGGGAGGACTTTTCAAGATGCAAGACCCCGGAGCAGGTCTGTGGGCTGACAGGAGAGGAAGGTACCGATGGTGAACACACAATAGGATTCAAGCCCTTAAAAAGGCGAGAAGCGGGGCCAGATGCAGTGGCTCATGCCTGTAATCCCAGCACTTTGGGAAGGCGAGGTAGGCAGATAAGGAGGCCAGTAGTTCAAGACCAGTCTGGCCAACATGGTGAATCCCTGTCTCTACCAAAAATACAAAAATTATCCGGATGTGATGGCATGTGCCTGTAGTCCCAGCTACTTTGGAGGCTGAGGCAGGAGAATCGCTTGAACCCAGGAGGCAGAGGTTGCAGTGAGCTGAGATCGCGCCACTGCATGACACATGACTGTGTCTCAAACAAACAAACAAAAATACAAATGACGAGAAGGAATGGGATTCAGAGCACAAGTAATGGCATTGGCCTCTGGGAAGGGAAGGGACATGGCCTCTGGGTGCCAGGAAGGAGGACACAAAGACCAAGACACATGCGATAGGTTCACAGGGATGGGGCAAGACCAAGAAGGCAGTCATGCCTCTTGAGCATCTGTTCCGTCAGTGGTGTTTGGGGCAAGGTGACCTATTGAGAGAGATGAGGTGGCAAGGCGGGGATAGATTTGAAAAGTGAAAAGATAGGAAATGCTTACTCCAGAAAAGAGAAACACAGAAGGCTCGGTGGGGCAGCTTGAGGTGCCCATTTGAGGTCTGTGGTCATGAATTTAGAGTGAAACCCGGAAGCTTAGTTGTATGATTTTCTCCAGTGATACTCACTTGGGTGGGGTGGCACAGGCACACAGAGTCAGGAAGTCACCGGGTGTAGTAAACTGAATGGTGCCCTCAAAGAGATATGTCCATAGCCAAACCCCCCAGAACCTGTGAATGTAGCCTTATTCGGAAAAAGGGTCTTCAGGCCAGGCGTGGTGGCTCACGCCTGTAATCCCAGCACTTTGGGAGGCCGAGGCAGGTAGATCACTTGAGATCAGGAGTTCAAGATCAGCCTGGCCAACATGGCAAAACCCCGTCTCTACTAAAAATACAAAAAAAATTAGCCGGGCATGGTGGTGTGCACCTGTAATCCCAACTACTTGGGAGGTTGAAACAGGATAATCACTTGAACCTGGGAGGTGGAGTTGCAATGAGCCGGGATGTCTCCAGCCTGGGTGACAGAGCAAGGCTCTGTCTCAAAAAAAAAAAAAAAAAAAAAAAAAAAGAGGGGGTGGGGGTCTTTGGAGATGTAATTGAATTATGGAGATGTAATTAAAGATCTCAGGATGAGATCATCCTGGATTATTCCTGTAGACCCTGAATCCAATGACAGTGTCCTTATAAAAGACAGAAGATAGCCAGGTGAGGTGGCTCAGGCTCAAGCCTGTAATCCCAGCACTCTCGGAGGCCAAGGCAAGAGTGTCACTTGAGGTCAGGAGTTCAAGACCAGCCTGGCCAACTTGGCGAAACCCTGACTCTACTAAAAAAATACAAAAAATTAACTGGGTGTGGTGGTGGGTGCCTGTAATCCCAGTGACTCGGGAGGCTGAGGCACAAAAATCGCTTGAACCCAGGAGGCGGAGGTTGCAGTGAGCCGAGATGGCACCACTGCACTCCAGCCTGGGCACCAGAGAGAGACTCCCTCTCAAAAACAAAACAAAACAAAAAACACAGAAAACAAGACACAGAGGAAGAAAAGGTCATGTGAAGATGGAGGAGAGACTGTAGTTATGCAGCCCCAAGCTGAGGTACACCTGGAGCCGGAAGACGTTGGAAGAGATGAGGAAAGTTCTCCTCTAGAGACTTCAGAGAGAGTTCAGTCCTGCTGCCACCTTGATTTCAGACTTCTGGCCTCCAGAACAGTGAGAGAATAGACTCTTTTGCTTGAAGCCATCCAGTTTCTGGTAATTTGTTACATCTGCCCTAGGAAACTCACACACCAAGGGAAGATGATGGGGTGAAATTGACTCACTCAAGTAGAGGAAGGAAGCCAGGAGGGGACCAATGGATAGTCAGAAGAGGCGGGGCCAATGGATTGGCAGTCCTGATGAGAGCCCAAGAATTATGGCAGTGGTGGTACTTGAGCCAGGGTGTGCAAGGGTAGGAGGCAAGGGTGGTGTGGGGTGTTTCTAGAGTGGGGAACTGAAGCCAAGCCAGGGAGGTGACTTAGCCAGGCTCCCACAGTTATTTGTGGCAGAGGAAGAGACTTCCAGTTCTCAGCGTCTTTCTAAGTCGTTCACTCATTTGTTCAATAAATTTTCATTGAGTGCTAGATGCTCTGAAAACCAAGACCAAAAGATCCAGTTCTGGTCCTCGAGGAGTCCACTGCACATTCAGAGGAGATTATCTCATCATTCATTTAATCCCTTAAATATACATTGTAAATATCCATTTTACATAGCAAAGATACATTAAATGTCTATTAAATATACATTGGTAAACAAAATCACCAAATATACATCGGTGAACAGTAAACAACCATCATGGAGCTTGAAGAATAGTGATTTACTTGCTGTGGGATGTTGGGCAACTGTCTCCACGTCTTAGTATCTCCGTGTCTCAGTTTCCTCACCTGTAAAATGGGGATCCTAATAGTAGTCAACTAACAGGGTTATTGTGAAGATGAAAGGAGTAGGCTGGGCGTGGTGGCTCATGCCTGTAATCCCAGCACTTTGGGAGGCTGAGGCAGGCAGATTACCAGGTCAGGAGTTTGAGACCATCCTGGCTAACACAGTGAAACGCCGTCTCTACTAAAAAAATACAAAAAAATTAGCTGGGCGTGGTGGCGGGCGCCTGTAGTCCCAGATACTCCTGAGGCAGGAGAATGGCGTGAACCTGGGCGGCAGAGCTTGCAGTGAGCTGAGATCGTGCCATTGCACTCCAACCTGGGTGACACAGCGAGACTCCATCTCAGAAAAAAAAAAAAAAAAAAGATGGAAAGGAGTTAACAGCGTATAAAACGCTTAAACATAGTAAGCTTTCAGTAACTTCACTGTTTTTATTATTTAATTGCAATGCTTGTATATCTTGTACTCTCAACAGACCTGTTGCTGCAGTCAGTGTCCCACCCAGATTCCCTGGGTACTTGATTTTCTGGTACATGCAGATGGTGTCCTGCACAAGCACCTGTGATTGATTTTCTGCCTGAGTGCTTCCTCTTCACCATATTGCAGAGTTGGTTGGCTGAGGCCAGAAGCGTGGGGTTGTTAACACCCTCAGGAATAGCGTTCAGCCAAGGGTGCATAGGAGTGGAAGGATAAATATACCAGCTTCCTTCCCTCTTGAGTAGGACAGCTCTAGGGCATGTTCTACTCCATCAGTTCCCCAGTGACATCGAGCCTTAGTTGCCCATGGTGGGAGCTTGCTTATTAACACATATACTTTACTGCTTTTCCTTCTTTGTGTTGCTTCCCCATTTCCCTATTGTTATTTCCTGAGATCAGCTTTAAAATAAACTAGCTGCTTACACGTAATCCTCGTCTCAGGATCTGCTTCTAGGGGAACATAACCTGAGACAGTTGGCATTACAAATGGTCCTAGGAAGTAGATTTTCAAGCTGGGCTTCTGGGATGCAATCACTCACAGTCAAGATGGCAATAAAAACCACATTGCTGGTGGTAAGAGAAGTGGTGGTAACCCCTGGTGTGCTGTAGCCTCAGCCTTGCTAAGGCTCTCACCTGATTGGACTGGGAAGATTTGTAGATGGAAGAAAACACAGTGGTATATCTCTAGCACTTGAGAGATATGGGGGGCAATGGTAACTGTAAGGATTGCAGAATTGTTTGGCTGAAGTTAACCGCAATTAAAGCCCTAGACAAAGAAAATGTCAGGCTCAGGTTAGCCAACTATCAATTTGTGTCCCAGTGTGAAAGTCAGAAGGCTTACAGGGTGGTGCTGAAATAGACCATTAACTCCTGAAGCCAGAGGGCAGACTGTGCAGAAAATCAGACCTAAGATCTGATTGAAAGAGTAGTGGCAGTACACAGGGGGCTAAATTCACAACCCCAGAAAGACTTCTATGCTGAAATCAGAGAGCCAATAGGGAAAGACTGGGACCCTGAGACCTAGGAGGGGAACATTTGTGTGGGTATTCCTGTTAAACCAGACCCTCAGATTCCTCTGAGAATCTGGACTGGTAGAAGTGGTCCCCCATCCTCTTTGCTAGAGAAGAGCAGCCCCACCTTGGTGGGAGACAATGCAAAACCTCACCTGAGGTGGATGCTTTGCTTCTCAAGGTAATGTGGATTCTTCTGCAACATCCTCAATTTTTCCCAACTGCTATTCAGACCAATAACTAGGGTCAGGTCTTGACATGGTCTAAAGTCTTTTTTTTTTTTTTTTTTTTTTTTTTTTTTTTTTTTTTTGAGATGGAGTCTCGCTCTGTCGCCCAGGCTGGAGTGCAGTGGCGCGATCTCGGCTCACTGCAAGCTCCGCCTCCCTGGTTCCCGCCATTCTCCTGCCTCAGTCTCCCGAGTAGCTGGGACTACAGGCGCCCGCCACCTCGCCCGGCTAGTTTTTTGTACTTTTTAGTAGAGACGGGGTTTCACCGTGTTAGCCAGGATGGTCTCGATCTCCTGACCTCGTGATCTGCCGGTCTCGGCCTCCCAAAGTGCTGGGATTACAGGCTTGAGCCACCGCGCCCGGCCAAAGTTTTTTTAATAAGAAGAGATGAATTATGCAGGAGCTGGCTAGCGTGTACTGGTAGGAACTAGGAGAACACTCCTGGGAGTGATCATCCTTTATTAGAGGACAGAGGATATAAGATGATATGGACATGAGGATATATGGGACACTCTGCTATGACTCCAGAGCCCTGGTCCCATTTATAATGCTGCTGGGATGGCTACTTGAGGCTTGGACATGAAGAGAGCCTACAGCAAATGAGATGGAGATGACAAAACTGCCATGGTAAATTTTCAAGAAGGAATAAAAAAGCTGGCCAGGCATGGTGGCACATGCCTGCAATCCCAGCATCTTGGGAGGCTGAAGTGAGAGGGTTGCTTGAGTCCAGGAGTTCAAGACAAGCCTGGGCAACATAGCGAGACCTCATCTCTTCAAAAAATAAAAAGTTAGTCAGGCGTGGTGGTGCACACCTGTAGTACCAGCTACTCAGGAGGCTGAGGTGGGAAGATTGCTTGAGCCCAGGAGGTTGAGGCTGCAGTGAACCGTGGCTGTGCCGCTACACTCCAGACTGAGTAACAGAGTGAGACACTGTCAAAAGAAAAAAAAAAAAAAAGGCTCATAGAGGTGGATGTCTTAGAATGGACTGCCCTAGCCTGGCTAAGATAGTAAATCAGAAGTGATACCACATATTAGAAGCAATTGCAGAGATGAGAGCCATCCTCAAAGACTTAAAGGATGCAGGAGTGGTGGTTCCTATCAAACCCCCGTTTAGGTCACCAAGAGAGCCTTTGTAAAAATCTGGTGGTGGCTGAGCACAGTGGCTCACGCCTGTAATCCTAGCACTTTGGGAGGCTGAGGCGGTCAGATCAACTGAGGTCAGGAGTTCGAGACCAGCCTGACCAACATGGAGAAACCGTGTTTCTACTAAAAATACAAAGTTAGCCGGGTGTAGTGGTGTACGTCTGTAATCCCAGCTACTTGGGAGGCTGAGGCAGGAGAATCACTTGAACCCAGAAGGCGGAGGTTGCAGTCAGCCAAGATCACACCACTGCACTCCAGCCTGGGCAACCAGAGCAAAACTGTGTCAAAAAAAAAAAAAAAAAAAAAAAAAAAAAATCTGGTGGATCATGGCAGAAGATGGTAAATCACTGCAAATATAACTAAGTGGTAGGACCAATCACAGCTGCTATGCCAGCTGTGGCATCTTAATTGAACAGATTGTCATCACCTCTGGCGCTTAGTATGTGGCTATTGATCTATAGAGTGTATTCTTTTCTATCCCCATCAGAAAGGTGGGTGAGAGCAGTGTGTATTCACATGGGGCAGACATCAGTCCACAGTCACTGTCTAAACCCCAGATGATGTTAATGTTCCTGCTCTCTGTCACAGTACAGTCTGAAGATGTCTTGATTATCTGAACTGAGGTGGCTTTGTATTGTGACAACTTGACTAAACTGAAACTATGTTTCCCAGATTCCCTTCCCTGCATAGCTCTGGGGTAGTGTCGGTCATAAGACATTTTGAGGCCAGGCACAGTGGCTCATGCCTGTAATCCCAGCACTTTGGGAGGCCAAGGTGGGCAGATCATCCGAGGTCAGGAGTTTGAGACCAGCCTGGCCAACATGGCGAAACCCCGTCTCTACTAAAAACACAAAAATTAGCCAGGTGTGGTGGCAGGCACCTGTAATCCCAGCTACTCATGAGGCTGAGGCAGGAGAATCGCTTGAACCCAGGAGGCAGAGGTTGCTGTGAGCCGAGATTGTGCCACTGCATTCCAGCCTGGGTGACAGAGCGCGACTCTGTCTCAAAAAAACAAAAAAACAACAACAAAAAAAGAGTGAGATTTGGAAGACGGAAGTGAAGCAGCAGACATGTGCATTTTGCGTTTGGAAACCGGGTGCATGGTACCAGGTGCTGTTGTCCAGTACCTGCTGGTTTACCTTGCAGTCAAGGGGCAGCAGCCAGGTCTCCAGCTTCTCTGCCTCCTGACATTCCTCTGTTCAAGTGCCTGTGCGCCAGGCCCAAGCCCAGGTGCTGGGGGTATTTTGCTGGGTAAGACAGGCAGAGTTCCTGCTCTTGTTGGGTTTATATTCTCTTGGAGTTGTGAAGGAGATAGAAAATTCTTCAAAGCCAAGTTCTTCAGAGCAGAGCCTGCACTCTTCCCCTTGTCCCCACCTTCCAGTACAGCCTGACCCCACCATTCTGTGTAGAATCAGCAGCTCTGTGCCCATCTACCTACTTTCCATCTCAATTCCCATCTTCACCTCTGTCTCTTCTGGATTGGTATCTGCAACCCGGAACCATTAGCGGCGGTTACTTCTGAGAAGTGAAATTGGGAAGGAGGGCTTCCCTGTTTATTTGACTGAGGCAAAGAGAGATGATGGAATGTGTCCAAGGTCACACAGCTCATAAGTGGCAAGCTGAGATCTTGCCCGCCTCCGCCCCCTCCCCACCTTTGCACATCACGTTTCCAACCACGACAAGGACGGTTCCCTGCCTCCCTCACCCCTTCCAGCACTGCGCAGCCGCCGCACGTCAAACCCAGACTTTCCCCTGAAAGCCCCTTGTGTCTTCACTGCCTTCCTCCTGACTGTGGTTGAAGGACAGAATTAGAACTCATCTTGCAGTGGGAGGTGGTAGCAATGGCAGCAGAAGAGAAGTCACTTCTCTTGAACTTCTAGGAATTGACTTTGACAATCAGATAGGGCCAGGGGCTGAGTCACTGGTGAGGGCCCACTCCGGCTGGGTTTCAATTAGTACAGAAGGTGGCAGTGTGTGAGGGTGGAGAGGGGGTGGAAGAAGGCAGAGGCGTCCAGTTTCACTTCCTCTCTGGGAGGCCCAGGCCCTTCATTGCTGTTCCTGCCTCCTCGCTGTGGGAGGGCTTGCCCAGCAGCTCTCAATCCAGGCCAATGAGAGTGGGCTAAATTTAGGTGCAAAGATGTCACAGATCTAAGGACCCGACATCTCATTTTGCAGATAAAGAAACCGAGATTGAAAGAGGTGAAGAGACTCGCCCAAGGCCGCACAGCAAGTTATATTCACTGCTGGAGCTCAAACCCAGGCCTCTCCAAAGTCACCCACCACAAGGCTCCAGAATGGGCGCTGTTTCCAAAATGCCCAGCCTGGCAACCATCCCAAGGCCAGCCCTCAGCTGGGCTGAGGGTCACTGCTCTGAGACTGAGACCAAAAATGAGTTTTGGAGGCAGACGTCTGGTTTCTTTTTTAGTTTTTTTTTTTCTCTCTCTTTTTTTTTGTTTCTTTTTTTTTTTTTGAGACGGAGTCTCTCTCTGTCGCCCAGGCTGGAGTGCAGTGGCATCATCTCGGCTCACTGCAAGCTCCGCCTCCTGGGTTCACGCCATTCTCCTGCCTCAGTCTCCCAAGGAGCTGGGACTACAGGCACCCGCCCCCTCGTCCGGCTAAGTTTTTGTGTTTTCAGTAGAGACGGGGTTTCACTGCGTTAGACAGGATCGTCTCACTCTCCTGACCTCGTGATCCGCCCGCCTCAGCCTCCCGAAGTGCTGGGATTACAGGCATGAGCCACCGCGCCTGGCCCAGACATCTGGTTTCTAATCCTGGCTCTACTGCTATGGTAGGGCCTCAGACAATGATTCATTTCTTCTTAAAATGAGCGTAAAGGATATTTTCCAAGCAAATCTATGCCCAATTGCCTAGAATGTAGTAGATACTCAGTAAATGTGAGCTCTGTTTCTGCTTTCCAATACTTTCCTGACTTTGACAAAATCCTGGTTTTTTTGACAATGTCTCTGGAGGTCCTGAGTGAAGAAGAGAGTGAAGAGGAAGGCAGAGAAAATCAGGCTTCTACTCCCCCATTCCTCCCAATATCCCCTAGGAACCAGAGTATCTCTGACATTGTCCATTTTATATGCTGTTTTTCAAAATGGTCCCGTGAGGCCGGGCACAGTGGCTCATGCCTATAATCCCAGTACTTTGGGAGGCTGAGCACAGAAAGCTGCCCCCTTCACTTGCCTCTCTGTGTGACTGAGGCAGGTGGATCACCTGAGGTCAGGAGTTCAAGACCCACATGGCCAACATGCTGAAACCCCATCTCCACTAAAAATACAAAAATTACCTGGGCGTGGTGGCATGTGCCTGTAATCCCAGCTACTCGGGAGACTGAGGCAGGAGAATCCCTTGAACCTGGGAGGTGGAAGTTGCAGTGAGCCGAGATCGCCCTACTGCACTCCTGCCTGGGTGACAGAGTGAGACTCCATCTCAAAAAACAAACAAATAAACAAAACAAAGGGCCCATGAATAGCAACCTGGCAGTCCCCCACTGCCTTAGAGATGCAAATGCAGGGAGGACCTACTGGAATTGCAGGAAAACAAGAACCGCAGTGCTGTTTTCCCACTGATGCATTTGATATATGCTTCACATATCTGACATTTGGTAACTGGTTTCCTGGGGCAGCAGGAGTCTGTGGCCAGCCCTGTGGGTTCCCACTCAATTGCCCTGCTCCACTTCCGTCCTAACTGACGGAAATCTGATTTGAGTTGACCATTGGGTGCCCCTGTGATTCACAGGCTCCCTTTCTGGCCACAAGGAGGGAGGAAATGGGCACCAAGGTGAACCCATTGGGATGATTTCATCGCTCTTGCCAGTGATCTATCAGGGCCTGGGCGACAGGCCTGGGACAGGACTCTGCTCCTTAGACAGGAGGTGATGCCTACTGGGGAGAGGGAAACATTCCCTTTGATAGAAAACAAAAAACTAGGACTGAATTTTTTTTTTTTTTTTTTTTTTTGAGACGGAGCCTTAAAGAGAAGGGCTGGGCGTGGTGGCTCACGCCTGTAATCCCAGAACTTTGGGAGGCCGAGGCGGGTGGATCCCTTGAGTTCAGGTGTTGGAGACCAGCCTGGCCAACATGGTGAAACCCCGTCTCTACTAAAAATATAAGAATTAGCTGGGCAGTAGTGACTCACACCTGTAACCCCAGCTGTACGGGAGGCTGAAGCAGGAGAATCACTTGAGCCTGGGAGGCAGAGGTTGCAGTGAGCCAAGATCGCACCACTGCCCTCCAGCACTCCAGTCTAAAAATAAAACAAACGAAAAGATACATGGCAAGAGGAAAAGCTGCCACGTTCGCTTGCCTCTCTGTGTGACTGAAGACATAACTCCTGGCCCTGCAGCAGCCATGCATGACCTCTGGAGACAGGCCTGAGGACAAAGGGAACCTGCCATGAACATATGAACTAGTCAGCTGTTGCTACAATAATGCTGCAAACAACCCCCCGCCGCCCCAAACTCAGTGGCTAATGCAGTCTTGTCTCAGGCTCCCAGATCATAGGCGAGCAAGTTGATGTGGTTTAGCTAACCTAGAATGGGCTGGGCCACCCTGTGTCAGGCTGCAGGCTGGGCTCTGGTCTTCCCCCGATGTGTTTATTCTGGGAACCAGGCTGAAGGGATGCTACAGCTGGGATGAATTCAGCAGGTCTCAGGAGTGCGAGGGGCTAAGTCAACTCACATGAGCACATTTAAGGCCTTGGATGACCAGTCGTGGTTGCTCATGCCTTTAATCCCAGCACCTTGGGAGGCCTAGGCAGGTGTATTGCTTGAGCCCCAAGAGTTTGGGACCAGCCTGGACAACATAGTGAGACCCTGTTTCTATGAAAAATTTAAAAATTTGCTGGGCATGGTGGTGGGCACCTGCATTCCCAGCTACTTGGGAGGCTGAGGCAGGAGGATCACTTGAGCCCAGGAGTTTGAGGCTACAGTGAACTGTGATTGTCCTACTGCACACCAGCCAGGGCAACAGAGAAAGTCCCTTTCTCAAAGAAGCACACACACAAAAAAGAACTTGACTCAAATTCCAATGGCTGATGAGAGTCACGTGACCAAGCCCAGCACACCATTCAGGATGTATACTCACCCAGGGCAGGCGGAGGCCTGTGGATATTTACGGACCAATACCCCAACCTATCATGCAGCCACAGACATAACTGACCCAGGAACAGCCCTGCTGGCCTTCAGTTTTCCCCTCTGTGAGACAGGAGTGTCTACCAGTCCAGTTAGAGTTTTTCTACTTGCAGCCGAGATGGAAGCCGGGTCGTGGGGTGGGGTGGCGGCTGCAGGGCCTCCTAGGGAGAATGTACTAAGAAAATATGGATTCTGGAGTAAGCAATAGGGCCTGAACAAAAAGGAGAGTTCCAGACTTGAGGCGGTGGCTGGGACTTGAACCCCCAACCCCATCCTCCTGCGGAGGTGTGTGCTGCACCCAAGGGAAAAGCTAGTTGTAGGTTTTTGAACTTAGAAAGCAGCTTCATCAGCTTCTGCACTGGGGCTTAAGCACCTCCAGGCAGGAACCTCCTGAGTGAGCATAAAGCATTCTGTCACAGACCCAGGATCTGCTTGCGTCTCAGGGGCTGGTGCTGTCAGGAAGCGTCTGGTGCTGGATCAAGGCACAGGCAAGGTCTGTGTGGAACAGAGGCTGGTGCAGCAAAGGCTCAGAGGCCAGGGCCTGGGCGTGGTGGCTCATGCCTGTAATCCCAGTACTTTGGGAGGCCAAGGCAGGCGAGTCACCAGGAGTTCAAGACCAGCCTGGTCAACGTGGTGAAACCCCAGCTCTACTAAAAATACAAAAATTTAGTTGGGTGTGGTGGCGGGCACGGGTAGTTCCAGTTACTTGGGAGGTTGACTGGGAGAATCCCTTGAACCTGGGAGGCAGTGGTTGCAGTGAGCCGAGATCGTGCTGCTGCACTCCAGCCTGGGTGACAGAGCAAGACTCTGTCTCAAACAAACAAACAAAAAAGCTTAGAGGCCAGCTGAGGTGCCCAGCAGGGCTGGGAGAGGCCCACGGCACAACCAGAGGATCGAAGGCCAACAGAGGCCCATGCAGCCTGGTCAGATTCACAGGTCCATGGAAGACTCCATTTGGGAGCCCAAACTCTCTTGTGGGGGCAGAAGGTGGGAGGTTTGGGGTGGACTAGGCTTCTGGGACAAAGAGGTGGGCCTTGGGGCTGGGTACTGGATGTGCCTCTCCATGTGATCTTTTTGCACCCACAGGATGGTGAGGCCTGTTCAGCCTTACATCATGGCCTGAGGTTCCCAAGTTCAACACCCCCATCTTCTATAGATACAGAAATTCCCAGTGACCAGCCTCCAGTAAGAAGAGAGCAGGCAGCGGGGAACACTGGCTTAATAAATAAGAAAATAAAAATAAGAAGAAACAGACCAGGTGTGGTGTCTCACACCTGTAATCCCAGCAATTTGGGAGGCTGAGGCGGGCAGATGACTAGAGGTCAGGAGTTCGAGACCAGCCTTGCCAATATGGGGAAACCCCGTCTCTACCAAAAACACAAAAATTAGCCAGGTGTGGTGGTTCATGCCTGTAGTCCCAGCTACTCGAGAGACTGAGGTAGGAAAATCACTTGAACCTGGGAGGTGGAGTTTGCAGTGAGCTGAGATCATGCCATTGTACTCCAGCCTGGGCGACAGAGCGAGACACCCTCTCGAATTAAAAAAAAAAAAAAAAAGAGAGAGAGAAATGACATCAACAGTTGCATCTGTCCACAGTATGTAGGGTAGCTTTCCAGGAGAGCCCTGGGGCATCTGGGGTGTCTGATATACTATAGGCACTAATGCTTCCTTAATGCTGTCTGGTGTCTCCCACCTAATTTTAGAGTAGGGACTGCAGAACAATGTGTGGTCCACAAGAGCTCAGTCAGGCTGACCACGGAGGCTCAGTGGACTGAGAGGATGGTCAGAATGTGTGGTTTCAACAGCTAAACCCAGGCACCCTGGTGTGTGTTTCTCAAATTAGTGATATGTGGGTGGTGAGTGATGGAGGTAGCTCTCACTGGGTGTAACCACATGCATCCTGGGCATTCTTTGAATGGCAGCGGGGGAAGATGGTGGAGGTAGGGGAAGAAAGGAGGAGTGGGGCAGGTGGGCGAGGACCACGGGAACTGTAGGACTTTAGGGAATTCAGATGTGTCATGGTCACTGTGGCCAGCAGGGCCTTGGGCCCTCTGCCCACACGACTTCATGTGGGCTTGTAACCACCCCACTGGGAGGGGCTGTCACTATCATTTCACAAATGAGGAAGCAGAGACTCAGAGAAGGGAAGTACCATGCACAGAGATGAAAGGAATGGAGCTCAGCTAGCAGTCTACATGACCGTGGCCAAGGGGCCAAGAGGACCAAAGCTCAATTCAGGTCAAAACCCATCTCCGAGAGGGTCCAACTGGGCAGAAAGGTGTGCTGGGCATCTGTGCTCCTGGCCAGTCCTCCAGCTCCCTTTTCTTATACCCTCCTCTCCCCCAGGTGGAGCCTCAGGGGCCATATTTGTACCTCTCTGCTCCCCTGGCAACAGCTGATTAGACCAGAGGTGCAGGCTGATTTGAGCTGAGCCAATCAGCTTCTTTCTCCTGTGACTTTGGCCTTGAGAATCAGTATTACTGGGTTGACTTCCTAGCTGGTTATTTGAAAAGAGGCATGAAGCTGGGCTGGGCTGGCTGTGTTTGGCCACATGCTCATAGAATGGCAGAGAGGAGACTCAATCATGGAAAGCTTGAAATGCAGTTATGGGAGAGAGAGACAAAGGCAGTCATGCAGGAGAGATACTGAGACAAGGTGGGGAGAAGGAGAGAGAAAGGAAGGAAAGGAAGGAAAATAAGGAGGAAGACTGAGATAAAAAGAGAGAGAGTCACAAGAAGCCTAAGACGCTACCTCCAGGTCTCCTGACAAATTTCTGGGTCCCTTCTCCTGCCTTCCTGAGGCTGCTGCATGTCCAGCCTTGGATCTCTGGGACCCTCCTGTTTTAACAAATCCTCTTCTCTTCTTGGGTTGTTTTGAAGAAGCCCCCTTTCTTTCTTTCTTTCTTTCTTTCTTTCTTTCTTTCTTTCTTTCTTTCTTTCTTTCTTTCTTTCTTTCTTTCTTTCTTTCTTTCTTTCTTTCCTTGCAATTAAAATCCCCTGACCTCATTGCATTAAATCTGTACATTGTTTTGGGTGTGCAGATTAATAATACAGATTGTTTTGGGTGTACAGATATTAATAATATTAATTCTCTTCATCCATGAGCATGACATAGCTTTCCATTTATTTGGATCTTCAATTTCTTTATCAGTGTTTTATAATTTTCAGTATACAAATATTACACCTCCTTGGTTAAATTTATTCCTAGGTATTTTTTTAATGCCATTGTAAATAAGATTGTTTTCTTGATTTCCTTTTCACCTAGGTTGTTGTTTTTGTGTAGATCTGCTATTGACTTTTGTGTGTTGATTTTGTATCCTGTGATTTTGCTGAATTTATTTATTAGATCTAACAGGGTTTTTGTGTGGAATCTTTGGGATTTTCTGCATATAGAATCATGTCATCTGCAAATAGAGATCATTTTACTTCTTCCTTTCTGATTTAGATGACTTTTATTTCTTTTTCTTGTCTGACTGCTCTTGCTAGTACTTCCAGTACCATGTTGAATAGAAGTGGAGAGAGTGGGCATCCTTGCCTTGTTCCAGATTTCAGTAGGAAAGTTTTTGATTGTTCCCCATTAATTATGGTGTTAACTGTGGTTTTTCATAAATGGCCTCTATTATGTTGAGAAACTTTCTTTCTTTGCCAAAACTGTTAAGAGTTTTTATCCAGAAAGGATGCTGAACTTGGTCAAGTGCTTTTTCTGTTTCAACTGAGATGATCATGTGGTTTTTATCTTTCATTCTGTTAATGTTATGTACCATATTGATTGATTTGTGCATGTTAAAGCAGTCTTGCCTGTCAGGAATAGATCCTACTTCGTCATGGTATGTAGTCTTTTTTGTGTGTTCTTGATTTTGGTTTGCTTATATTTTATTGAGGATTTTTGCATCAATGTTCATTATAGAGATTGGCCTGTAGCTTCTTCTCCTTTTTTTTTTTTTTTTTTTTTTTTTTTTTTTGTGGTATCTTTGTCTGGCTTAAGTATTAAGGTGATGCTGGCCTCATAACATGTGTTTGGAAGTATTTCATCTAGCTCTATTTTTTTTGGTAGAGTTTAAGAAGAACTGGTAATAATTCTTTGAATGGCTGGCTGAATTCAGCCATGAAGCCATCTGGTCCTAGGCTTTTCTTTGTTGGAAAATTTTAAATTACTTTTTGATACAGTTTGGATGTTGTCCCCACCCAGATCTCATATTGAGTGTTGGAGGTGTGACCTGGTGATGTGATCATGAGGGCAGATTTCTCATGAATGGCTTAGTACCATCCCCTTGGTGCTGCCCTCACCATAGTGAGTGGGTTCTCCCGAGATCTGGTCATTTTAAAGTCTGTGGCCCTCCCCCTCTCTCTCTTGCTCCTGCTCCCACCATGTGAGAGGCCTGGCTCCCCCTTCACCTTCTACCATGATTGTAAGTTTCCTGAGGCCTCCCCAGAAGCAGATGCCAATATTATACTTCCTGTACGGCCTGCAGAACCATGAGCCAACGGAACCTCTTTTCTTACAAATCACCCAGTCTCAGATATTTCTTCATAGCAATGTGAAAATGGCTTAATATACTTGTTCAGTCCCTTTGTTGTCAGTGTGTTCAAGCTTTCTATTTCCTCCAATTCAATCTTGATAGGTTACATTTTTCTAGGAATTTATCCATTTCCTCTAGGTTATCCAAAATGTCCATACCCAAAGCAATGTATAGATTTAAGGGAATCTCTATCAAAATTCCAATGGCATTTTCACAGAAATAGAAGAAACAATTATAAAATTCATATGGAACCACAATAAAACCCTGAATAGCCAAAGAAATACTGAAAAAGAAAAATAAAGAGGCATCATACTTCCTGATTTTTTTTTTTTAATGGAGTTTTGCTCTTGTTTGTTGCCCAGGCTGGAGTGCAGGAGCGCGATCTTGACTCACTGCAACCTCTGCCTCCAAGGTTCAAGCAATTCTCCTGCTTCAGCCTCCTGAGTAGCTGGGACTACAGGTGTGCACTACCATGACCAGCTAATTTTTTGTGCTTTTAGTAGACAGGGTTTCACCATGTTGGCCAGGCTGGTCTCTAACTCCTGACCTCAGGTGATCCACCCACCTCGGCCTCTCAAAGTGCTGGGATTACAGGTGTGGTCCACTGTACCCAGCCTGATTTAAATTATATTACAAAGCTACAATGATTAAAACAGTATGTAACTAACATAAAAACAGAAACATAGACTGATGAAACAAAACAGAGAGCCCAGAAATAAATCCAAACATATATGGTCAATCAATTATTGATAAGACCACTAAGAGGACACAATGGGGAACAGATAGTCTCTTCAATAAATGGAAATCCAAATGGAAATTTGGATTTCCATAAGCAAAAGAATGAAATTGGACCCTTATCTTAAACTATATGCAAACATCAATCCAAAATGGATCAAAGACCTAAATGTAAGACCTGAAACCATAAAGCTCCTAGACTCTTCTAGACTCTTCCTGAAACCATAAAGTCTCCTAGACACAGGGGAAAAGCTCCTCAACATTGGCCTTGGTAATAATTTTTTGGACATCACACAAAAAACTCAGGCTACAAGAACAAAAATAAGTAAATGAGACTACATGAAAAAACAAAAAACTTCTGCACAACAAAGGAAATGATCAACAAAATGAAAAGACAACTAATGGACTGGGAAAAAATCATTGCCAACCACATATGTGATAAGGGATTGACATCCAAAATTTATAAAGACCTCTTACAACTCAATAGCAGAAAAACAAATAATCCAATTTTAAAATTGGGCAAATGACCTGAACAGATATTTCTCCAACGAAGATATAAAAATGGCCAATAGGTATATAAAAAGATGCTCAAAATCCCTATCATAAGAAAATGCAAATTAAAATTACCATGAGATAGCACCTCATAGTAAGGATGGCTGTTATCACAAAGACAAGTGACAGCAAATGTTAGTGAGGGTGTGGAAAAAAGGGAACCCCAGTACATTGTTGGTGGAAATATAGATTAGCACAGCCGCTATGGAGAACTGTGTGGAGGTTCCTAAAGAAATCAAAAATAGAACTACCACAGGACCCAGCAATCCCTCTTCTGGGTATATACCCAAAGGATATTTTTATTAGTCCATTTTTGCATTGCAATAAATACCTGAGACTGGGTAATTTATAAGGAAAAGAGGTGTCATTGGCTTACAATTCTGCAATCTGTACAGGAAGCATGGTGGCATGTGATCCTGGGGAGGTCTAGGGAGCTTTTACTCATGGTGGAGGGGCAAAGCCAGAGCTGGCATCTTACACAACAGGAGCAGAAGGAAGAGAGAAAGAGAGAGAGGGAGGAGGTGCTGCATGCTTTTAAACAACCAGATCTCATGAGAACTCACTCACTATACAGTACCAAGGGTGCTAAGCCATTCATGAGAACTCTGCCCCCGTGATCCAATCACCTCCCACCAGGCCCTTCCTCCAACATTGGGGATTGCAATTCGACATGAGATTTGGGTGGGGACACAGATCCAAACCGCATCAGAGATGGAGTCACCTTGGAAAGACTGCACTTCTGTGTCCATTGCCACGTTATTCACAATAGCCAAGATATGGAGACAATCTCAATGTCCATTGATAGATGAATGGATAAAGAAAATGTGACATAGGCCGGGCGCGGTGGCTCAAGCCTGTAATCCCAGCACTTTGGGAGGCCAAGACGGGCGGATCACTAGGTCAGGAGATCGAGACCATCCTGGCTAACACGGTGAAACCCCGTCTCTACTAAAAAATACAAAAAACTAGCCGGGCGAGGTGGCGGGCGCCTGTAGTCCCAGCTACTCAGGAGGCTGAGACAGGAGAATGGCCCGAACCCGGGAGGCGGAGCTTGCAGTGAGCTGAGATCCGGCCACTGCACTCCAGCCTGGGCGACAGAGCGAGACTCCGTCTCAAAAAAAAAAAAAAAAAAAAAAAAAAAAAAAAAAAAAAAAAAAGAAAATGTGACATATATGTACAATGGAATATTATTTGGCTTTAAAAAAGGAGTTTCTGCCATTTGCCACAACACGAATGGACCTGGAGGACGTTACACAGGTGAAATAAGCCAGACACAGGAGGAAAAAGGTTGCATGATCTCGCTGATACGTGGAACATTTTTCAAAAGATTCTCTATCTCAATACACAGATAGAGAATGAAGCAGTGGTTACAGGGGTGGGGGAATGGGAAGATGCGGGTCAAAATGATATCAAATAGTGGGTATACGGGATGAAGGAGCCAAGAGATCTGACATGCACTGTGAGGACTAAAGTTCATAAAATTGTATTGTATTGGGGATTTCTGTTAAACAAGCAGATTTTAGCTGCTCTCGTCACGCATTTTAGAGAAGTAACTGTGAGATGATAGGTATGCTCATCTGCCTCGCTACAGTAACCACTTGACTCTCTCTATATATGGCATCATGTTGTCAACATCACATACACACAGTAAAATTTATATTTAAAAAAACCAATAGGCTGGCCATGGTGGCTTACGCCTGCAATGCCAGCACTTTGGGAGGCCGAGGTGGGCAGATCACGAGGTCAGAAGATTGAGACCGTCCTGGCTAACACGGTGAAATCCCGTCTCTACTAAAAATACAAAAATTAGCTGGGTGTGGTGGCGGGCGCCTGTAATCCCAGCTACTCAGGAGGCTGATGCAAGAGAATTGCTTGAACTTGGGAGGTGGAGTTTGCAGTGAGCCGCGATCGTGCCACTGCGCTCTAGCCTGGGCCATACAGCCAGACTCCATCTCAAAGAAAAGAAAAGAAAAGAAAAGAAGAGAAGAGAAGAGAAAAGAAAAGAAAAGAAAAGAAAAGGAAAGGAAAGGAAAGAAAAGGAAAAGAAAAGAAAAGAAAAGAAAAGAAAAGAAAAGAAAAGAAAAGAAAAGAAAAGAAAAGAAACAGCAACAATCTTGATCTAAGACATAGCAGGGGTGGCCCCTGTGATCAGATTTGCCAGGGATGCTCCACCAGAAACCTCTGAGTTACCCTGGCTCTGTCTCCCATTTCCCTGACTCCTCCTTCTGCAAGTCCACAGGTTCTGTCCTCACCCATCTCTCCATCTGCCTCCTTTGCAGCCCCCGAGGCCACTGCCCCAGCCCAGGCCTCTCCCCTTTCTCCTGGCCGCGGCTCAGCCTCCTCTCTGTCATCCTGTCCCCAGCCTCAGCTCCTGCAGAGTGGCCTGGCTCACTCGTGCGTTCAGCAAATGTAAAAGCAACCTTGCCCAATACCAGGCCTGCTCCTTGCTGGAACAGCACAGACCATTGGGAAGCCAATGGGTCAGGTCATTAAGAGCAAAACCCACATTCTCACTGTAGCCCATAGGCTTTTCCCAGCCTGGCCAGCCTCTCCAGATTCACTTTCTTGGGAATGCCTGCTTTCCAACCCACCGGCTGCCTCCTGCTGCCTCAGGCCCTTGACACATGCTGTGCCCTCTGCCTGAACAGCTCTTCCTGAGACTGGCTCCTTCTCATCCTGCAGGTCCAATTCAGAGAGCCAGCTCTGATTCCTCCTCCAATATCTATCTATCTATCTATCCATCTATCTATCTATCTATCTTTGAGATGGAGTCTCACTCTGTCACCCAGGCTGGAGTGAAGTGGCATGATCTGGGCTCACTATAACCTCCACCTCCTAGGTTCAAGTGATTCTCCTGCCTCAGCCTCCCGAGTACCTGGGATTACAGGCACATACCACCACACCCTGCTAATTTTTTGTATTTTTGGTAGAGATGGTGTTTCACCATGTTGGCCAGGTCGGTCTTGAACTCCTGACCTCAAGTGATCTGCTCGCCTCGGCCTCCCAAAGTGCTGGGATTACAGGTGTGAGCCACTGCACCTGGCCTCCTCCTCCAATCTAATGCGGGTCTCCTTTCTTCTATATCTTGGCACCCTGTTTATCTCCCTTAGAGAACTTATCATATTTTGTAGTCATTTTTGTTTGTTGACCTGATTTTTGTCTGCCACTAACATCAGACTGTAATCTCCATGAGTACAGGGGACTTGACTGTTCTGTTCACCACTGAATCTCCTGTACCCAGGACAGGGTCTGTGGTGACAATGAATGAATGAATGAATGAATGACTGCGGCTCCGCAGCCAGGGGTGGGATGGGGCCGAGAGCAATCCTTGAAGCCTCCAGCTTTAGCTCTGCCCCCAGATACACACAAGCCTTCTCTTGTGATGAAACTGCCCACAAGGGCGACAGCCTTCGTCAGCGTTCTGTGGGTCCGTTTAGTGTCTCCTTATGCAGCTTCTTCATTCCAGAACACAGGAGCTTTGTGTGACCAAAAGGCCATCAGTGTGTGTGTCACCAGAACCAAAGAGCAACTGCCCCCTTTCCCAGGATGAGTCTGAGAACTGTTGACCACTTGGAAAGGAGGGTAGAATTTTAAAATTACTCGGGTCAGCTCTCAAAGCTCCCTTTACTTACATATGTTGCTTTTGTTATGGGGGTGGGATGATAATTAAAAATAACCAAGCAATAGTAATTACTTATTTTTATTGATTGATTGATTTTTTTTTTTTTTTTTTTTTTTGAGACAGTGTCGCTCTTTTTTTTTTTGTCCAGGCTGGAGTACAATGGCATGATCTCAGTTCACTGCAACCTCTGCCTCCCTGGTTCAAGTGATTCTCCTGCCTCAGCCTCCCAAGAAGATGGGATTATAGGCATGAGCCACCACACCCAGCTAATTTTACATTTTTAGTAGAGATGGGGTTTCACCATGTTGGCCAGGCTGGTCTCAAACTCCTGACCGTAGGTGATCCGCCCACCTCAGCCTCCCAAAGTGCTGGGATTACAGGCATGAGCCACCTCGCCCAGCCTCAGTAATTACTTATTAAGTATTAATTCATTTTTTAAATATTAATTATGAATACAACTATAGTTGACCCTTGAACAAGATGGGTTTTGAGCTGTGTGGGTCCCCTTATACATAGATTTTTTCTTTTCTTTTCTTTTTTCTTTCTTTTTTTTTGAGATGGAGTCTGGCTCTGTTGCCCAGGCCAGGCTAGAGTGCAGTGGTGTGATCTCGGCTCACTGCCAGCTCTGCCTCCTGGGTTCACGCCATTCTCCTGCCTTAGCCTCCCAAGTAGCTGGGACTACAAGTTCCTGCCACCAAGCCTAGCTAATTTTTTGTCTTTTTAGTAGAGTCAGAGTTTCACCATATTAGCCAGGATGGTCTCGATCTCCTGACTTCGTGATCCGCCCACCTCAGCTGGGATTACAGTTGTGAGCCACTGTGCCTGGCCTTTTTTTTTGGAGACAAGAGTCTCACTCTATCACCCAGGCTGGAGTGCAGTGGTACAAGATCTGAGCTCACTGCAACCTCTGCCTCCCAGGCTCAAGTGATCCTCCCACTTTAGCCTCCCCAGTAGCTGGGACGACAGGTGTGTGCCTCCATGCCTGGCTAATTTTTTTTTGTATTTTTTTTGTAGAGACGGGGTTTCACCATGTTCCCCAGGCTGATTTCAAACTCCCGGGCTCAAGCAATCTCCTTACCTCAGCCTCCCAAAGTGCTGGGATTACAGGCATAAGCCACTGTGCCCTGCCAATACATGAATTTTTTCAAATAAAAGTTACACCGAGTATACCTGCTCTCCCACCTCCCCTTCTGCCTCCTCCACCTCTTCCATTTCTTTCACCCAAGACAGTAAGACCAACCCCTCCTCCTCCTCCCCAGCCTACTCAATGTGAAGATGATAAGGATGAAGGCCTTTATGATGATCCACTTCGACTTAGTGAACAGTACGTATGTATTCTCCGCTTTATGATTTCGCTAATAACATTTTCTTTTCTCAAGCTTACTTTATTGTAAGAATTCGGTCTATAACACATAACATAAAAGATATGTGCTAATCGACGGTTATCAGTCAGGCTTCTGGTCAACAGCAGGCTATCAGCAGTTAAGTTTGAGGACAGTCAAAAGTTATACATGGATTTTCAAGTACGCAGGGGGTTAGTGCCCCTAATTCCTGCATGGTTCAGGGGCCAACTGTATTAAAATAATGGGTAAAATAATCAATATGCCAATAGTCATACTGTAAAAAGACAGCAAGGTCTCTGGGTGCCAGGCAGTCTGGCTGGGTGGCCCAGTAGGACAGAGAGTGGTGGTGTGCATATGTGGCTAGAGCATGGAGAGGCATGAGAAAGAGGGGTCTCCTGGGTGACACTCACGCCAGAGGTGCGGCTTGACAGTGAGAGCTGGGGAGGTGCCCTAAGAGGTGGACAGAGGCCAGAAGTGTCAATCTCAAAGACTATTTTTGAACTAGGTGGGCCGAGGGTGTCTGTGGTTGTTCCTTCTGTTAGTCTTCCAGCAGACCAGGCTCTGGGGAAGGCTCATGGTCTTGTCCTTTACCTGCTGTCTGGTGGGTGGGATTGGGGGCCAGTATAACTGGATTCTATCTGAAGGTGAGAAGCCTGGTCAAGCTGGGTCCAGGGTAGAGATGTCAAAGCCCAAGGGGTCTGAACGAGTGTTAGATTTGCAGTCAGAGTGGATTTGCAGAGTGGAACCCAGTGATGTGCTGGTAAACCAGCTCTTCAACAGCAAAGCCCTAATTTGTAGCATTTGCCAATTTCCATGGTGTAAATATTCACACCATGGCTGATTTCAAGCCACCAATGGGATGTCACTGAATGCAGAGTTGGGAAAACCGCCAGCTCCAGCACAGCCAGCCAGGGCAATGGGGATGGGGAGCAGCTGATCACAGCCCCAAAGGATCACTAGAGGGATTGGCATGGGGAGGCAGCTCTCACCAAATGGATCAGAAGAGATAGGAGGTTTCCTGGTTGCTCATGGGACTGTGTTTATGTCCCTAGCACTATCCCCACGGGTGCGTGGCAGGTGACTACTGTAGTGAGGCCTCAGCCTGGGAAATAAGAGAATGGCCCCGTTGCTCAGGACTCTGGCCTGTGAGCAGAGCTAGAGGAGCAGCAAAGGCTCGGGGGGTTCACTCATTCACTCATTCATTCAACAAAAACTGAATAAGCTCTGACTGTGTCCTAGGCTCAGTGCTAGGGATCAGGGATACAAGGGAACAGGAAGGACGTGACCCTTCCTTTCATGGAAATTTCAGAGTCTAGCAGAGGCTATGGGCATGAAAGCAAGTAATCAAAATGCACTGCATGTGAAAAGTTCTGGGACCCGCGCAGTGGCTCACGCCTGTAATCCCAGCACTTTGGGAGGCTGAGGCGGGCGGATCACCTGAGGTCAGGAGTTTGAGAACAGCCTGGCCAACATGGTGAAAGCTTGTCTCTACTAAAAATACAAAAAAAATTAGCTAGGCATGGTGGTGTGCGCCTGTAATCCTAGCTACTTGGGAGGCTGAGGCAGGAGAATCACTTGAACCTGGGAGGCAGAGGTTGCAGTGAGCCAAGATCATGCCACTGCACTCCAGTGATAGAGTGAGACGCTGTCTCAAAAATTAAAAAAGTGAAAATAGAAGAGTTATGGATGGGGATCCCCAGGGCCCAGGGGAGCTCAGGGTACAACCAGCCTCAAGTGGAGAGGGTCGTCAGGGAAGGCTGTCCAGGGGAAGGGCTGTGGGCAGCTTGGAAGTCAGCCCTGTGGGGGATGGAGTGTGTGGATGGGGAAAGGGAGTGTGTTCCAAGCAGCGGAACAGCCTATGCAAAGACCCCAGAGCAAAGCACTGAAGGACCCTCAGTCTGGTTGGAGGGTGGGGTGCAAGGGGAGGGAGTGGTAGGGAGGAAGAAAATGAGTCAGCAGGGGCTGCAGGGAGGAAGCCATTGGAGGTGTTGCTGAGGAATGCTGAAATCCGACCCCCTCCTCCCCCATTCCCACCAAGGGTCATTCTGGCAGCTCTGGAGACAAGAGGAGGCAGGGGAAACAGTTACAAATGTCCCAGCAAGAGACAAGGAGGGCTTGAGCTGGAGAGGAAGGGGACAGGGTCAAAACATATTTCAGAGGTTGACAGATGCACGTGGAGTTGAGCAAACAGTGATCAAGGATTGTTGGCTCGAAAAGCAGGATATTGGGGGTGCCATTTGCCAAAAAGGGGTAAGCCTGGAACAGGAATAGGTTGGGGTGGGGGAAGCTCATGGTGGGTGTGTTGTGACGTTTTTTTGACTCTAAGCTTCTTTGATCCTTCAGGGAGCTCCCGGCCCCCGGAGTCTTGGTAGAGCAGAGGTCAGGACCAGCAACATCATTTGCAGGGCTAATTATGCAAATTACAAATGCAAATCCCATGCAAAATGGAAATGTACAGCCCCTTGTTCAAAAATGCTTGCAAATTTCAAGACGGTGACCACAGAGCATTGAACCAAATGAGGGGCTGCACAGGCCACCTGTCCCTGAAGTCAGTCCTGACACAGGTATTTATTTTCCCAACACTACTCGTGGCTCAGGAGCCACAAAATGACATTGAAATAGATGGCATCTAAAACCATGGAATCAGGTGAGGACACCCAAGGATAGAAGGTGACAGCAAAGGAGAAGACCCAACACTGACCTTGGGCATTCAAGCATTTACAGGTCAATAGAGGAGAAGAATAAAGGAAAAAATTGCAAAGGGGCCAGAAATGTATAAAACCAGAAGGGTGTGGTGTCCTGGAAGCTGAGAGAGGAAAGTGATTGAAAAACTGCTCGACACCAGGCACGGAGGCTCATGCCTGTAATCCCAGCGCTTTGGGAGGCCGAGGCAGGTGGATCACGAGGTCAGGAGATCGAGACCATCCTGGCTAACATGGTGAAACCCTGTCTCTACTAAAAATACAAAGAAATTAGCTGGGCATGATGGTGCGCGCCTGTAGTCCCAGCTACTCAGGAGGCTGAGGCAGGAGAATCACTTGAACCTGGGAGGCAGAGGTTGCAGTGAGCCGAGATCGCACCACTGCACTCCAGCCTGGGCAATAGAGCAAGACTCTGTCTCAAAAAAGAAAAAGAAAAGAAAAAAGAGAAGAGGAAAAGAAAAGAAAAGAAAAGAAAAGAAAACACATTTTTATTTTCTCAGTGGAGAGCTGCTGAGAGGCTGAGGGACACAACCACTCGGCAGGGGCGGGGGGTGGGCTGGGGGCAGGTGATGAGGTACCCGGGGTAGTGCTGCTCAGATGTTGTTATAATTACAATAATTATTATTATTTGGGAGAGTCTCGCTCCGTTGCCCAGGTTGGAGTGCAGTGGTGGGATCACAGCTCACTGCAGCCTCAACCTCCTGGGTTCAAGCAATCCTCCCGCCTCAGCCTCCTGAGTAGCTGCGACTACAGGCATATGCCACCATGCCGGGCTAATTTTTATTTTTACTTTTGTAGATATGAAGTCTCCCTATGTTGCTCAAGCTGGCCTCAAACTCCTGGACTCAAGCAATCTTCCCACCTCAGCTTCCCAAGTAGCTGGGACTACAGGTGCACATCACCAAACCCTGCCTAATATATATATATATATATTTTTAGAGACAGGGTTTCACCACGTTGCCCCAGGCTCAAGCAATCTACCCACCTTGGCATCCCAAAGTGCTGGGATTACAGGCCTGAACCACCACACCTTGCCATTGCTCAGATTTTAACGTGCACAAAATCACTGAGGGGTCTTGTGGTCTTGAAACTGCAAATTCTGATTCCTCAGGTCCAAGGAGGAGCCTGAGACTGCACATTTCTAACAAGCTCCCAGGTGCTGCTGCTGTGGCTGGTGGGAGGACCACACCTTGAGTAGCGAGCTCCAGGGCCATGGGTTTCAAATTTGGCTGCACAGAGGAAACACCTAGAGAACATGACTAGCATGGACCATATCCCAGACTAATTAACTCAGAATCCCCAGGGGTGGGAACAAGACACTGGGAATTTCTTAAGTTCCGCAGGTAATTCCAATGTGTAGCCAAGGTCAAGGACTATTACTAAGGCGTTCAGGGCTTAAATTAGTGTGTGTTTATTGCTGCAGATAGCTCTTCCTGTTTAATCCTTACATGGATATTATTATTATATATTTCTATTACGCATTTTATTCTGATCATTATCATAATGTAATATGATTGTTTTCAGAGTTTACCATTTATTGCAATGCATTGAGCTGGGCACTTTATACTCATTATCATCATTACTATCATTGTTATTTTTAACATAGGAAGAGCTCTTGGAGGGATGGATAGGTGGAACACAGAGGATTTTTAGGGCAGTAGAAACACACAGTACGATACTATAATGGTGGGTAAATGTCATTATACATTTGTCCAAAGCCACAGAATATACAACCCCAAGAATGAACCCTGAGCTAAACTATGGACTCTGAGTGATAATGATGTCTCAATACAGGTTTGCCAATTGTAACAAATGGACCACTCTTGTGGGGATGTGGCTGATGGGAGAGGCTGTGCCCATGTGGGGGCAGAGGGCATAGGGCATATAGGAACTCCTTATACTTCCTGCTTATTTTTTCTGTTAACCTGAAGTAGCTCTTAAAAAGTAAGATCTTTTTTAAAAAAGGAAGAGCTCATGTTTATGGAAGGCTTGCCTTGTACCAGACGCTGTGCTATGTGCTTTGTGTGTATTATCTTATTCCACAAATGAAGAAACTGAGAATCAGAGAGCTTTTTAAAACTGTCCCATGATTACATAGCTAATATGTGGTGGAGACTGTTTGCAATTTCAGATCTATTTCAAAGCCCATGTGCCTATCCACTATTCTCTAAAACCATGTTTTTCAAATGTTTCTAATGATAAAGATGATCTGGCCAGGCATGGTAGTTCACACCTGTAATCCTAGCAGTTTGGAAGACTGAGGTGGGTGGGTCACCTGAGGTCAGGAGTTCGAGATCAGCCTGGCCTGAAACTCTGTCTCTACTAAAAACACAAAAATTAGCTGGGCAGGTGGTGGGCACCTGGAATCCTAGCTCTTTGGCTGAGGTGGGAGAATCGCTTGAAACTGGGAGGCAACAGAGAGGGACTCTGTCTCAAAAAAAAAAAAAAAAAAAAAAAAGAGTCTGATGCTTGTTTAAAAAAAAGTACAGATTCCTAGGACCCTCCCCTGGGGAATCTGACTTAGTAGCTCTGAGGTGGGACTCAGTGTCTATATTTTTCTTCCTCCCTCCCCCTGAGATCCTTATCATCAGGCAAGCTTGGGAAACACTGCTATAATACCTAATGATAGGATTGTGGTATATGGTTTTATCGTTGACAATAAAATTCATTCCCTTCTTTGTAAGAGGGATTATCCAGCCCCACCCTTTCCCTGCCTCCTGGTAGGCAGGAGTGCAGCTGTCTGCACCTTTGCCAGGCTTGGCAGTGAGTTCCTCTGACCATTGGGAAGGGAGCGACATGACCTGTGCATGTCTAGCACAAGCTTTAAGTGCAGTTGCATGGTCCAGCTTGCTCTCCTGCACTTCTGCTCTCTGTCCTGAAAGTGACTTGTCCCAGAGTGGGGCTGTGCCTTCAGCCTGAGTCCCAGAACAAGAAAACACATGGGGCAGAGCAAACCTATAGTCCTTGTGAGAAATAAAGGTTTATTGCTGTAAGCCATTGAGATTTGGTGGGGGAGATGTTGTTTGTTACACAGCACAGCTGACTAATACATTTAGTTATAATATTAACAGTGGTGACATCTCTTGAGTACTTTTTATGTACGAAGCACTTTATACATATATATGTAAAGAGCCTCTCATCTTAGCAAAAATAAACTGCAATCTTGGGATTATTATTGCCATTTTGGAGATGAGGAAACTGAGGCTCAAAGAGAGCTTGCCCAAAGTCACCCTGCCAGGAGTTGCACAGCCACCATCTGATCCCAAAGTTCTTCATGTCACAACTGAGCTTTCCTGTCCCGGCCTTCCTTCTTTTTCCCACCTCTCCCTCTGTTTTCTGCTAGTATCAGTCTCAAGTGCAACCTGTTGGCAGAAACAGACGTATGCAATATTTAATTCACTTTAATTAAAATAAATTTTAGTGGATTTTTTTTTTCTGGGACATAACTCATTTTGATGGGAACCCATTGGATTTTAATGGGAAACGTATTAGAGGAACATATTGTGATCTTTAATGAAGCTGGGCTGCGTGGAGAACCACCTACAGGTAATTAGAAGCCCTCCAGGCCCTTGGGGAATAAGGTGAAATGAACTTCGGTTTGTTTAAGACAATTAGTGCAGACAATGATCTGGGAACGAATTAAATGGTCCTTGATTAGGAGCAGCTGTGCAGGTGGCATCCTCAGGAAAATGGGACGCACAAGTGGGGCTCTTAAGAAAGAGTGATTATTAGTGCTTATCTGTTTATATTGGCAGCCGGCACTTCCGCAGGCTGGAGGTTTGATCAGGTGGCTCCTCCCCGCCCCACCCCTCCCTGCTGCCTTTCCTCATTGATACAGGGTCCTTCTGGGTCTGCCAGGTGTCACAAGGGGCCTTCTGGATTCTGATAGCAGATGGGTGCATCTATAATGGCAGAGCTGGAAGCTTCTATACTCCCACTAGTACATGGCTCCATATTGATGGACACTTCTATGCTGGTAGGATTGGTAACCTCTATGTTCTTAAGGATGCGTGTCTTTTGTTTTGTTTGTTTGTTTGTTTGTTTTTGAGACAGTGTTTCACACTTGTTGCCCAGGCTGGAGTGCAATGGCATGGTCTCGGCTCACTGCAACCTCTGCCACCCAAGTTCAAGTGATTCTCCTGCCTCAGTCTCCCAAGTAGCTGGGGTTACAGGTGCCCACCACCATACTTGGCTATTTTTTGTATTTTTAGTAGAGACAAGGTTTCCCCGTGTTGGCCAGGCTGGTCTTGAACTCCTGACCTCAGGTGATCTGCCTGCCTTGGACTCCCAAAGTGCTGGGATTACAGGTGTGAGTCAGTGTGCCTGGCCAAGGATGGGTGTTTCTATACTAGTTAAAGTGACCACTTCAATGCTCACACACACACACGCATGTGCTTATGTTTGCTGCTCTAGGAGCCACTGTACTCCTAAAGGAGGCATTGCCCTCGTTCTGGCATGGGCTTATTCTATTCATGCTGGACCACTGGGTGCAATTCACACCACGAGGAATGCTAAATAGCGCACCAACCATGCCGGGCGCTTCTATACTGTAGAGATAAGCATGCTTCTCCTTTGCCCCGAATGAGTCTCTGCATATGCAGGGAGGAGGAATCTTCCCCAGAACATGGGAAGGCTGGCTGGGAGAAGGGACATCTAGAGAGAATCCTGGTGGGAGTTAGCAAGGGGGTACTTCTAGAGTGATAGAAATAGAGCTCACATGTGTGGCTGCTTCTACACTGATGGGAACAAACGCATCTACAGTGGCTGAGCTGGGAGTGTCCACGGGGACAGGAATGATTCTTCTGAAGGAACTGGTGAGTCTACACTGGCAGGGAAGTGTGCTCTATGCAGATAGAGATGGGCACTTTTCTACACTTGCATAAATGGAAATCCTGGCATTTGCTAGAATGTTTCTGTAGATGGGCGTGTCCACGTTGGCGAGGATGGGCATATCTATACCGGCAGGGTTAAGTCCTAGAAAAATATGGAGATTTTGCACCGAAAGGGATGGGCATTCCCTCATTGGTGAGGATGTGTGCTTTCACACCAGTCTCTGACATTTCCTAACTCTTTTTTTTTTTTTTTGAGACAGAGTCTCACTCTGTCATCCAGGCTGGAGTACAGTGGCACGATCTTGGCTCACTGCAACCTCTGCCTCCTGGGTTCAAGCAATTCTCGTGCCTCAGCCTCCCAAGTAGCTGGGATTAAAGGCATGTGCCACCACGTCCGGCTAATTTTGTATTTTTAGTAGACACGGGGTTTCACCACGTTGGCCAGGCTGGTCTCGAACTCCTGACCTCAGGTGATCTGCCTGCCTTGGCCTTCCAAAGTGCTGGAATTACAGGCGTGAGCCACCATGCCTGGCACATTTCCTAAATCTTGACCAGTAAACCAGTGTGATCCCACTGACGTGTCCTCTGTTTCAGACCATCCTGCCTGTGGATGGAAGAGGCAGCTACTCTGTGGGTGGCGTGGGGGCGGGGAGAGAATGACGAAAGAAGCAGGACCACTGGTGACCTATACTTGCCCAGGAGGGGAGTATAAGGGAGGCCCCGATCCTGGGGAAAGCCCAGAGGAACTCACCTCAGCCCAGAGCCCAGAGTGGATTCCAGGCAAACTTTCTGGTACCTAGAACAAGGGAGGCAAGGGAGGGTGGCAGCTGGGACCCCCCGTCACCACCCAGCAGCCCAGAGCCCCTTCCCTAACCCCCTCTCAGTTCCAGCTCCTGGCAGGGGCTGCTGTGAGATTCCCCATGCAACCCTGACACAGGGCTGTAGCTAAAACATTGGTCTGGCAGTTTTCCCTCTTTAAGTTGAAGTGTGATGTTGGCAGGCAGCGAGCTGTGGTGGCAGGCTGCCAGGGGGAGCATGTGTTGGAAATCCTTGTTCCATGTTGCAGCAATCTGGGGCTCCCCCACCCGCAAACTGCTCCAGAGCCAGCCAGCCCTGGGGACCAGAGCCTCACGCTGATGGGGAGCAGTCACCGAGATGAGGGGCCTGATGAGGCAGAGGGGCTCAGAGGACCAGGAAGAGGGAGAGAAGCGTGAGTAGAGATCATCAGAACTGAGATGGAGCCACGGAGAGACATGGAAATAGAACAGCCAGAGACAGAGACCCAGAGAGACACACACAGCCAGAGAGAAACCGAGAGACCCGTGGTCAGAGAGATCCAATGAAGACTGAATTTAAGGAAGATAAGGACCAGGTGCGGTGGCTCACGCCTGAAATCCCAGCACTTTGGGAGGCCGAGGTAGGTGGATCACTTGAGGTCAGGACTTCAAGACCAGCCTGGCCAACATGGTGAAAACCCGTCTCTACTAAAAATACAAAACTTAGCCAGGCGTGGTGGCACACGCCTGTAATCCCAGCTACTCAGGAGGCAGAGGCAGGAGAATAGCTTGAACTTGGGAAGTGGAGGTTGCAGTGAGCCGAGATCACACCACTGCACTCCAGCCTGGGCAACAAGAGCAAAACACCGTCTCAAATAAATAAATAAAAATAAGGAAGATAAGAAACACAGAAGAGTGAGCAAAAGGGACAGACTGGGCATACAGTTCTGTCTCTAAATCTCCTGTTGTCAGAATATATATATATATATTCAAATAAATGTATACTATCTATAACAGTTGTAGAAAACAAGAAAGAGAATCCTCAGTGGACCGGTAACTTTGGAGTTCCTGAAAGATAGAAAGTAGACAGTCTTGGATTGACAGAGGGGCTCACAGTGTCTCTGCCACAGGAGGAGAGATCCACTGTGCAAGGCGGGGCCGGCTCCAGCAGTGCTCCAAGCTCAGAGTCAGCAGAACCCAGGAATACTCAGACCAGCGAGAGAGCCTGGGGCGGTCATGACAGTTGACAGCTGAGAGGGTTTAGAGCAGCCAAGCTGGCCAGCCCCTCACTGCCCAACTGCCCCCAGCACCCCCACCCCACCCATCACTCATGCTGAACATCCAGCAGAAGTGGGGTTTGCCCACTAGCCGGAGGTGTGCAAGGGAATATTTAAGTCTGAGAGTCAGAACATGCCCTAAAGGAGTGGCCCCCAACCTTTTTGGCACCAGGGACCGGTTTCATGGAAGGCAGCTTTTCCATGGAGGGGGTAGGGGGAAGGAATGATTTCGGGGTGAAACTGTTCCCCCTCAGATCATCAGGCATTAGATTCTCATAAGGAGCGTGCAACCTAGATCCTTGCATGCTCAGTTCACAGTAGGGTTTGCGCTGTTATGGGAATCTAATGCCACCGCTGATCTAACGGGAAGTTATGCTCCCGTTACGAGGTAATGCTCATTCACCCACCACTCACCCATTGTGCGGGCCAGTTAGGACAGGCCACAAACCAGTACAGGTCCCTCGGCCTGGGAGTTAGGGACCCCTGCCCTAGAGTATCTAGTGGCACACTAGGAAATGGGAAAAACATCAACTTCCATCACAGACCACTAGTGGCACGCCTTCACGGTAAGTATCAGAGGCAAACCCTTGTGGTCGACATCATCCTTTAGAGGCAGTCAGATAGGAATTCCCAAAGCAAAGGTGAGCAGAAAACCAAGAATGCCCAAGTATTTGAGCAAAGTCGACCCCGAAAGAGAGGCATCAGACTTAGCAAAGAGAAGACCTGAGACCCAAGGGAAAAGACTTCAAGAGCAAACACAAACCAAAGAAGACCTTAAAGTGTGCAGTTACTATCCCGAGGGAGATGGGAGAAGATAACATATTCATGACTTGAGGACAGGCTGTTACTAAAATGAATCACTAAAAGATCTTGGGAATTTAAAATAATTGTTCAAATTTAAAACTCAGTAGGCTGGCTGAATAGTAGCATAAATACAGCTAAAGAGAAAACTGGAATCAATTTAAAGATATGCAGCCCCTATGCCTCTTCTAGGTGTTTGCTTAGAGAAGCTCTTATGTGTGTACGGAAATATGTATAAAAGTGTTCACTGCAGAACTGTTTGAAATAGCAAAAAATTGGAAGCAATCTATCATTCAACAGAGAACGGATACATAAATCATGGTTTGATCCCATTACAGAATCCTACACAACAGGTAAAATGAATTACCTAGAGCAACATGTATCCACAGGGATACATTTTAAAAATATGATGCCTAGTGGGGGGAAATAGGCAATTGCAGAATGACAGATTTTACTTTTTTTTTTTTTTTTTTTTTTGAGATGGAGTCTTGCTCTGCTGTCTGTTGCCCAGGCTGGAATGCAGAGGCATGCTTTTGGCTCACTGCAACCTCCGCCTCCTGAGTTCAAGCGATTCTCCTGCCTCAGCCTCCCAAGTAGTTGGGACTGCAGACGCATACCACCACACCTGGCTAACTTTTGTAGTTTTAATAGAGATGGGGTTTCACCTTGTTGGCCAGCCTGATGTCGAACTCCTGACCTCAGGTTATCCACCTGCCTTGGGCTCCCAAAATGCTGGGATCACAGGCATGAGCCACCGCGCCCAGCCCACTATCTACCTTTTTTGATGTAGTCAGTATAACATGGATGATTATACTTCAATTAAATTTACATTAGAAACCATATATGGAGCCAGGAGCAGTGATGCGCCTCTAGTCCCAGCTACTCAGGAGGCTGAAGCAGGAGGATCACTTAAGCCCAGAAATTCAAAACCAGCCTGGCAACATAGCAAGACCTGTCGCAAAACAAAAACAAAGGTCGGGCAATGTGGCTCACACCTGTAATCCCAGCCCTTTGGTAGGCCAAGGCAGGCAGATCACCTGAGGTCAGGAATTTGAGACCAGCCTGGCCAACGTGTCAAAAACCCATCTCTACTAAAATACAAAAATTAGCTCAGCGTGGTAGCCTGCTCCTGTAATCCCAGCTACTTGGGAGGCTGAAGTGGGAGAATTGCTTGAACCTGGGAGGTGGTGGTTCAGTGAGCCGAGATTGCACCACTGCACTCCAGCCTGGGTGATAAAGCAAGACTCCATCTCAAAAACAAAAACAA
This sequence comes from Macaca thibetana thibetana, assembly GCF_024542745.1. Lineage (NCBI taxonomy): Eukaryota > Metazoa > Chordata > Mammalia > Primates > Cercopithecidae > Macaca > Macaca thibetana. The sequence goes on from NC_065592.1 coordinate 14,483,871, forward strand.
AAACAAAAACATATATGGAGAGTGCATACCCAAAATATATAAAGAATCTTTACAATGTTGTAAGATGAAGATGGGCAAAAGATTGAACAGAAATTTCACAAAAGAAGATACATGAATGACAATAATTACATGAAAAGATACTCCACTAGTCCTTAGAGAAATGAAATTAAAATAATAACAAAGTACCACTACACACTAAACTGAAAAATACTGGCAATACCAAGTGTTGGCGAGGATATGGAGCAACTGGAACTCTCATAGATTGCTAGTGGAAATGCAAAATGGCACAGCCACTTTGGAAAAGAGTATGTTATCATCTTATAAAGTTAAACATAAACTTACCCTGTAACACAGCAATTCTACTTCCAAGTTTTTACCCAAGAGAAATTAAAATATATGTCCACACAAAGATTGATACACAGATATTTGGCCAGGCATGGTGGCTCATGCCTGTAATCCCAGCACTTTGGGAGGCCAAGGCAGTCAGATCACTTGAGGTCAGGAGTTTGAGACCAGCCTAGCCAACAAGGCGAAACCCCATCTCTACTAAAAATACAAAAAAATTAGCCAGATGTGGTGGTGTGAGCTTGTAATCCCAGCTACTTGGGAGGCTGAGGCACAGGAATTGCTTGAGCCCAGGAGGCAGAGGTTGTAGTGCGCCGAGATCATACCACTGCACTCCAGCCTGGGTGACAGAATAACAATCCATCTTAAAAAAAAAAAAAAAAAAAAAAGAAAGATACACACAGATATTCATAGTTGTATTATTCAGAATAGCCCCAAACTGGAAGCAACTCAAATGTTTGTCAACTAGTAAATGGATAAATTAATCATATTATCCATACTTGGGAATACTACTCAGCAATAAAAAGTATGAACCATTCATAACACATGCAAAAACATGGCTGAATCTCAGAAATATTATGCCAAGTGAAAGAAATCAAACATAAAAGATTGTACTGCATTATTCCATTTACAGAAAATGACAGAAAAGGCAAAAATATAGTGACAGAAAGCAGTTGTTGTCTAGGGCCAGGGAAGGGGCAGGGGATCAACTGCAAAGGCACAGTAGGAAACTTTTTTGGGTGGCAGAATTGTTTTATATTTTGATGTGCTGGTAGTTACAGAATTTCACACAATAACCAAAGTCATCATATGGTACCCTTAAAAAATAAGTGAGTTCTATCGTATACAAATAATACTTAATTTGTAATAAGTGCATCCTATCCTATACAACGATAGGACTCACTTATTTTAAGTGTACCATGTGATAAAAAAGATAATTAGAAATCACAAAGACCAGGTTGGGCACGGAGGCTCACGCCTGTAATCCCAGTACTTTGGGAGGCTGAGGCGGGTAGAACACTTGAGGTCAGGAGTTCAAGACCAGCCTGGCCAACATGGTGAAACCCCGTCTCTAATAAAAATTACAAAAATTGGCCGGGCGCGGTGGCAGGTGCTTGTAATCTCAGCTACTCAGGAGGCTGAGGCAGGAAAATTGCTTGAACTTGGAAGGCAAAGGTTGCACTGAGCCGAGATCGTGCCACTGCACTCCAGCCTAGGTGACAGAGACTCCATCTCAGGAAAATAAAAGAAAAAGAAAAAGAAAGAAAAATATTTGAAGAGAAAATGACTGAGAATTTTTCTTTTTCTTTTTTTTCTTTCTTTTTTTTTTTTTTTTTTTTTTTTTTTTTGAGACGGAGTCTCGCTCTGTCGCCCAGGCTGGAGCGCAGTGGCCGGATCTCAGCTCACTGCAAGCTCCGCCTCCCGGGTTCCCGCCATTCTCCTGCCTCAGCCTCCCGAGTAGCTGGGACTACAGGCGCCCGCCACCTCGCCCAGCTAATTTTTTGTATTTTTTAGTAGAGACGGGGTTTCACCGTGTTAGCCAGCATGGTCTTGCTCTCCTGACCTCGTGATCCGCCCGTCTCAGCCTCCCAAAGTGCTGGGATTACAGGCTTGAGCCACCGTGCCCGGCCGAGAATTTTTCAAAACTGCAAAATGGGAGTAACCAAAAAATACAGGAAGTTCAGCAAACCCAGGAGGTTAAAAATAAGGAAAACCACATCTAAGGGCATTATAGATAAATTATTGAAAATAAAAGATAGAGATTATTTTAAAATAGAAAGAGACACAAGGAGGAAAAAGACACATTACCCATCTTCAAAGACGGTAAGATATAAAGCTGACTTTTCAGTGGAAATCACAGAAGACAGAACGCAGCATAATGAAATTGTTAAAGTATAGAAAGGAAAATTCTAGCAACATAGAATGCTGCACACAACAAAATACTCTTCAAAACTGACGGCGATGTGCTCTTAATGTTTCTCAAAAAATTTAAAAAAATACTGAAGCTGAAACAATAATATTTCAAATAAACAAAGGTTGAAAAATTTATTCCCAGAAGCTTCACAGGGTAAAGAAGACTTCTTCAGATTAGGAAAATGACATTAATCAAGATAGACCATATTCTGGGCCAAAAAATAACTTAAGAAATTTAAAATAATTGAATTTACACAAAGTGTGTTATCATATATAATGGAATTGAACTGAAGATCAATAATAGGCTAGGAAAAAATAAAATAAAATACAAAAAAGAAAAGATCAGTAACAGAAAGATAATTGGAAAATGGTTGGAAATGAAACCATACATTTATAGATGACCCCTGGGTCAAAGAATAAGTCACAAGGGAAATAAGAAAATATTTTAAATTGAATGAAAATGAAAATACAACATAACAAAATGAAAATGAAAATACAATATATCAAAATGTATTGGATGCAGCTAAAGCAGTATTTAGAGAAAATGTATAGCATCAAATATTTATATCAGAAAAGAAGAAAGTTTCAAATCAATTATCTAAGTTCCTAAGTCAATAAACCAGAAAGAGGATCAAATTAAACACAAATCAAATAGAAGAAAAGAAATGATAAAGACATGAGCAGAAGTCAATGAAATTGAGAGTAGAAAAGTAATCAAATGAAACTTAGCTTGTCATTGAAAACATTACCAGCATTCATAGATCTCTAATCAACCTGGCCAAGGATAAAGGAAGAGAAGATATAATAAAGGAAGAGAAGATATAAGTTACAAATATTAGAAATGAAAGCTAGGATGTGACTTTAGATGATACAGACATTAAAGAAAAAATAAGATAATTTGACAAAGAATTCTATCTTCATAAATTTAACCACTTAGATAAAAGGGACAAACTCCTTGAAAGGTGTCAACTATCAAAGTTCACTAAAGAAGAAATAAATAACCTCATTAGTCCTATATCTATTAAGGAAATTGAATTCATAGTTACAATGTTAAAACTTACAGCAAAGGTAACTTCAAACCCAGTTGGCTTCATTGGAGAATTATATCTAATATTTAAGGAAGAACTAACACCAATTATATACAAACTTTTCCATAATATATAAGAATAGGGGCCTAAACAATACGATCTTGGACATAGAAAGCGGCAAAGGTTTCGTGACAAAGATGCCAAAAGCAATTGCAACAAAAGCAAAGATAGACAAATGGGATCTAATTAAACGTAAAAGCTTCTGCACATCAAAATAAACTATCAACAGAGTAAACAGACAATGCACAGAATAGGAGAAAATATTTGCAAATTAAGCATCTGACAAAGTTCTAATATCCAGCATCTGTAAGGAACTTAAACAAATTTACAAGAAGAAAGAACTCCATTAAAAAGTGGGTAAAGAACATGAATAGACACTTTTCTAAAGAAGACATACATGCAGCCACCAAGAATATGAAAAAAGCTCAATATCACCAATCATTAGAGAAATGCAAATCAAAACCACTGTGAGACACCATCTCACACCAGTCAGAGCGGCTATTATTAAAAAGTCAAAAAATAACATGCTGGTGAGGTTGTGGAGAAAAGGGAACGCTTATACGCTGTTGGTGGAAGTGTAAATCAGTTCAACCATTGTGGAAAGCAGTGTGGCAATTCCTCAGAGACCTAAAAACAGAACAACCATTCAACCGAGTAATCCCATTACTGGGTATATACCCAGAGGAATATAAGTCATTCTACCATAAAGACTTGAATGTTCATTGAAGCACTCTTCACAATAGCAAAGCCATGAAATCAACCTAAATGCCCATCAATGACAGACTGGAAAATGAAAATGTGGTACATATACACCATGGAATACTATGCAGCCATAAAAAGTAAGATCTGTCTTTTGTGGGAATGTGGATGGAGCTGGAGGCCATTATCCTTAGCAAGCTAACACAGGAACAGAAAATGTATACAGCATGTTCTCACTTATAAGTGGGAGCTAAATGACAAGAACTCATGAACACAAGGGAACAACAGACGCTGGGTTCTACTTAAGGGTGGAGGGTAGGAGGAAGGAGAGGAGCAGAAAAAATAACTACTGGGTACCAGGCTTAGTATCTGGGTGACAAAATAATCTGTACAACAAACCCCTGTGACACAAGTTTACCTATATAACAAACCTATATATCATGTACCCCTAAACCTAAAATGAAAGTTAAAAAAAAAAAAAAGGAATAGGGACCAGTTTCCAACTCATTTTGTGGAAGACAGCAAGGAAAACTGCAAACTAATATCGCTCATGAACTTGGCTGCAAAAATCTTCCATGAAATACTAGAAAATCAAATCCAACAATATATAAACAGAAGTATGGTTTAGTGGGATTTCTCATGGAAACACAAGGTCAGTTTAACATTTATGAAACAATCAATTTAGTTTACTAAATTAAAAGACAAAGGAAGAAAAAAACACGATGGTTTCATTATATGAATAAATTTTTTGAAATAAAATTCAGCATCTATTTATGATTTAAAAATCTCTCAGCAAACTAACAGAAGTTCCTCAACCTGGCAAAGGGCATCAACAAGGCTCTTACAAGTAACATTGTATTTAATGGTAAAAGACTGAATATTTCCAGGCTAAGATGAGGAACAAGGCAAGGATGTCAACTGCTGCTCCTCTACAAGGCAAGGATGTCAACTACTGCCACTCCTAGTCCATGTTGTTCTGGAAGTCCTAGACAGTGCAATGAGGCAAGAAAGAGAAATAAAAGACACACATTTTGGAAAGTAGGAAATAAAACTCTGTTCAGAGAGGACATGATTGTCTAGTAGAAAAATCTCAAAGAATCTAGCAAAAGATACAAGAACTAAAGTGAATGAAGGTATGAAGTTTTCAGGATACAATGCAATACATTAAAATCAATTGTGTTTCAGTATAATAGCAATGAACAATTGTAAATCAAAATAAAACGTAGCAATTACAATGGTATCGACAAACATAAAATGCTTTGGTATAAATCTAATAAAAAATGTGCAAGATATGTATTCTGAAGACTATAAAACACTGATGAAAGAAATCAAAGAAAACATGTATAAATGGAGAGGTATATATTATTCAAATATTGAATAATTCAATATATTTAAGATGTCAATTCTCCTTAAACTGATCTGTAGACTCAACACTATTCTAATTGAAATCTCAACAGAATGAACTGATTGAAATGTTAAGTGGAAAGGCAACAGAACTTGGACATCCAAAGTAATTTTGGAAAAAAAAGTAAAATTGAAGGTCTCATATTATATGGTTTCAAGACTTGGGATCAGTCATATCCCAAACCTCAGCATCATGCAATATATTTAGGTAACTAGCACAAGTACCCCTGAATCTAAAATAAAAGTTGAAATTATTTTTTAAAAAAGATTCATTATAAAACTCCAGTAATCAAAACAGTTGGTATTAGAGAAATGATAGATATAAAGACCAATGGAACAGAGTAGAGTTGTGAAATAGACCTACCTATACCTGGCCAGTTGATTTTCAACAAATATGCAAGGCAGTTAAACTGAGAAAGGATAGTCTTCAATAAATAGTACTGAAACAATTGCATATCCACATGGAAAAGAATGAACCTCCATTCGTACCGTTCACCGTACTCAAAATGGATCATAGGCGTAAGTGTAAAACCTAATACTATAAAACTTCTAGAAGAAAACTACGCAGAAATCTTTGTTACCTTGGATGAGCAAACTTCTCTCAGCTATGACACCAAAAGCATGATCCACACGAGAAACAAAAAACGATAAATTGAATTTCACCAAAATTAAGAATTCTTCCTTTTTAAAAGACACTATTGGTTTGTTTTTTAGTTTGTTTGTTTGTTGTTGTTTTTTGAGACAGGGTGTCACTCTGTAGCCCAGGCTGGAGTGCAGTAGCAAGATCTTGGCTCACTGCGACCTCTGCCTCACAGGTTCAAGCAGCTCTTCTGCCTCAGCCTCCCTAGTAGCTGGGACTACAGGTGTGTGCCACCACACTTGGCTAATTTTTGTAGTTTTAGTAGAGACAGGGTTTCACCATGTTGGCCTGGCTGGTCTTGAACTCCTGACCTCAGGTAATCCGCCCACCTTGGCCTCTCAAAGTGTCGGGATTACAGGCGTGAGCCATCATGCCTGGCCTAAAGACACTATTGAAAGAATGAAAAGACAGACCACAGACTGAGAGAAAATAGTTCCAACTTGTATATCTAATAAAGGATTTGTATCCAGGATAAGAAGGAACTCCCAAAATTTAGTAACGAGAAAACACACAATGTAATAAAAATATGGTCTTAAGATTTGAATAGATGGGAAAAAATATACCACACAAATTGTTTCAGCTCTTTATTGCTGAATACCAAATAACTCCCAAACATGTAGTAGTGTGAAACAGTAACGATTTCTTATTTCTCAGTATTGTATAGGTCAAGATTTCTGTCAGGGCTGGGCTGGGCTGTCCTTCTGCTCCGTGTGGTCTCATCTGATGACCCTCACATGGTTGTATTCAGTATGTGGCTGGGCTGGAAGGTCCAAGGAGCTTTGCTTACATCTGGCACCTGCTCCAATATGAAGGCTGTCTCCACACCGTGTCCCATCACTCAGTCTTGCGTGAACGTCTGTACTTCGTGGCAGTAGTGTTGCCAAAGCACGATGTTGAAATGTGCTGGAATTGCTTAAGGGCTAGGCAAGGAATTGGCACCATGTCACTTCTGCCACTTTCTGTCAGCCAAAGCAAGTCACAAGGCCAGCCTGGATTTCAGGTCAGGGGAATTAGACTGCACTTCTGCAGGCAGATGCACTTATAGGGACAAGAAGAATTGTTGGCAACCATATTTGGAAACTCTACCACACAAATGATAACAATCAGAAGGTAGTATTTGTGCAAACGTAGAAAAATTAATTTAGGTAAAACTTATTAAAGGAGAAAATATGACAAACCACCAGAAGCATAAAACAACTGAACTTCTATGTAATTTTAGCATGACTTAAAAATATACAAAGCAAATACTGATTGAAAATAAATGAGACATAAGTAAATCCACAAAGATGATGGCATGTTTTAGTATCCTCCTCTCTCAGAAAATGACATCAAAAATAAATAAATTTAAAATAAGTAAATATAAAGTAAACAAGGATACAGGGAGTTGAATGGCACACTGAAGTTTAATTTACTAGATAGATGATGGATATAATTTTCTACCCATCAAACAGAAAATAGATACTCTTTTCAAGTATCCATGAAACACAAAATGCTGACTGTATTATCCCTTAAAATAAATCTTAACACATATCATAAATTATACAGGTCACTTCCTCTGAGTTTGATGAGATGGAAGTAGAAATAAACAACATGAAAATTAACTCTTAGTCCAGAATTTGTTTTTAAAACTGAAACTGTTTAGAAAATAGTAATATTTAGAAATGAATGGTTGCATTCCACATCCAACAAAGTCTGAATAGCTTGTTTTGGATGAGCCCTCCCACTGAGAAAAAACAACCAGAAAATCTGGATTAAAAACTACGTTTGAAGGCATTGGAGAGCTACCAAGACAGTGTAAGTTTGGGGCCAAGATCTGGAGTGGGAGGAAATATAAGATAGGTAAGCCCAGTATTTGGCAGCAAATTTCCACTCAAGGGACTTGCTAATTTAAAAATTGAAGTAACAGTTTGGAGGCCAAGAAGCTGAGCAGAAATTTCTCAGAGCAGCAGTCTCAGAGGCTAGGGGACAAAAATTGGAGTTGAGAATCTGTGAAAGATGGGGAACCAGGTAAACATTCCCAGATTCCTTTGAATGAACCCTGGAAATAGATCAGCCCTCCCAAGGATGAAGTCCAACTTTGAATCATCTCAATTCCTCCCCAGTTGGAATAAGATGAGCTGCCTCTAGCTTATCCATCTGCCAAAAGCAAAAGAACATCCTCTCTGGAGAAAGATCACATCATCCAGAGCTTCAAATTATTTCCATAATTTTTTCATACACAATGCCCAGCACTCAATCAGTAAAAACCAGGTCCACAAAAGACAAGCTTTGATTGAAAACCAAGAGAATAAAAAGCAGGTAAAATAGGTTCGACTTTTGCCAACAGCTGAGTAGCTTGAATCTCTATCAAACCAATCCTGCCTCAGATGACAACCATAGACTCTTGCAAAATATGGTAAACAAATATCTGAAAGCCATAGAGAGCAACCAACAAGCAGGCAGAAGCTGGAGGGAAATGACATTTGAAAGAAGGGAAAGGCACGGGGCGATCTGCACATTTCAACAGCTCTTTGCACAAAAGAAAAGCAAAGCATAGTTTGCCCTCTGTGGAGTTACTAAAACTTGGGATAAAAAATCCAGTCTTGGCTGGGTGCGGTGGCTCACGCCTGTAATCCTAGCACTTTGGGAGGCCAAGATGGGCGGATCACTTGAGGTTAGGAGTTCGAGACCAGCCTGGCCAACATAGTGAAACCTTGTCTCTATTAAAAATACAAAAAATTAGTTGGGTGTGGTGGTGGGTGCCTGTAATCCCAGCTACTCAGGAGGCCGAGGCAGGAGAATTGCTTGAACCCAGAAGGTGGAGGTTGCAGTAAGCTGAGACTGTGCCATTGCACTCCAGCCTGGGTGACACAGTGAGACTCCATCTCAAAAAAAGAAAAAAAAGAAAAAAGAAAATCCAGTCTTACTCACATAAGAATCAAAAGACAGAGTTTCCACTGTAGCTGGAAATTGAGAGAGTAACTCCCAGAAAGGAGAGAACTAGGTAGGGGGAGCCCCAAATTACATGTGCAAACTATGCCCAAGTCCCCCAGTCTCTGGATGCCTCCTGAACTAGCATCCATTGGGCAGGTCCCAAGCAATGCATCCAAGACTAAAAGAACTGAGCTGACATTTCAGCTGCCAACCACCGCAGAGGAGACAGAATTTACAGTTTGGTTTCAGCCAAGGCAATTGTTTGTTTTAAAAAATACAAAACAACAAAAATAGCACTTTTAAGAGACACATACTAGAATCCAAAGTTTCTACAGCTTATCACTCACAAAGTCCAGGATACAATCCAAAGCTACTTGGTATATAAGAAGCAAGAAAACATGACCCATTATCAGGAGAAAAAATAATTCATGGAGGATGCCCTTAAGATGACCCAGATGTTGGAATCAGCAGAAAAGTGTTTTAAGACAGTTATTTTAACTATGCTCCATATCATAAGGGAAAATACACTTATAATGAATACAATACAGAAAATAGGCTGGGTGCAGTGGCTCATGCCTGTAATCCCAACACTTTGGGAGTCCAAGGCAGGTGGATCACTTGAGACCAGGGGCTCAAGACCAGCCTGCCAACATGGCAAAACCCCATCTCTACTAAAAATACAAAAATTAGCTGAGGATGATGGTGCATGCTGGTGGCACAGCTACTTGGAAGGCTGAGGCACGAGAATCACTTGAACCTGGGAAGCAGAGGTTGCTGTGAGCCGAGATCACACCACTGCACTCCACACTCCAGCCTGGGTGATAGAGCAAAACTCTGTTTAAAAAAAAAAAAAAAAAAAAAAAAGAACAAAATAGAAGTTGTATAACTGAAAAATACAATATCTGAACTAAAAAATGTACTGGGGACTTATTGAAGATGAGAGAAAAGGAGAAAAGTCAGTGAATTTGAAGTCAAATCAATGGGAATTATCCAGGCTGAAGAACAGAGCCTCAGGTACCCAAGAGATCATATCAGAAAGATTAACATCCATATAAATGGAATACCAGAAGAAGAGAGGTAGGATGAGGGCAAAAAACATATGTGAAGAAATAATGATGCCGAGTGTGGTGGTTCATGCCTATAAACCTAGCACTTTGGGAGGTCAAGAAAGGAGGATCACTTGAGCCCAGGAAATCAAGACCAGCCTAGGCAACACGGCAAAACCCCATCACTATCAATCTATCAATAAATAAAAATTAGCTGGGTGTGGTGGTGCGTGCCTGTGGTCCCAGCTACTCAGGAGGCTGAGGCAGGAGGATTGCTTGAGCTCAGGAGGTCCAGATTGTAATGAGCCTTGTTTGCACCACTGCATTCCATCCTGGGCAACCAAGCAAGACCCTGTCTCAAACAAAAAAAAGAAAGAAGAAATGGTTTAAAATGTACCAAATTTTTTTGAAAAACAAATGTACAGATTCAAGGACCTCAGTAAATACCAAGCAAAATGAATACAAAGAAGAGCACATCATTATCAACCTCTCAAGCACATCATTATCAACCTGTTGAGGACCAAAAGTAAAGAGAAAAATCTTAAAAGGAGCACAAAAAACTAATATATTACATGTAAGGGAACAATTATTTTAATGACCACTGAAATTTTTTATTTATTTATTTTTTTTTGAGACAGAATCTTGCTCTGTCACCCAGGCTGGAGTGCAGTGGCGCAATCTTGGCTCACTGCAAGCTCTGCCTCCCGGGTTCATGCCATTCTCCTGCCTCAGCCTCCGGAGTAGCGAGTAGCTGGGATTACAGGCACCCACCACCAAGCCTGGCCTTTTTTTTTTTTTTTTTTTTTTTTTTTTTGGATATTTTTAGTAGAGACGGGGTTTCACCATGTTGGCCAGACTGGTCTCAGACTCTTGACCTCGTGATCTGCCTGCCTCGGCCTCCCAAAGTGCTGAGATTGCAGGTGTGAGCCACTGCACCTGGCCACTGAATTCTTACTAAAGATTATGGAGCTCAAAAATGCTTTAAAAATTTGCTTAAAGAAAAAATGCTTTAGGCCGGGCACAGTGGCTCACACCTGTAATTCCAACAATTTGCGGGGCTGAGGTGGGCAGATCACTTGAGGCCAGCAGTTCGAGACCAGCCTGGCCAACATGGTGAAACCCAGTCTCTACTCAAAATACAAAAATTAGCTGGGCTTGGCAGCGGGTGCCTGTAATACCAACTGCTTGGGAGGCTGAGGCAGAAGAATCGCTTGAACCTGGAAGGCAGAGGTTTCAGTGAGCCGAGATCCCACCACTTCCCTCCAGCCTGGGTGACAGAGGGAGACACTGTCTCAGAAAAAAAAAAAAAAGAGAAAAAAGCTTTAAAAAATTCTAGCGACCACAATGTAGTGAAAATATCCTTTGATAATAGAGGCAAAATAAAGGTGCATTCATATTTTTTTCAAAGGGGAGAAAATATCACAAATAGGTTTTGTATTGCATGAAATGCTAAAGGAAACTCCTCAAAAAGAAAAAAAAATAAAGTCATAAAATGCTAACCCCAAGTCTAACCATATCAATATTTACATTAGTGTGAATGCACTAAACACTATAATTAAAAGTCATATTGCCCTAATGAATAAAAAACAAAACTCATAATATGCCATCTACAAAAGACCCACTTTAAATATAGGTTGAAAGTAAACAGAAAAAAAAACAGTTATCCCTTGCAAAAAGTAAGTATCAGAAAGCTAGAGTGGTTATATTAACATCAAATAGACTTCAAGAAAAAGAATATTTCCAGAGATAAAGGAAGCATTTCATTATCATATGGGAGTAAAAATCATAAATGTGTATGTTCCTAAGAATAGAGGTCCGAAGTACACCAAGCAAAAATTCATAAAATTAAAGGAAAAAGGAGACAATTTTATAATCATACTTGAAGATTTTTACACCCCTCTTTCAGCACTTAATAGAACAATTAGACCAAAAATAAACCAATAAAAATGTAGTATATAGACACTACATCTAACAATTGCAGAATAGACATAGAACTTTTCAAATGTCCATAGCATATTCACCAGTACATATCATATGCTAGACCGTAAAGCAAAGCTCAATGCATTTTAAAGAAATGAAGCTACAAGGAATATGTTTTCTGACCACAATAGACATTTTATTGAGAATCAATAAAAATAAGATATCCAGCAATTAAATAATATACTTCTTTTCCTCTCTCTCTCCTTTTTTTTTTTTTTTTTTTTTTTTTTTGAGATGGAGTTTCACTCTTGTTGCCCAGGCTGGAGTGCAATGGGGTGATCGCGAGATCTCGGCTCACCGCAACCTCTGTCTCCCAAGTTCAAGCGATTCTCCTGCTTCAGCCTCCCGAGTAGCTGGGATTACAGGCACCTGCCACCACGCCCAGCTAATATTTATTTTTTTAGTAGAGATGGGGTTTCACCATGTTGGCCAGACTTATCTCGAACTCCTGACCTCGGGTGATCCACCCACCTCAGCCTCCCAAAGTGCTGGGATTACAGGCCTGAGCGACCGAGCCCAGCCCAAACAATGTAACTACTTCTTCTTCTTCTTCTTCTTCTTCTTCTTTTTTTTTTTACTAGGCAAAGAACTTTATTAACCTTTGTTTCAAACTTGATTCTCGGGCTTCTTCGGCTTAATTAGCTGCAAAGAATGAATTGTGTATAAGCAAAAACTGAAAAGAGCTGCAGTGTCCAAGGGGCTTGGGCTTAAAAATATCAGAGATCTAGATTTTATCAGATCCATAAACAAAAATTTCTTAAAAAGCAGTCATAATATAAAATAGCAGCATAATATAAAATATAAAATAGTAACTTCTTCAAGTTTTATCTTCAGAACTTGACTCAATTCAGTTTGCCTCATTCTTGGAAGCCTCATCAAAATTCTCCGCAAGATCTGGAACTTCATCATCATCATCCTCTCCGGTAGCAAGTGGTGATTTTCCATCTACAGACTGTTTGGGCAGAGCTTCGGCCAGTCTCCTTAATCTAGTCAGACTATCTGCACCAAGCTGGTTTACGATGCTGGGTAGCATTTCTGTCAGCTGCTTCGTCTCAGCGTGGCCTGTAATGGTGAATGCGTGCGCTGCCAGAGATGCCTGAACTTTAGGGTTGTTTTTGTTTTTTTTTTTTTTGAGACGGAGTCTCGCGCTGTTGCCCGGGCTGGAGTGCAGTGGCCGGATCTCAGCTCACTGCAAGCTCCGCCTCCCGGGTTTGCGCCATTCTCCTGCCTCAGCCTCCCGAGTAGCTGGGACTACAGGCGCCCGCCACCTCGCCCAGCTAGTTTTTTGTATTTTTTAGTAGAGACGGGGTTTCACTGTGTTAGCCAGGATGGTCTCGATCTCCTGACCTCATGATCCGCCCGTCTCGGCCTCCCAAAGTGCTGGGATTACAGGCTTGAGCCACCGCGCCCGGCTAGGGTTGTTAAAGTGGATCACTGTTCCTTGGTTTGTAAACATATTCACCTCTTCAATACCAGAGATATCGTTTACCCCTAACTTCTTTAAGGAGAACTGAAGTTTTTTATCATCTGCTGTGGCTGTTCTATGAACCACCTTCTTCTTTCTGCGAGCAGTTCCTTTCCCACTAATGCGCACTTGTGCCTGCAGTTTGGCGAGTTTTTCCTGGTTCATGATTGTTTCTTTCATCTTGTCGGAGCGAATAAGGGGCCGCGCGGGGGCCTAGGGTTGGTGCTCAGGGGGTCTGGGGTGGACCGGCTGAGATTAGGCGCACGCACGCGGGGACGCAAGATGGCAGCTAAAGGGCAACAATATACTTCTAAATAGTTCACGAGTCAAAGAATAAAACCCAAAATAAATTATGTAATATTTTGCATTGAATGATAATAAAAATGTAACATATAAGGATCTGTGAGGTGCAGCCAAAGCAGCCGTTATGGGGAAAATTATGGTTTCTACTCATATTAGAAAAGAGGAAAGTTTAAATGTTTGTATTAGAAAAAAAGAAAGATTTAAAATTAATTTTTATGGTTTCACATTAAGAATCTAAGAGGCCACGTGCGGTGGCTCACGCCTGTAATCCCAGCAATTTGGGAGGCCAAGGCGGGCAGATCACCTGAGGTCAGGAGTTCAAGACCAGCCTGGCCAACATGGTGAAACCCCATCTCTACTAAACATACAAAAATTAGCCAGGCGTGGTGGTGGGCATCTGCAATCCCAGCTACTTTGGGAGGCTGAGAATCACTTGAACCCAGGAGATGGAGGTTTCAGTGAGCTGAGATTGCACCACTACACTCCAGACTCCAGTCTACGTGACAGAGTGAGACTCCGTCTCAAACAAACAAACAAACAAAGAATCTAAGAAAAGTAAACCAAATTAATTAGAGGAAGAAAATACTAAAACTAAAAGTAGAAATCAATGCTACAGAAAACAGACAAACAACAGAGAAAATTAACAGTGAAGAGTTAAGTCTTTTAAAAGATTGTATGTTTTAGAGACAGCGTCTTGCTCTCATTCAGGCTGGAGTGCAGTGGGGCAATCATAACTCACTGCAGCCTCAAACTCCTGGGCTCAGGTGACCCTCCTGCCTCAGCCTCCTGAGTAGCTAGGACTATAAGTCCGTATCACCATACCTGACTAATTTTTAAATTTTTGTAGCAATGGAATCTCCTTATGTTGTGCAGGCTGGTCTCAAACTCCTGGGCTCAAACTATGCCCCTTGATTGGCTTCCCGCAGTGCTGGAATTACAGGCATGAGCCTTCGCATTGGCCTTAAAAGATTTTTAAAAATTGATAAACCTCTAGTCAGATATCAAGAAAAAAAGAGGAAAACCCCACAAATTATCAAATATCAGGAATGAAAGAGGAGTTAGCACTACAAATATCACAAGCATTGAAGAATAAAAAGTGATAATATTATGAATAACTTTGTCAATAAATCAACAATTCAAATAAAATGTATGAATTCCTTGAAAGACTAATTATCAAAAATGACCCAAAGTGAGACAGAAAATATAAATATCCATAAATATTAAAGAAATTGAATTTGTTATTGAAAATCTTTCCACAAGGAAAGTTCCAGGCCCAAATAATTTCACGAGTGAGTCCTAGCTTTCTTTAAGAAAGAAGGAAGACCAACCTCAGGCAACTCTTGCAGAAAACAAAGGGGATAAGAAAACTTTCCAAATTATTTTATGAGCCCATCACAATCCAATTACCAAAACCTGACAAACCCATTATGGAAAAAAAAGAGAAAATTACAGAGCCACATCTCCCATGAACATAGGCAAAAAAAAAAAAAAAAAAAAAAAAAGCACAAAACATTAGCAAATAAAATTCGACGATGTATTTAAAAAGAGTAATGCATCATGACCAATTGTGATTTATCTCAGGAATATAAGGTTGGTTTAGCATTCAAAAATCAGTCAATGTAATTCACTGATTAACAGACTAGGAAGGAAAAAAACCCCCATATGATCACTTTCAATAGATGCAGAAAAAGCATTTGACAAAATCCAGCACCCACTCTGGATTTTTAAAAAGAACACTCAAGCCGGGCATGGTGGCTCACACCTGTAATCCCAGCACTTTGGGTGGCTGAGGCCGGAGGATTGTTTGAGGCCAAGAGTTCAAGACCAGCCTGGGCAACATGGCGAGACCCTGTCTCAATTAAAAAAAAAAAAATCAAAATAAAAGAGCAGCCTGCAGACTAGGAATAGAAGTAAACTTTCTTAATCTTATAAAGGGCATCTGAGAAAATCATGCAGCTAACGTAATACTTAGGAAAATTAAACACTTTCCCCCTAACGTCAGAAACAAGGCAAGGATGCTGCTATGAACCGAATGTGAATCCTCAACATTCTATGTTGAAGACTAATGCCCAGTACAATGGTATTTAGAGATGCGGCCTTCAGGAGGTAAATAGATCATAAGGGTAGAGCCCTCATGAACAAGATTAGTGCGTTTTTAAGAAAAAACACAAGATACCTTGCTTTTTTCCTCCTCCATAAGAATATAAGGACATATGAAGATATCCAGAGGCCAGGTGCAGTAGCTCATGCCTGTAATCCCAGCACTTTGGGAGGCTGAGGCAGGAGGATTGCTTGAGCCCAGCAGTCTGAGACCAGCCTGCGCAACATAGTAAAACCTTGTCTCTACAAAAAACTTAAAAAAAAAAAAAAAAAAAATTAGCCAAGCATAGTGGCATGTTCCTGTAGTCCCAGTTGCTCAGGAGGCTGAGGTGGGAGGTTCACTTGAGCCTGGGAGGTTGAGGCTGCGGTGAGCCATGATCCTGCCTCTACGCTCCAGCCTGAGCAAACACAGTGAGGCCCTGTCTTAGAAAAAAGAAGGCCTGGGTGTGATGGCTCACACCAGTAATCCCAGCACTTTGGGAGGCCAGGGTGGGTAGATCACCGGAGGTCAGGAGTTCGAGACTAGCCTGACCAACATGGTGAAACTCTGTCTCTACTAAATATACAAAAAAATTAGCTGGGCATGGTGGTAGGTCCCTGAAACCCCAGCTACTTGGGAGGCTGAGGCAGGAGAATCACTTGAACCTTGGAGGCAGAGGTTGCAGTGAGCCAAGATCTCACCATTGCACTCCAGCCCTGGGCGACAGAGCAAAACTCCATCTCAAAATAATAAATAAATAAATAAATAAATAAATAAATAAGAAAGAAGAGGAAGAGGAGGAGGAGGAGGAGAAGTGGTCCCTCACCATACGCTGGATCTGCTGACACCTGATCTTGGGCTTACTTGCCTTCAGAATTGTGAGAAAGAAATGCTTGTTATTTGAGCCACCAGTCTATGGTATATTTGCTGTATTAGTCCAAACTGACCAAGTTAAGTGTACACTCACTCAATTCTAATTAATAGGGTCCCAAAGAATCTAAGCATTGCAATAAGGCAATAAAAAGAAATACAATCTTCTCTATTTGCAGATGGCATAACGCAATTGTTTAGGTAGAAAATCTCAGGGAAGCTATAACACAACTACTAGAACTAACACCTGAATTTAGTGAGGTCACATACACAACGGTAATAAACATTAATTAGATATTTGTATAATGGTATGAAACAATTGGAAAATAAAGTCTAAAAAACAAGTTGACTTACAAAAGGATTAAAATACATATAGTCATAGGAATAAATTTAACAAAAGTTATGTGAGATGTCTATACTGAAAACTATGAAACATTTCTGAATGAAATTGAAGAAGACCTAAATAAATGGAAATATATAAGATGTTCATGAATTGAAAGACACAAAAATATTAAAATATCAATTCTCCCCAAACTCATCTATACATTTAACTTAATCTCAGTTATAATCCCACAAAGATTATTTGGTAGCAATATATCAACTAATTCAAAAGTTATTTGGAAATGCAAATGACTTAGAATAGGCAAAGCAGTCCAGAAGATAAATTTGGAAGGCTTTCCTAACTAACCTCAAGTAATTAAGATTATGGTATTGCTATAAGGACTCTATAAAACTTGTAAGGACTATAAGGGCAACAATGTATCAATGGAACAAAATAGAGAGCTCAAATACTTAATTTTAAATAAGACCACCAAAGTAATCCAATGGGGAAAGGTAAGTCTTGTCAACAAATGGAACTGGGACAACTGGATATCCATATGGAAAAATAAACTTTTACCCATTTCACATCATACACAAAAATTGACCTGAAATATATATTTTTTAAAACCTAAGCATAGCTGGGTACAGTGGCTCATACCTGCAATCCCAGCTACTCAGAAGACTGAAATGGGAAGATTGCTTGAACCTAGGTGTTGGAGACTGCAGTGAGCTATAGTAGTGTTACTGCACTCCAGCCAGGGCAACAGAGCAAGATCCCATCTCTAAAACAAAAACAAAAAACCCTAAACATGAAACTTAAAACTATAAAGCTTGCAGAGGAAAACACGCAGAGCAACTGAAATTCTCATATATTGTTGGTGGTAGTGTTAAATGTCAAATCAGTTTAGACTTATGGAGGCAGTAAAAAGATCAGAGAAGTGGGAAGGGAGGAATGGGCAGAGCACAGAGTAGTTTGGGGGCGGAGAAAATGTGCCATATGATACTATAATGGTGGACACATGCCATTATACATTTGCCCAAACCCATAGAATGTACAACACCAAGAATGAACCCTGAGCTAAACTATGGACTGAGTGATAATGATGTCTCAGTATAGGTTCGTTGGTTGTTAACAAATGGACCACTCTGGTAGGGGATGTTGATGGTATGGGGTGCTCTGCATGTGAGGGGCAGGGGATATATGGGAAATTTCTATACCTTCCTCTCAATTTTGCTGTGAACCTAAAACTGCTCTAAAAAAATTAATCTTGACTGGGCATGGTGGCTCACGCCTGTAATCCCAGCACTTTGGGAGGCCACGGTGGGTGGATCACCTGAGGTCAGGAGTTTGAGACCTGCCTGGCCAACATGGTGAAACCCCATCTCTACTGAAAATACAAAATTAGCCTTGTGTGGTGGAAGACTCCTGTAGTCCCAGCTACTTGGGAGGCTGACCCAGGAGA
Source organism: Macaca thibetana thibetana (assembly GCF_024542745.1). Taxonomy (NCBI): domain Eukaryota; kingdom Metazoa; phylum Chordata; class Mammalia; order Primates; family Cercopithecidae; genus Macaca; species Macaca thibetana. Next base: position 14,502,402 of record NC_065592.1, read on the forward strand.
ACCACTTGAATCCGGGAGGCGGAAACTGCGGTGAGTCAAGATTCACGCCACTGCACTCCAGCCTGGGCCAGAGAGAGGGAGACTCTATCTCAAAAAAAAAAAACAACAAAGTCTTTAAAAATCATTTTGAGAAATGTTCTGACAGTTTCTTATAAAACTTTTCATACTACTTGCCTTATGACTCAGCAGTTTCACTCCTGGGTATTTATGGAAGAATGAAAATGCAAATCCACAAAAATAAGTATACAAGAATTTATAGAAAATTTATTCCTAATAGCCAAAAACTGGAAAGATGTCCATCAGTAAGACAATAAAGCATGATTCATTCAGACAATGAAGTACTGTTCAGTAATAAAAAGGAACAAATTAAGATAATATGAGTGAATTTAAAAAAACACATTATTTTGAGTGAAAGAAGCCATTATACAAAAGAGTACATCCTATGTGATTCCATTTATGTGAAATTCTAGAATAAGCAAAGTAGTCTATTGTGAAAATGCGTCAGAACTCTGCCACCGAAAAGGGGTGAAAGCAGGGGATTGACTGGGAAGGGCCATAAGAAAACTTTCCTGGATGTGAGTAACGTTCTCTGTCTTGGTAGGGGTTTAGATTTCACAGGTATATGTGTTGATCAAAATTCATGGAAAGTTGTACTTAAGATTTGGACATTTCAAGGTATACTATATGTTTCTTTTTTTAAAAAAAAAAAAAGAATAAACAAGTATTGAACAATAGTTAAGGATATGCAAGCTGAAGTGCTTAAGGGTGAAGTGTGTACTGATACCTGAAATTTACTTTGAAAGCATAAAATATAAGATAGATTGATGGTTGAATATTAATTTTGAGAAGGGAAGATGAACTTTCAGTTTCTGAAGACAAAATAAGTAGAAAATCCAAGAGGAAACAAATGAGAGAATTCGGTAAAGAGGCTGGATATAAGATTAACATAGAAAACCCGATAGATTTCCCAGCCATTAGTACTAACCAATTTTAGCTTTTGCAGTGAATTCCCACTCACAATAGTATCAACAAGTAAAAATGTTGAGAAATAAACTCAACTAGAAATGTATAAGGCCTATAAAAGAAAAATATACAACTTTACTGATATAAATAAAAGAATGACTCTAAGAAAGTCTCTACATTTTTGAAGGAGACTTTATTTGTAAAAAAATAAATTCTATCTAAATTAATTTATGAATTCAATGCAATCCCAATTAAAATTATAATGGAACATGTCAAGTTGATTCTAAAGTTTCTAAAAAATTCTTTTAAATAGAATTAGGGAGTACAGGTGTTGCTATGTGAATATATTGCATAGTAATGAAGTCTGGGCTTTTAGTTTATGCATCACTTGAATAGTGTACATTGTACCCAATAGCTAACTTTTCATCCTTCACCCCTTGCCTACCCTCCCATCTTTTGAAGTCTCCAGTATCTATTATTCCACTTTTTATGTCTACGTGTACACACTGTTTACGGCACACTTATAAGTGAGAACATGTGGTATTTGACTTTCTGGGTCTGAGTCATTTCACTTAGAGTAATGGCCTCTAGTTCCATCCCTGTTGCTGCAAAAGACACGATTTCATTCTTTTTTATGGCTGAGTAGTATTCTGTGGAATAGATATGTGTGTGTGTGTGTGCGTGTGTGTGTGTATCTCACATTTGCTTTATCTAATCATCTGCTGATGGATATTTAGATTAATTCCATGACTTTGGCCCGGCGCGGTGGCTCAAGCTTGTAATCTCAGCATTTTGGGAGGCCGAGACGGGTGGATCACGAGGTCAGGAGATTGAGACCGTCGTGGCAAACACGGTGAAACCCCGTCTCTACTAAAAAATACAAAAAACTAGCCGGGCGAGGTGGCAGGTGCCTGTAGTCCCAGCTACTCGGGAGGCTGAGGCAGGAAAATGGCGTAAACCTGGGAGGCGGAGCTTGCAGTGAGCTGAGATCTGGCCACTGCACTCCAGCCTGGGCGACAGAGCAAGACTCTGTCTCAAAAAAAAAAAAAAAAAAAAAAATTCCATGACTTTGCTATTGTGAATAGCACTGCGATAAACATACAAGTGCATGTGTCTTTTTAATATAATGATTTCTTTTCCTTTGGGTAGATAGCTGGTAGTGGAATTGCTGGATCAAATGGTAGTTATATTTTTAGCTTTTTCAGAAATATCCATACTGTTTTCCACAGAAATTGTGCTAATTTACTTTCCCACCAACAGTGTATAAGCATTCCCTTTTCTCCACATCCTTACTAACATCTGTTTTCTGATTTTTTAGTAATAGCCATTCCGACTGGTGTAATATGGTACCTCATTGTGTGTGTTTCGTTTTATCTTGTTTTTTCTTTTCTTTTTCTTCTTCTTCTTTTTTTTAATAGAGTGTCACTCTGTTGCCCAGGCTGGAGTGCAGTGGCATGATTTCAGCTCACTGCAACATCCACTTCCCAGGTTCAAGCTATTCTCATGTCTCAGCCACCCAAGTAGCTGGGATTACAAGCATGCACCAACATACCTAGCTAATTTTTGTATTTTTAGTAGAGATGGGGTTTCACCATATTGGCCAGGCTGGTCTCGAACTCCTGGCCTCAAGTGATCCACCCACCTCGACCTCCCAAAGTGCTGGGATTATAGGCGTAAGCCACCGCTCCTGGTCCTCATTGTGCTTTTAATTTGCATTTCACTGATGATTCGTGATGTGGAGCATTTTTTCATACATTTGTTGGCCACTTGTAGGCCTTCTTTAAAAAAATGCCTGTTCATGGTCTTTGCCTACTTTTTGATGGGGTCATTTGTTTTTTTCTTGTAGAGTTGTTTGAGTTCCTTATAGATTTGGGCTATTAGTCCTTTGTTGGATGCATAGTTTGCAAATATGTTCTCCCATTCTTTAGGTTGTCTGTTTACTCTGTTTATTATTTGTTTTGCCATGCAGGAGCTTTTTAGTTTAATTGAGTCCCATTTGTCTATTTTTGTTTTTGTTTTTTGTACTTTTGATGTCTTAGTCATAAATCATTTGGCTACGCCAATGTCCAGAAAACTTCCTAGGTTTTCTTCTAGGATTTTTATAGTTTTAGGTCTTACACTTACGTCTTTAATCAATCTTGAGTTACTTTTTGTATACAGTGAAAGATATGGGTCTAGTTTCATTCTTCTGCATGTGGCTACCCAATTTTCCCAGCACCCTTTATTGAATAGGGTGTCCTTTTCCCCAATGGGTATTTTTGTGAGCTTTGCTGAAAATCAGTTGGTTGTAGGTATGTGGCTTTATTTCTGGGTGCTCTCTTCTGTTACATTGAGCTGTGTGGCTATTTTTATACCAGTACCATCCTGTTTTAGTTACTATACCCTTGTCATATAATTTGAGGTCAGGTAACACGATATCTCCAACTTTGTTCTTTTTGCTTAGGACTGCTTTGGCTATTCGGTCTCTTTTTTGGTTCCATATGAATTTTATTTTATTTTATTTTGAAACGGAGTTTTGCTCTGTCTCCCAGGCTGGAGTGCAGTTGCACGATCTAGGCTCACTGCAACCTTTGCCTCCTGGGTTCAAGCGATCCTCCTGCCTCAGCCTCCCAAGTAGCTGGGACTACAGGCATATGTCACTATACCCGGCTAATTTTTGTATTGTTAGTAAAGACGGGATTTCACCATGTTGGCCACGCTGGTCTCAAACTCCTGACCTCAAGTGTTCCACCTGCCTCAGCCTACCAAAGTGCTAGGATTACAGGCATGAACTACGGCACCTGGCCTCATATGAATTTTAAAATTGTTTTTTCTTCTGAAAAATGACATTGGCAATTTGATAGGAAGTGCATTGAATCTGTAGATTGCTTTGGGCAATATCATCATTTATGATATTGATTCTTCCAATCCACAAGTACGTGATGTTTTTCCATTTGTTTGTGTCATCTGTGATTTCTTTCATTAGTATTTTGTTGTTCTCCTTGTAGAGATCTTCACTTCTTTGGTTAAATGTATTACCAGGGGTGTGTGTGTGTGTGTTTTGTAGCTATTATAAATGGGATTGAGGTTTTGATTTGGTTTGCAACTTGTTATTGGTATATAGGAATGCTACTGATCTTTCTGATCTTTGTATGTTGTTTCTGCATCCTGAAAATTTGCTGAAGACATTTATCAAATCTAGGAATCTTTTGGAGGATTTTTTAGGGTTTTCCAGGTAGAAGACCATACAATCATCCAACAGAGATAATTTGATTTCTTCTTTTCCAATTTGGATGCAACTTATTCTTTATTTATTTATTTTTTTTGGATGAAGTCTCTCCCTCTGTCACCACGCTTGGGTGCAGTGGCGCAATCTCGGCTCACTGCAAGCTCCACCTCCCGGGTTCACACCATTCTCCTGCTTCAGCCTCCTGAGTAGCTGGGACTACAGGCACCTGCAACCATGCCTGGCTAGATTTTGTATTTTGGGTAGAGACGGGGTTTTGCCATGTTGACCAGACTGGTCTCAAACTCCTGACCACATGTGATCCACCCGCCTGGGCTTCCAAAAGTGCTGGGATTACAGGAGTGAGCCACTGTGCCTGGCAGATGCCTTTTATTCTTTCTTTCGCCTGATTGCTCTAGCTAGAACTTCCAGTACTATGTTGAATGGGAGTTGTGTCTTTTTCCATTTCTTAGGGGGAATGCTTTTAACTTTTTCCCCTTCAGTATGACATTGGCTATGGGTTTATCCTTTTTTCTTTTTTTTTTTTTTGAGATGGAGTCTCGCTCTGTCGCCCAGGCTGGAGTACAGTGGCCAGATCTCAGCTCACTGCAAGCTCCGCCTCCCGGGTTCACGCCATTCTCCTGCCTCAGCCTCCCGAGTAGCTGGGACTACAGGCGCCCGCCACCTCGCCCGGCTAGGTTTTTTTTTTTTTTTTTTTTTTTTTTTTTTTTTGTATTTTTAGTAGAGACGGGGTTTCACCGAGTTAGCCAGGATGGTCTCGATCTCCTGACTTCGTGATCCACCCGTCTCGGCCTCCCAAAATGCTGGGATTACAGGCTTGAGCCACCGCGCCAGGCTGCTATGGGTTTATCTTATGTGGCTTTTACTATTTTGAGGTATATTTATTCTATGTCTACTTTGTTGAGGATTTTTATCATGAAGGGATGCGGAATTTTATTGAATGCCTTTTCTGCATCTATTGAGATGATCATATGCTTTTTGTTTTTACTCTATTTATGTGGTGAATCACATTTACTGATCTGCATACATTGAACCATCCTTGCATCCCTGGAATAAAGCCTGCTTGATCAAAGGATATTATCTTTTTGATGTACTATTGAATTGAGTTCACTAGTATTTAGTTGAGGATTTTTGCATCTGTGTTCATCAAGGATATTGGCCTGTGGTTTCCTTTTTTTGTTGTGTTCTTTCCTGGCCTTGGTATCAGGGTGATACCGGCTTTGTAGAACGAGTTAGGGAAAATTCCCTCCTCCTTGATCTTTTGGAACAGTTTCAATAGGGTTGGTACCAGTTCTTTGTACATCTGCTAGAATTTGGCTGTGAAAATGGCTGTCATGAGCTTATTTTTTGTTAGAAAAGTTTTGATTACTGATTTATGGTCCTAAAGTTTTTGCAGGAGGAAATGTATAAGAATAGCCATGAGGCCGGGCACGGTGGCTCACGCCTGTAATCCCAGCACTTTGGGAGGCCGAGGCGGGCGGATCACAAGGTCAGGAGATCGAGACCACGGTGAAACCCCGTCTCTACTAAAAATACAAAAAATTAGCCGGACGCGGTTGTGGGCGCCTGTAGTCCCAGCTACTCGGGAGGCTGAGGCAGGAGAATGGCGTGAACCCGGGAGGCGGAGCTTGCAGTGAGCCGAGATCGCGCCACTGCACTCCAGCCTGGGCGACAGAGCGAGACTCTGTCTCAAAAAAAAAAAAAAAAAAAAAAAAAAAAAAAGTAGCCATGAAACTTTAAAAAGACAACAATAATGAAGATTTTCACTAGAAGCTACCAAAGTACAACATTACAGTTATTAACACTCTATGGTATTGATGGGAGAAGATATGAATGGACCAATGAAACACATGGAATTTTAAAAATAAATATAAAAATTTAAGAAGAAAAAGTAGAAGAATATTTTTTAAATCTCTTGGCAGAAAAACTTTCATGAGAAATATTTTCATAATTTCCTGGCAGGAAAATCTCCTTTAAAAAGACAACAAGCTTATATGAAAAAGATGGACAGATATGACAATACATATAAAATTTCTGTATAATGAAATATCACATAAATAATATTAAGAGAAAACCAACAGAATGAGAGATTTGTAATGTATATAACAGATAAAAGATCGATACTCAGTATCTATAAAGAGCTACTACAAATCTGTCAGAAACAACTCAATAAAAAAAGGGCAAAAAAACTGAACAGTAAATTCAAAAAGAAGAAATACAAATAATTATGAACAAATGTAAAATTCACCTAAACTTTAAATAATTATAGAAATTAGAAATTAAAATATTCAATGACATTTTACCTCCAAATTAATAAAACTATAAAATAATGATCTCCAGCGATGGAGATAATATGAAAAAAACAAGTCTTTTTATATATGGTTGGCAGATCTGTAAATTTATAAAGCATTTTTGGATGATAACTTGGCAGTATCTATCCAAACTTTAAATGTACCTACTCTTTGAGCAAATTTTTTTCAGGAATCTATTCTGCAGAATCATTGCACAAAGAGTCTGCACTTAAATTTTTATCAGTAGAGGAGTAGTTAAATAAATCATAATATAAACTGATGAAATGCTAGATGTCAGTTTAAAAGACTAGGAGAGGACTATGTATTATGATATTGAAAAAATTCTCAAGGTAAAGCGAATGTGAAAAAATGAAGTTGAAAATCTATAAGTATGATATAATCACATTTATGTAAAAATAAAAAATACACATTGTGACAGAAATATGTAATTATTTAGCTAGTGTCATTTTCCTTTCTTCCTTTAGTAATAGAAGTACAACATAACTAGCTAAAAGACCACAGATCCCAGCCTCATTTGTAGCTAGGGATAGCTATATGACTAAGTTCTGTCGAATAATATATAAACAGAAGTTATTAGGACAGTCTTCTGGGAAGGCTCATTAAAAGGAAAACTGATAGCCAAGACACTCTCTCTTTGTCATTCCATCTTTCCTTCTCCCTCCTTTCCTTTTTTTTTACTTGAGATAGGGTCTCACTCTGTTGCCCAAGCTGGAGGGCAGTGGTACAATCATAGCTTATTGCAGGCTTGAATTCCTGGGCTCAAGCAATCCTCCTACTTCAGACTCCCAAATAGCTAGGACTACAGGTGCGCACCACCGTGCCCAGCTAATTTTTTTGTTGAGGGTAGAGATGGGGTCTCTCTATGTTGGTCTTGAACTGTTCTTGAACTCCTGGGTTCAAGCAATCCTCTTGTCTCAGCCTTCTAAAGTGTTGGGATTACAGGCAGGAGGCACCACACCTGGCCCTTCCTTCTTTCTTGAATAAGGACATGATGGCTGGAACTCCCACAGCCATCCTGGACCATGGGGTCATAGAAGCCAATGCTAAGAATAGAAGAGCAGAAAGTTCAGAGGAGTCCAGGTCCCTGACAACCATGAAGCTGCTGTGGTACCTGCCTTCAGACTGCTTTTCCGTGAGAAAACAATGCACTTCTCTGCCTCTATTTCTACTTCCATCAGTCTCTTTCAAGGCTAAACACAATTTCCATTTAATACATAAGCATGTAAAACTTAAGTACCCAGAATATATACAACCCAAAAGATTGCAGTGATTACCTCTAAGAAGGAGTTGAAGTTGGAGGAGTATAAAGGGAACACTTCAATTTTACTGTCCGTATTTCTATGGTTGAAATATTTGACAACCAAGATGGGATCATTTATTGTTGCGTATTAAACAAATTTGAAATCATTCTGTTAAAAGAAAGAGAAAAAAAGGAAAGAGACTGGAAGAATATGGCAGGGTGGTAAGAGTGGATGCCTCTGGATGAGGGAATTATCAGTTGTTGATGTTTTACTGTATTTTTCAAATAAAAAGATCACTTTAAAATAAGAACAAGATTCATCAAAAGTTATTTTCAAGGAAGAACAGTAGAAGGGGAACAGAGGGAGGAGTAAGAAAAGGAGGAGTAAGAAAAGGGAAGACACAAAGCCTGGTGTTCTGAGAGAGACAGAAAAAAAAAAAAAGAGCAAAAGACTGTGGAAGTTGAACCTGCAGGCGACAGTGCGGCTCTGTGCTCAGCTGCTTCCTCAAGATCCTGCTGATCATTGTACCCAGATTCCCATAGGGCCCCAGTCCCTCCATTCTGACCAACAGCCCAGGCTGCCTGTTATAATAGTGAAGCCAAGATAATGTCAGAGTCTCCGATTACATACAAAGGGAAGATGATTCCAAGATGTGTAGGAGATCCCAGAGACCCATTTCAGCATTCTCTGTTCCTCCTTTCTATGTAGGGAAGCATCCCTGGTCTTTGACTCTTGAGGGTCTCAGTGAATGGGACTGAGAAGGCTGTCCTGAGCACAGATACCCAGAAGCAACAAGAAATGGGGCTGAGACCCATGAGATCAATGTCTTGTTTTGCCAGGCACAGAGGTCTATATTTGTGTTTGCGGTCTGAGCATCCTGCCAGGAGTCCAGATAGGAGATAGGTGAGATGGTGATCAGGGGTTGGAGCATGCTCTGAATGTAGCCTTTTCTAAACTGGAGCTCCTCAGTATTCAAGGAAAATGGAGAAGAGTAGGCAGGAGGATGCTAGCATTCAGCCTGGTCAGGACTGGAAAGACAATTGGAAAAGTAAAGCAGGAGGAAAAGAGATCAAATCAAAGAACTGAAAGGTGCCTAGGTGTTTGCTCCCGGCCTGGGATGGAATTCATATTCCCAGGGTTGATCCCTTGGTTAACATAAACAGAGGCAAGCAAAGAGGTGTCGCAGTTCTGGTGACTGGGAGAAAAGTCCATCTAGATTGAAATAAGACCACTCTTAGGACACAGACTGTCATAGATAATGGCAGACACCTGGGAGGATGTCAAAGCCAAAATAGAAGTCCAAGGTCTCACCTTGGTGGATTAGGGTTCAGGGAATCAAAGTATTGAACAGAAAAAGCGAGGCAGACACTCAGTCATCTAGTGGAAGATAATAGAGAAAACTGTCAATAAAGGAAGCACAAGTTCAAGCCTGCAGCAAGATATTTGCCAAAAACCAAATATGAAGAATTAGGATTTTTGAAGGATAGGATTGCTTTATTCAGCTAAGAATCATGATATTCTAAGGGTTAGACTAGCATTGGCAAATGCCTAGCAATCATTTCATGGTTCACTCGTTTTCCACCTATGTAAATTAATTAATTAGTCGTTAATCAATCTTGGAACAATTTCCTGTTAAACGTATACAAGATTTCATTGTTCTCCCCAAGAGAGCTCTTTTCCCACTGGTAGTGGGAAGCCACTGCCAGTCACTTATAGTTAACATAGGAAGATGAAATCATTTGATACCCTAGGGACATAATACACAATTCTTCCCCGTGGATGTGACCTACAGGGTATTTATGAGCTCCCCAGGGTAAAAGGATTCTGTCATGAGGAGATCGTCCCAGAGACAGCTCTCTCAGAACTCTCCTTGGTGCTGAAAATTGGTCTGCATTTCCCTACAGATCCGGGGATCCTGTCACTTCCCACCCTGCCACCATTGTTGACATGGATCAAACTTTCCACAGTAGCCAGAGATGCACCTTGTAAATAAACAGAACCCAGACTTCTGAGGGATGAAAAGGATTTGGTAGTAAATAATTCTGAAAGGGATGTGTTGGGAGTTAGGAGGTAGGCTCTAACAAGGTCAGCACCCAGGTAACTGTGGGAGTCCATATCAGAGAAGCTATGGATGAGCACTAGAACATCCTTCAAATCATGAGAGAAGTTGAAAAGAAAATTCAAGGTTAACAACCTATAGTACAACTAGAAAACAGTGAAGATGGGGCAGGTCTCAGAGACATGAAATCAGAACCAAATTCAGGCACTAGGAAAGGCAAGTGAGACAGAATCACATGGTGCCAAAGACTTAATGTTTGTGTCCCCCAAAATTCATACGTTGAAATTGTAATCCCCAATGTGATGGCATTAAGAGGTGGGGCCCTTGGTAGATGATTAATTCATAAGGATGGAGCCTCATGAATGGAATTAATGCCTCTAAAAAAAGGAGACTCTAGAGAGCCCCTTCGCCTTGTCCACTACGTGAGGAAACAGCTGGAAGATGCCGTCTGTGGAATGGTAGGTATGTCCTCACCAGACACCAACGATGCTGGTGCCTTGATCTTGGACTTCCTAGACCCCAGAACTGTGAGAAATAAATTTCTGTCATTTATAAGCCACTCAATCTATGGTGTTCTTTTATGCAGCCCGAAGGGACTAAGACACATGGACATTGGTGAAATTCTACTGGACATATTTTTCCTTGTTCATGGATACTTATTTCTTCATGGATACTTTTTAACAGGACATTTTGTCTTTTTTTTTTTTTTTAATAACATATAGTTATTGTAGGAACACTGGGAAGAAAACAAAAGTAGAAATAACGGGAAGATATTGCCCACAATCTAGAGACAATAACTGTTGTCATTTTGGCATATTTCATTTGTCTGTTTTCCTTGAATATTGACATAATTGAGATGATATTTTCACATCCCAATTTTTCACTTAACATTATGTTATTAACATCTTCTTGTGTTTAAAACTCTATATAAAAATCATTTGTGGCCAGATGCAGTGACTTGCCCTGTAATCCCAGCACATAGGGAGGTCAAGGTGGGAGGAACGTTTGAGCCCAGGAGTTTGAGACCAGCCTGGACAACATAAAAAGACCCCATCTTTAAACAAATATATATTTAAAAATTATTGGGGAATGGTTGGTCGTGCATGCTTGTAATTCTAGCTACTTGGAAGGCTGAGGCAGAAGAATGGCTTGAGCCCAGGGATTCGTGGTTACAGTGAGCTATGATGGTGCCATTGCATTCCAGCCTGAGCAAGAGTGAAATCCTGTCCCTAAAATAAATGAATAAATGTCCAGGTGTGGTGGCTCACGCCTGTAATCCCAGCACCCTAGGAGGCTAAGGCAGACGGATCACCTGAGGTCAGGAGTTCGATACCAGCCTGGCCAATATGGTGAAACCTCATCTCTATTAAAAATACAAGTTAGCCAGGCATGGTGGCATGTGCCTGTAATCCCAACTACTCAGGAGGCTGAGGGAGGAGAATTGTTTGAACCCAGGAGGCAGAGGTTGCAGTGAGCTGAGATCATACCACTTCATTCCAGCCTGGGCGACAGAGCAAGACTCTGTCTCAAAATAAACAAAATAAAATAAAAGAATAAATAAGAAACATTTGTACTGGTTGTATCATATAGCATCATGTATGGATGAACCATAATCTATTTTTTTTTTTTTTTTTGAGATAGAGTCTCACCCTGTCACCCAGGCTGGAGTGCAGTGACACAATCTTGGCTCACTGCAACCTCTGCTTCCAGGCTCAGGTGATTCTTGTGTGTTAGCCTCTTGAGTAGCTGGGATTACGGGTGTGTGTCACCATGTCCGGCTACTATTTTTTGGATTTTTTTTTTTTTTTTTTTTTTTTTTTTTTTTTTTTTTTTTTTTTTTAGTACAGACAGGTTTTGCACGTTGGCCAGCCTGGACCATAATCTATTAATTGTTCTCTTTTATTGTATATATTTTTGGGTTGCTTCTATTCTTGATTTTTTAATGAACATCACATCAATGGTATGTAATTGAATATACTTGCGCCAATATTTTCTTAAACTCCAAGAAATACAATCACGAACTAAAAGATCTAAACTTTTAAAGCTCCTGACACATATTGTTCGATTGTCTTTGAGAGATATTGTACCCACTTACCCTCTCTCCAATGTAGCAGAAAGCCTGGATTATCACTTCCATACCAACGACATCAGTTAGGATATAGGCTAAACTGCCATAGCAAAAAGATCAGAAAACACAGTTACTCAAGCAAGCTGGACATTTCTTTTTTTTTTCACATAAGAATCTAAAGGTAAGAAGCCCCAAGCTGAGGAGGCAGTTCTCATTGAAAACATTCTGGGACTGTACTTCCTTCATCTTCATCTGCCATCCCCTGGGGGACTGTCTCCAACTCTGTGATCAAAGGCCCTCCAGGTCCTCATTTGATTTTATTCTGCAAGAAAGGAGAGGGAAAGGCAGTAGAGAGCAGATGATTTTGTTTGGGGCAAGTGAACTGGATATTAGCCTCTCCAGATCCATGCTCTGTTCTGCTCTGTGCCTTGGAGCTGACCTCTATAGATTTCCTTGTCCTTTGGCTTCCAGCTTAGTTCAGCCAATGGAAGACCTCAGTAGGAGATCAGAGGATGTAGTCAAAAGATCAGGGCACTGAGTGCTCTGGCTCACTCCTTGCTGGGAGTTGCCTGTGTCCCTTTATTGAAAGCCACAGCTCCTGGCCAGACACAGTGGCTCATGCCTGTGATCCTAACACTTTGGGAGACTGAGGTGGGTGGATCACCTGAGGTCAGGAGTTTGAGACCAGCCTGGCCAACATGGCGAAACCCTGTCTTTACTAAAAACACAAGAAATAGCCAGGTGTGATGGCGGGCAACTGTAATCTCAGCTACTCGGGAGGCTGAGGCAGGAGAATCTCTTGAATCCGGCGGGTGCAGGTTGCAGTGAGCTGAGATCACACCACTTCACTCCAGCCTGGGTGAAAGAGCAAAACTCCGTCTCAAAAAACAAAAAAAGAAAAGAAGCCGGGCGCGGTGGCTCAAGCCTGTAATCCCAGCACTTTGGGAGGCCGAGACGGGCGGATCACGAGGTCAGGAGATCGAGAGACGATCCCGGCTAACACGGTGAAACCCCGTCTCTACTAAAAAAAAAAAAAAAAATACAAAAAAATAGCCGGGCGAGGTGGCGGGCGCCTGTAGTCCCAGCTACTCGGGAGGCTGAGGCAGGAGAATGGCGTAAACCCGGGAGGCGGAGCTTGCAGTGAGCTGAGATCCGGCCACTGCACTCCAGCCTGGGTGACAGAGCAAGACTCCGTCTCAAAAAAAAAAAAAAGAAAAGAAAAGAAAAGAAAAGAAAGCCACAACTCCTGTCAGATGGTCTGCGCCATGTCATTCTCTCTGAGCTTCTATTTGCTTCTTTCTCCAGTCTCTAAGGCCTAGAGAAGATAAGAGCTCCCTGTTATTGCTCACCTAGGGGTACTGCATCACCTCCTGTTACTTTTCCTAAACCTGCCTGCAGTGACTTTTGACACCAGCTGCTCATAGTCTGACCAAACTTCACAAGGTAAAGAGCACAGCCCTCTAGAAGACTCAGACATCAGCTGCAAGTTTGGGGTTTCCCAGACTACCCCCACGTCTAACCAGCTGACTACAAATCCAGGGATCCTCACTACTCCCTCAGGTTCAGTCATTCTAGAATAATGTAACTGTGCAAGGGGTTCACCTTCCCCGCTGCCTAGACAGAGCTGATTTCTCAAGACACAGGAATTGTAATAGAGAAAGAATAATTCACACAGAGCTGGCTGTGTGGGAAACTGGAGTTTTCTTATTACTCAAATCAGTCTCCCTGAACAATCAGGGAGCAGAGTTTTTAAGGACAACTTGGTGGGTAGGGGGAAGCCAGTGAGCCAGGAGCGCTGATTGGTCAGAGATGAAATCACAGAAAGTCGAAGCTGCCTTTTTATGCTGAGTCAGTTCCTGGGTAAGGACCATAAGATCACATGAGCCAGTTGATTGTTCTGGGCGGGGCCGGCTGATTCATCAAGTACAGGGTCTGCAAAATATCTCAAGCCCTGATCTTAGGAGCAGTCCAGGGAGGGTTATAATCTTGTAGCCTCCAGCTGCATAACTCTTAAACCGTGATTTCTAATGTTGTGTCCTACAAATGCAATCTAGTTCCCAAGCAAGAAGGTCTGCTTTGGGAAAGGGCTGTTAATGTCTTTGTTTTAACTACAAACTGGGTTTCTCTCAAAGATAGTTCGGCCTACACCCAGGAATGAGCAAGGACAGTTTGGAGGTTAGAAGCAAGATGGGGTGCCGGGTGCTGTGGCTCACGCCTGTGATCCCAGCACTTTGGGAGGCCAAGGCGGGTGGACCACCTGAGGTCAGGAGTTCAAGACCAGCCTGGACAACATGTCGAAACCTGTCTTTACTAAAAATACAAAAAATTAGCCAGGCATGGTGGTGCGCGCCTGCTGTCTCAGCTACTTGGGATGCTGAGGCAGGAGAATCTCTTGAACCCGGGAGGCGGAGGTTGCAGTGAGCCGAGATCACGCCATTGCACTCCAGCCTGGGTGACGGAGAGAAATTCTGTCTCAAAAAAATAAAGAAAGAAAGAAAAAGAAAAGGAAAGAAACAAGATGGTTTCAGTTAACTTAGGTCTCTTTCACTGTCTCAGTCATAATTTTGCAAAGGCAGTTTCAATAACTCATAGAATTCAGGATAGCATCATACATATGATTAGCAGGAAGATACAAACCAGAATCAGCCAAAGGAAAAGATGCATAGGGCAAGGTCTGGAAGCGTCCCAAACATCAAGCTTCCATCATCCTCAGGGAGCCGTTACCCTCCCAGCACATCAATATGCATAGTATGGACAACGAGAGAAGCTCACTTAAATGACAGTGTCCAGACTTTCTATTGGAGCTTTATTTCATAGGCTGATTAAATCATGGCCGTGAGGTTGAACTCAACCTTTATACCCTAGTTGTCCCCAGAGATAGGGCTGATATCAGGTGACTCAAAGTCCCAGCTGTCTTATCACATGGTTGGACATTCTGGCATAGTCAATCTCCACCCTGATCCTACCTCGTCTTCTGATTAGCATAAACTTCCTAGGAACCATGGTCACCTAAACCATGAGGTGTGGCCCATGGGGGACATCATGAATAACAAAGATACTTTTTTTACTCAGGAAGTTCCAGGGGTTTGAAGATTACCTCCCGGGAACCAGGAACGAGGCCAGCACATTCTTTTTGTTTGTTTTGAGAAAGGATCTTGTGACCGGGCAAGGTGACTCATGCCTGTAATCCCAGCACTTTGGGCGACTGAGGCAGGCAGATCACTTGAAGCCAGGAGTTCGAGACCAGCCTGGCCAACATGGTGAAGCCCGTCTCTACTAAAAATACAAAAATTTACCTGGCGTGGTGGCACATACCTGTAATCCCAGCTACTCGGGAGGCTGAGGTAGGAGAATCGTTTCTACCCAGGAGGCAGAGGCTGCAGTGAGCTGAGATCGTGCCACTGCACTCCAGCCTGGGTGACAGAGTGAGACTCAGTCTCAAAAAAAAAAAAAAAAAAAAAAAAAAAAAACTCTCTCCCTCTCGAGAGAGGGAGAAAGGTTCTTGCTTTGTCACTCAGGCTGGAGTACAGTGGTGCAATCATGACTCACTGCAGCCTTGACCTCCTGGGCCAGCAAATTATTTATTATATACTGTCCACACTGTCTCACGCATCCGTGTGAAGAGACCACCAAACAGGCTTTGTGTGAGCAACAAGGCTGTTTATTTCACCTGGGTGCAGGTGGGCTGACCCCGAAAAAGGAGTCAGCAAAGGGTGGTGGGATTATCATTAGTTCTTACAGGTTTTGGGATAGGCGGTGAAGTTAAGAGCAATATTTTGCGGGCAGGGGGTAGATCTCACAAAGTATATTCTCAAGGTTGGGGAGAATTACAAAGAACCTTCTTAAGGATGGGGGAGATTACAAAATACGTTGGTCAGTTAGGGTGGGGCAGAAACAAATCACGAGAGGAATGTCATCAGTTCACTTCTTTCGTGCATCTTCAGTTGCTTCAGGCCATCGGATGTCTACGTGCAGGTCACAGGGGATATGATGGCTTAGCTTGGGCTCAGAAGCCTGACACACACCTCTATAAATTTTCCTTTTCTTTAACTCTCCTCAAATTACTCAATTTGAGGGTACCATCCCTTTCCTGCTGGGACCCCAACTAGCACAAATGAAACTAAAGTGAAACGCATCAATGTCTCACGTGTCTGTGTGAAGAGACCACCAAACAGTCTTTGTGTGAGCAACAAGGCTGTTTATTTCACCTGGGTGCAGGGGGGCTGAGTCTGAAAAGAGAGTCAGCAAAGGGTGGCAGATTATCATTAGTTCTTACAGGTTTTGGGATAGGCGGTGAAGTTAGGAGCAATGTTTTGCGGGCAGTGGGTGGATCTCACAAAGTTCATTCTCAGGGGTGGGGAGAATTACAAAGAACCTTCTTAAGGGTGGGGGAGATTACAAAGTACATTGGTCAGTTAGGTTGGGGCAGAAATAAATCGCAATGGTGGAATGTCATCAGTTAAGGCTATTTTCACTTCTTTTGTGGATCTTCAGTTGCTTCAGGCCATCTGGATGTCTACGTGCAGGTCACAGGGGATATGATGGCTTAGCTTGGGCTCAGAGGCCTGACAACCACTCCTGGAACATTCCATTGGTGAGATCTTAGTCATATTACCATGTCTGCTAGAGAGTAGTCTGGGAAATACAGTCTGTATCTGAGCATTCTTATGCCATCAGAAATTCTGTTACTATGGAAGATAGAATGTATTTTGAGGGAATAAACAGCAGTGAGTTGGGTGCTGTGGCACATGCCTGTAGTCCCAGCTACTCAGGAGACTGAGGTGGGAGGACTACTTGAGCCCAGAGTCTAGCCTGGGCAACACAGCTAGATCCCATCTCTTAAAACAGCAATGATGATAATAGTGATAGCAATCTACCACACTGTGGTAGGCACTAACATTTTAAAATCATTGCCAGTTTGTAGGCAAAAGATAGTATTTTGACATATCACTTTTGCCATTTTTTTTTTTTTTTTTTTTGAGACAGAGTCTCACTCTGTCGCCCAGGCTGGAGTGCAGTGGCACCATCTTGGCTCACTGCAACCACCACCTCCCGGGTTCAAGTGATTCTCCGGCCTCAGCCTGCTGAGTAACTAGGATTACAGGCAGCTGCCACCACACCCAGCTAATTCCTGTATTTTTAATAGAGTCAGGGTTTCACCGTGTTGGCCAGGTTGGTCTGGAACTCCTGACCTCAGATGATCCGCCCTGTTCAGCCTCCCAAAGTGCTGGGATTACAGGCATGAGCCACCATGCCTGACCTACTTTGCCTTTTTTGACTACTAGAAATAAACATCCTTTTGTAACTGGAAAGGACTTCTAATCTAGACCCCAATAAAGGGTTTTTGAAACTTGCACAGGAAAGAATTTGGGGTGAGTCCATAGAGTAAAGCGAAAGCAAGTTTATTAAGAAAGTAAAGGAAAGGCCGGGTGTGGTGGCTCACACCCGTAATCCCAGCACTTTGGGAGGCCGAGATGGGCGGATCACCTGGGGTCAGAAGTTCGAGACCAGCCTGGCCAGCGTGGCGAAACCCTGTCTCTACTAAAAATACAAAAATTAGCTGGGTGTGGTGGTGAGTGCCTGTAATCCCAGCTACTGCGGAGGTTAATGCTGGAAAATTGCTTGAATCCAGGAGGCAGAGGTTGCAGTGAGCTGAGATGGTGCCATTGTACTCCAGCCTGGGCGACAAGAGCAAAATGCTGTCTCAAAAAAAAAAGAAAAAGTAAAAGTAAAAGAAAATAAAGGAATAAAAGGATGGCTATTCCATTGGCAGAGTAGTAGCATGGGCTTCTCAATTGTGTATACTCATAGTTATTTCTTG